>NC_090304.1:94582173-94900809 GCF_039906515.1 Pseudorca crassidens
TGCGGAGCACGGGTTCTAGGCACACAGGCTCTAGGTGCACGGGTTTCAGTAGTTGTGGCAAGCAGGCTTTAGAGCACAGGCTCAGTAGTTGTGGCACACGGGCTTAGTTGCTCCACGGCATGTGGGATCTTCCTGGACCAGGGATCGAACCCGTGTCCCCTGCATTGGCAGGCGGATTCTTAACCACTGTGCCACCAGGGAAGTCTCCATGGTTTATCATTTTAAGGTACACTCTCTGTCTCTTATTTTCTGCTGTACCTGGGGCCCCGGGCTCTGGAGAATGAAATTCCCAACTCCTGCCCGGATAAGGCTGCTAAGGATGGGAGAAGACACCTGGGAGTCTACCTTTTAATTGATCTCTCGTTTTACTCTCACACCTCATCTCTGCCTTCTGTAGTGCATGGGGCCTCCGAGTCCTGAGCCTTTGGGGATTCTGAGGCATGAAACGAGCCTGTTGCCTAGGTTTACCCTTACAGGTATTTGGTTTGCAACTTTCTTAGCCCTGCCCACTTCTCCACTCGTTTTCCGTCTTCCAAAAATGTGCTGCAATCTCTCCTTGGCTGTGGTCTCGCCTCTCATTCTCTTTGTCCTTGTGCTTATACCACTTTTATTCCTTTATTCTCACTTTGGTGAGGTTTTGGGAGTAAGCAGAGATAAAAGCACGTGTTCAATTCACCGTCTTTAACCAGGAATCTTCTTCTGTCCCCACGAATTTTTCAACTCACCGCAGTCTAGCTTTTGCCCCCATGAACAGACTGAAACAAAGTACTCTTGGCAGTGGAAGCACGGAGTCCTAACCACTGGACCGCCAAGGAAGTCCCAAAGTATTCTTCTTAAGGTCACCAATGGCCTCCTTGATAAACCAGGGACGCCCTCAGTCCTTGCCCGCTTGCCCACTCCCATCAGAACTACCCTAGATTCCAGTGACACCATCTTCCTGTTTTTTTTCCAACCTCAGGCATCTCTTCTCAGTTTTCTTCTGAGGCCCCTTTCCTCTGTCCACCCCCTTAATGTCAGCCTGTGTCCTAGGTCCTCTTTTATCCTTGTCTACCCCCAACCCTAGTGATCTCCTTCTTTCCCAGACCTTTCTCTTCCATTTTTATGCGGGTGACTCCCAAACCATTATCTCCAGTCTAGACTTTCAAACTTATTTATTCAACTGCTTTCTGAATACAACCTTTAGATGCTGCATAGAAGCCTCAAACACAGCAGAGCCCAAATTCTCTTCCTCAGCTCTTCACACTCCATAGTCCTTGCCCAAACCTCTTCTTCCTCCTGGGTTCTTAATCTCATGTGACGGCGCCACCATCTAATCAACGACTCCAGCTAAAAATTCAGAAATCTTCACATATACAGGTGCGTGTATATAGACGTACATCTGTATACGTACACCTTTATATATAAATTTTTACTATAGAAAGTTTCAGACCTATATAAATGGAGAAAACAGATGTTCTCAATACCTCACTTCAATAACTACCAATATATATGGCCAATCTCGTTTCATCGATGATCCCCACTTCTCCCCTCCCCAGATTCTCTTTTTTTTTTTTTTTGCGGTACGCGGGCCTCTCCCCGTTGTGGCCTCTCCCATTGCGGAGCACAGGCTCCGGACGCGCAGGCTCAGCGGCCATGGCTCACGGGCCTAGCCGCTCCGCGGCATGTGGGATCCTCCTGGACCGGGGCACAAACCCGTGTCCCCTGTATCGGCAGGCGGACTCTCAACCACTGCGCCACCAGGGAAGCCCCTCCCCAGATTCTTTTGACAGAATCGCCAGGCATCATATCCTTTCATTAGTGAAGATTTCCCATGTATCTCTAAAAGGTAAAGCCTCGGGAATCTCTCTAACTGCTCTCCTTCTCCCTTACTGCTAACATCAGTTGGTGATAATTGACCTCGAAGGCTCCCCACAAACTTCAAGATAAAGGCCAAACTCCTTACCATGGCAGACACAGTTCCATGTGGCCCTACCACCTGAGTTTCCAGTCTTCCTCTGCCAGTCAGGAGCCACGCTCCAGCCACACCACGTGACTTGCGCTCCCTGAAGATACCGTCGACTCTGCACGTGTTGCCCCTGCTGCCTGGATGTCCCTTTCCTCGCCTCTTCCCCCGGCTAGCTTACCTGGTGGGACTCAGGTCAATCTCAGTTGCTTTGAGAACCCTCCTGTGTCTTCCCTGGTGGCAAGAGGCACCTGCGCCATCTCCACTGCAGTGCTTGTAACACTGCGCTCTACCTGCAGGAGGGACTGTCTTTCCTACCAGACTGGGAGCAGCTCTCTGAGGGCAGGAATCGTGTCTTATCTCTGAATCCCTAGAACTTAGTACAGTGCCTGGGATGAGGTAGGTCTCACATACTTGTAGAATGAATGAGTCAATCAATCAAGAGACATTTCAGAGAAATAAGTGAAAGACAAAATTCTGAGGGCTGGAGGAAGACCTAGGGAGAGGCAAGGGATACAGTGGGATTGAAAACTCCCGAGTTTCAAGTTTGGGAGCCTAGGGAATGGTGATGGCACAGACAGAAATGAGAGAAACTTGGAAAGTAAGTTGGCTGTCGATAGGTGATAATGAAATCTAAGATGCCGTACATTTTAAATGTAAAGTACTGATGGGATGTCCAACAGCACACAGCGATTTAGGTATAGAAAGATGGAGGAAAATATTCCTGGCATAGTTGAAGGAGAGTGTTAACATGGAAGATAAGGGCCTAACGGAGAGTAAATGACACGTTATAGAGCACGACAGAACAGAATGGAATCCAAAAAGAGCCCCGCGAGTGCTTGTCTATGTTAGCATGTGTACGCAGTGGCACGTTACATGCATTTCCTTATTGGGGTGTTCAGCGACTTGGGTGGCCAGCCATGTGGCAACACGAGAACTGTTTTATTAGAATTAAGTGAGTTAATCCTTAAGCCAGTGCTTGGCACCTAAACACTCAAATCTTAGTTGATGATGATCATATTATTTTGCCTTTGGCAAGCTGGGGTCTTTTTCAACCGCCCTCCCCCCGCCCCACCCCACCCCGAAGATCCCAGGGATTTATTTGCCCATAATCTTGCGGAAGCCAGAAAAATCTCTACCCCTCTCACTGGTTAGGGATCAGAATAAGAGATGTTGATCTAGGAATCATTTGTGGAGAGGTGGCAGCGAAAGCCATAAACACAGCTGTGCCGTCGAGGGAGAAAACGTAGAGGGAGGGTCAAGAACATGGAATGAGTCGTAGAAGGCACTCTTGGTTTGGGAGTAGTGAGGAGAGCGAACAGAAAAACCAAGTTCCTTGGGCAGAGAAGCCAGAAGAGGGCCATGGAGCAAAGGAGGTCACTGCAGCCGCAGGAAGAGGGAGGCTGCCACACAGGTCTCGTTAGTCCAGTCAGAGAACAAGAGGGCTGAGAAGGATGGGCTCTGAGCTGGCCCCTGGTCTGAGCAGGAGAGGGGTGCTGTGAGTGATGGAGTAAGTCTTCAGCGGTGGAGAGGGTGTGATAAAGGCGAGCAATTGCTTTGGTTAATTCATTTGAAAAGGTTACTGGTTGGAGGGGGGCAGAGACTTAAAAGTGTTTCCTAACAGATGCTCGGAGGGTGTTTGAAGGCAGGAGGAGGAATCAGTGGGGAGAGAAAGACTGGGCAGGAGAGGAAGATTCAGAGCCAGGAAGGAACAGGACTCAAGCATGGCCAGAGGGGGAACCAGCACTGGCTGTAAACAAGGATAAAAGGGTAATTGCAAGTGGTGTTCGGGAATCTTCTGTAAATACACACAGGCTCCCTTGTGTTTTGGATACTCCTCCCAAACCCCGCCCTCCCTCTCACCCTCTGGTAGAGATTTCAGACCCAGAGTCAGAGCTAAAGGAACCAAGGGGCGCCAATCCCCTTCCCCCTACATCCTCCTCCTGTCTTGCTCTAGAGCTGCCCTGCCCAAGAAGGTGGCCACCAGCCACATGTGGCTATTTAAATTCAATTACAATAACACACAAACTTAGTTCCTCAGCCACACGAGCCACATTTAAAATCTTCAATAACCTCACATGAATTGCACAGCACAGATAGAGAACATTTTCATCATTGTAGAAAGTTCTCTTGGACACCACTGCTCCAGAGTCTTAGTGGTATTGCACCCCTTTTCCATCTCAGGGATGTTCAGTTCCTTCTACCTTACAAAAAAGTTCACCTTCCAGCCCTTGGACACTGACTCACCCAGGTCTTGGTGGGAAAGACTGTTCCTTGGCTATAGGGAAAGAGGTTTACTAACTGTCCGGGACTATGCTCAGCTCTATGTGAACTGGACTTTCTGCAGCCTCCAAGCACGCCCACAAGCGTGAACCTTCAGTTCTGTCTGCTCAGGGGTGAATGGGGTCACGACAGAGGGGAAGACACCTTTGCTGATCTTGAAGATCGGCAGTCCGCTTGCTGCCCTCCAAACCAACGAAGGGCTCCATTGGCAAAACTCGCCGGGTCTTCACCTCCCTTCTCTCCGTCCTTCTCTCCCCACTACCCCACCTCCCACTCTCCTCTGCCCAGGACAACCTGTCCTTCTTTCTCTTGCTTCCTAGTGACAAACGAGCAGGTGCCAGATGCCTCTATACCGAGGGAAGTTTGTTAGACACGCTGGGGAACATCCCTGGTTAGTGGGAAGCAGAAGATGATGAAGCTGGGAAGGACCCTAAGTCGACCCCCTCATCTGAGGGATGCGATTGCGGGTTAGCAGCCCTGGATGGGAGGTGCAAGTGAAAAGACATACTGTCCCCAAGACATGCACGTGCGAAGCCCCGAGGTTCCTACTGAACCGCATTCCTGGGAACGTTCCTGCACTTCTCTGCCTTGGCTGACGCTTTATGCCCTTTCCAAGACAGCATTCCTTTTACGGAAAATGCAATGAACTGGGCCCATGGATTTCCTTCCACGTAGAGGGGAAACTGGGCAAGTGCTGGACATGGTTAGGGAGAGAGACAACAGGACTATTCCCAGTGAAACCTCCACCCCAGGGATGCCGTCTCCACCTCCCCTCCATGCTCCCATCTTTGGCCATTCCTCCTTTTGCCACTGTTGTGGTTTGAACACTTCCTAGGAGGATGGGAAATGCGAAAACAGTTCCATTTGTGTACAAAGCATGACACGCTTCAATCTTCACAAAAATTAGGGAATAACTCTGCCTGTCAAAAATCCTTGAGGAAAAAAATCCCCAAGGAACTGGAGGTGAGGAAAACTCCCCAGTGGGAAGTCCGGGAAATCTGCAGACAGAAGATCCTCTTGCTCAAGTGTCCCAATCCAGCTGCCCTCTTCTCTGGGAAGGGGCTCAACCTCTGTGCTCAACGTAAGACGACATCTCTGACTGACAACACACGGCCCTCACCCCTTCAGAGAGTCCTAGCGGCCCCAGGTGTGATGGACGCGTGGGCAGAGGGAGGGCCACCACAGTCTAGGGAGCCCTCTAGGGACTCCTCTATCCTCCCCCTACAGGCCCCAGCTGACTCTCTCTGTACTAGACAAGCCTGAGAATCAAAGGAAGACATTCTCAACTCCCTCATTCCAGCCAAAGGCCACCGGGTTGCAGAGGATCGTCTGGCACGTTCCTAGCATGGAAGTCAAAGGAAAGTCTTTCAACTCGTGCCTTGTCTCCCAGGTCCCAGTCCCAGCCCTCCCACCAGCCTTCCTAATCGCTTGCTCGGCAGTCCTTTCCACCACCAGTAACTCAGGAGAAAGGTCTCGTTTAAGCACCCGGGGGGCCAGCCAACTCAGAAGCAGCAACATGTCCTAAAATGGTCAAAGAAAACTCCACAGGTTTGGCTGGAGCTCAGCTCCTACAGGAAGGGGGTAGGATCCGGCAGGGAGGATGAGTTTAGCTTCTCCATCACCCCGCCCCAAACCTCAGGCCCACGATTAACCCCCTTTCTGCTGACTGCTTACCATTCCACAGGACCTCCAGGGGGCGGGCGGACAGTGGGATAGCCTTGTTCTCTTTCAACACGGGGCTGACGTAGGAAGCTAAGTAAGGGACAGACGTCCAGATCTATGAAAGGAAGGGGGGACGGCGAATGAACAAACAAGATGGACCCCACACACCCACTCTCATCTACTTGGCCCCTAGGGCACTGCTCTTTGGATTTCCCCCTTCCTCACCACCTTCCTTCGCTCCCGAGGCTCCTGCGGACCACCTGGACTGCTCCCTATGGCACCAAAGCAAGGAAATGCTGTGTCCAGGACAGCAGATGAGGGGCAGAGCACCCTGAGGGCTCCAAACGATACTCAGGTCCCATTTACTCTCCACCGGCAGTTTAGAAACTTTAATTATAGTGTTGAGCCTGCCTCTTCCCTTGTAAAAGGGGCCTCAGATGAACGAGCATTTATTAGCACCTACGATGTGCCAGGCAGTGTCTTAGGCACTCTCCCCACCTCCTCCGCCATTCCACGCAGGACACCTATTCACCTTGGCCGCGTTCACGAGTCTCCAAGCATTGAGCAGGCCGAACCCGTGCTGGTGGCTGTGGCTAAAGCCGGCCTCGTTGGTGATCCAGTCCGCGCGGCGATCCTCATACTGAGAGGACAGGGGTCCCGGTTAGCCTCTCGGATTTTAAGTTTCCCTGCTCGCCCTGCTAGCTGATCCAGTCCAGACTCTCCCACCAAGGCTGCTAGGAATGGATTTCCCAAGGAAAGCTGGGACAAAAGGGCAAAGGCCTGTGATGTCACCAGCCCAATGGCCTGTTTCTAGAGAGGGAGCCAGGAGCCAGAGGCTCGAGTCAGGAGCCCAGCCGGAGCTCTCCTTTGCAGGTAAAAGGGCAGCCGCAGAACAGGTGCGAGTGAATTTAGGTCTGTGGTCTTGATGGGGTCCCCACACTTGTTCCGTGCACATGCAACTCTGGACGGGATTTGGCACCCAATGTCTGGGACACCTAGAACCTGAAGCCTCCTGAAACCTCCAAGTCCTTGGGACCGAAAGTCTGACGTGGGCTGGGCCAGGCCATTTGTCCACCTGCGAGGATCTCACCTGGGTGGCTGTGAAGACGATGATGTGCTGGACGTCACGCCACGTGAGGCAGGGCCGCACCTGCAGCATCAGGGCTATCATGCCGGCTGCCAGAGGGGCCGCGGCTGAGGTCCCCGTGTGGCCCTCGGTGCAGCCTGTGCCCTTCTGAAGGTCCCAGTCTGTGGTCACCTGGGAAGCGGAATGGAGAGGACGGGGACTGGGTTAGGGACTGTTCCCAGGTGCTGTGGAGGGAGGGGTGCGGGGCTGGGCCTCAGCACGAGCCTCCGGGGGCCCTTCCATTGCGAGAGCTGAATGTCTAGCAGGTCGGGATGATGGAGATTCTTCCTCCTTCTTTGCCTAACAAGAGAATCTCTGGAGAGTTGAGAAGAATTAAAAAGTTACTCTGGGGGTCTGGTTACTGTGGGGGAGGGGGCGGAAAGGAGCTGGAGAGAGGGGAGAGGCCTCACGTGCAGAGGATGGTTTCCTGATTCCGGCTCCTCTGGTGACCCCTTCCCAAATCCTCCACCCAACCCCAGCCCCGCCCCTCCAGACCCCACAGCCCTTGGAGACAGAGGAAGTGGCCGGGAGCTCCTGGGCCCCAGCTGGAGCGGGGACAACAGTGACGGCACCGGTCGAGGAAATCCAACTTGGCGGCTCAGCGACAGGGCCTGGAGTGACATCCGTGCGAACAAAGGGAGTGTGTTCCCAGGGGGAGGAAGCTGTCCCCTTGTCCACCCGTGGGCTCAGCATGGGTGTAGCATCTACACCCCCTGCCCACCCTGGCCCGGGGCGATCCACAGGCCTCCCTGCCTCCCTGCTCTGGGCCTGGCGCCTCGGGTGGTTTCCACGAGTCCCCCCTTTTCCACCTGTGGTCCTGAGGTGGGAGGTGAGAGCGGGGGTCAGGGAGACACAGCATCTGTCTGGCATCCAGTTCTTTTCACGCTCTAATCCACCCTGGAGCCACAGAGGGTTTAGCCGAGGGGGCCCTGCCTAAACCTGCTCCAGGCCAGGGCCCTCCGGATCTGGCACGCGGTGCCCACGCTAAGACCAGAAAATCTTCTTCCAAGCTTCTCTCCTGGGTCAGATACCAAGGTGCTAACTTCTCCCAAGAGCTGCCCTTTCTCCACTGTACTCACTGCTCGCCTTCCAGCTGTTACAGAGGCTGCCAAGACATGTCATTTTCACTCAGTCTTCGTGTGCATGGAAGAGGAGGCAAAAACTCTCCAAGTGGAAGTCTCAGTGAGGGTGGAAAGCCTGGTCTGTGCCAGGGAGCAGGTTGATTTTTTCCTGCTACGGAAACAGCCTCACAGTGACAGTCTAGTGTGTAGCTGTGAGGCCTGTGAACTTGCCTGTGGCAGGAGCCCCAGGCAGCCACTGGAAAGGGCCGGGCAGCAGACGGCGGGCAGCCTGTACCTCCGTGCCCGCCCTCAGGAAGGCAGCCCCACCGAGCTGGTCATTGAACAGAAACTGGCAACTGGTTTCCAAGGCAAGAGCGTCCCAAAGATGGGAGCCTGGCTAAACAAACTCTCTTTTCATTTCCGGACAATTTATAGCTCAGATGGAACGTGGTAGGGGTGGGGGTGAGATGCGGAGCTGCGTCAGGAGGAGAAAGGCAGGTGGCGCACAGTAAGAGGAACCATTGTGCTCGGCAGCCTTCGCGGTCCCTCGCTGGGGCCGGGTCGAGCAGGTTCCCGAGAGTTCTGCCAGGATGTTCCTGCTCGTCCTCCCAACCCAGCCTGGCCTGGGGTGGGCGTGGGTGGTGCCCTCCGCACCCAGACCCCCGCCTGCTGAGCGAAGCCTCCTGCCCACTTACTTTAGTCAGCTCCCTTTTTTCTTCTCTCGGGGTGGGGAAAGGGGCTGGGGTCACCGGGCCCTGAGCCTTAAAACACTGTGCTGACCAAAGTCATTTAGTGGCAAAACAGAATTTCAGTCTCTGGGAAAGTGAATGTGACCCAGAGGAAGCAGCCTAATTCCCAGCGGCCCTGGAGAGCGCTCCCAACCCAGAGCCGCTGGAGAAATGTGACACCACCTGGCTGCAGCCCAGCTCTGCCCCGAGAGCCCCTTGTCCCCGTATCCCTCTGTTCGGGGCACTGGGGACTGGCAGGCAGCTCTAGGATGACGGGATGAAGCTCGGCCAGCTGGGTGTAGGCACGGAACCCTGAATTCTTTCACAGGTTTCCACAGCTTGAGAAACTCCACTCCCTTGCTCCGACCTCTTGTTTGCTGTGGCTCCAGCTCCAGCTCCAAGGAAAGAGCTGTCTCTCGGGCTGACTGAGACACTCCTGACTCCTTTTCCCGCCCATTCCGTGCCGACAACCACTAGCTTTACTCCCAAGGATGAACAGGAACAGAGCTCACAGTATTTACATAAGGGCTGCATAGCAGTGGAATGATGATCCTTTTTTTATAAAGGCCACAGAAATTTAGCCAAAGACCATGTTCTACCAAAGGAAGACGTTTCAATCAATGTGATACTTAATCAATGTGATTCCTATGATAACATGCATATTTGTAAGTTAAAATTTTAAAGATAAAACCCCTTTACACAGATATATTTAGAGTCCTCAGCTCCATTCTTCCAACAGGGGCAGACCCTTAGGGACACAGATCTGCTAGGGAAGAGGAACCCGAGGGCCCGGCGGGGGGCGCTTACGATGCTCCGGAGCATCTTGTCCCCACCGCTGAAGGTGACCGCCAGCGTGGAGGCACACTCCTCTGCGTAGAAAGGCATCCGTCCCTCCTCGTCCACAGCACCTGGGGACAGAGTAGGGGAAATGGGAGCAGAGATAAGGGCCTGATAACACCAGAGTCATCTCTGAGTTATCACCTGGGGGGTTGTCCTGAGTTTAAAAAATGATCTCAGTGGTCCAAGTCCTTCAAGTACCCACACTCCTCACCAGGACAGGCAGCCTCAAATGGCAGAGGGTATTCTGCGCCCTAAGACCATTCTTTCAACAGGCTCCAGGGTGCATCTGGGGGCGCTCCACCCCAATACCTACTCATCCATTCGCACATGCATTTTCCTCAACATTTATCAATTACCTACCGTAAGTCGCACACTGTGTGAGGCATGGGGGCCATGGGAGAAGGGCACAGACCTGATCTCAAGGAGCCCATAGTCAGGGAGGAGGTCGGGTAAGTAAATGAAAACAACCGGGATGCTAAATGCTATGGGAGGGAGCACAGGCAAAGGGCATTTGGGGGTCAGGGAAGGCTTCAAGCAGGAGCGAAGGGACCCATGGAAGAGAGGCCAAAGCAGAGGCCTAAGCAGCTGTGGGGAGTGGAGGCGGGGGGTGGGCTTGGTATCCCCGATGATGGGTGGAAAGTGCTCCGGGGTATGACTTCTAAGGAAGTCCTGACATCCTCCGAGAGCAGGGCTAGTCCCTCCTAACTATCAGAGCCTGAAGAGAGGAGCAGATCATGCATACACTTTTAGACAGACCCATGGAAGCTGGGGGCACACCCACATACATGGTCCCGTCACGACTGAGTGTCTCTCTCTCTCACACACACACAGGCGTGAGCACACATGCACACTCGGGGCCACCAGGCCACTACCTATGGTGACTGTATAGATGGAGTTGGCATAGCCATCGTAGTTGCAGTTGTCGTTGTGCTGGCCCCCATTGCCACTGGCTACCACGAAGATGCTCCCAAAGCCCTGGCGGCCAGCGATCACCCCGTGTTGCAGGGCAGCCTGAGGGGCAAAACGTCCAGGTCAGTTGAGGAGTTCATAGGAAGACCCCAACCTCCATGCCGCTCACTCTTTCCTCCCCTTCTAGAAGGAAAAGAAAAAAAGCCAAGGGCACTGGACATGGGAGAAACAGATTTAAAGATGGCCTCAAGGTGAAGAGGCTGTTAGTGGAACAGCTGTATGGTGCACGGGCTCTGCTTATCAGAGAGGGTAGGGCCAGAAATGGGGAGCCAAGCACACAACCAGAGCGAAACAATCTCAAAGCACTGCTCCATTTCTCTCTAAGAACATCCTCCACACTCCCCCAACCCCAGGTCAGGAGCGCTCTTCCCAAAGGAGGTGCCCGGGCTACATGGTAGGTCTGGCCCTGCAAATGGGGGTGGGGCGGGAGCAGTTCCAGGAACGGAATGAAGAGGGGGTCCTAGGTCTCCCAAGTCTCCACGCGGTCCCCAGTTACCTTCCCAAGCTGATGGGGACCGTCCACCGTCTTTCCATCGTCATCTGGTCCCCAGCTGTTGAGAGACACCCAGTGGGAAGAGCCAGAGCCAGGCTGTGGCTGCCCACCCAGGCCCCCCAGGCTCAGCCAGCCGTCCCTCCGCCCGGGCCCTTCCTCTCCTCCCAAGGGCTCCAGCTCCGGACTCCCATGATGAAAGGACACAGGGGTCAAAGGTCCAGCCCTCACTCCGAAGTGGAAAACAGAAGTACGTGCTAAAGTTCTTCTTGTCCTTGGAAACTTTCCCAGTTTAGGACTACTTTAACCTGACCCTAAAAACCCTTTCTCAGGTCCCCGGGGAGTACAGAGTGGTAGAGATGGATGGGACCTAGGGATCTAACGCTAGGCTTGATGGCAGAGCACCAGCGAAGGGAGTATCTGGGAAAGCTCTCGGGTCTGAGGAGTTCTCCATTCTTTCTCTGAAAGGAAACGTCCGTGTGGATAATGCCATGCATTTACAGGAGACACTGCTTGGGGAAGAGCAGGTACCATCAGTGCTGGGGGGCAGCCCAGCCTCAGCCCCTCCTTATCAAACACCCCCTCCCCGCCATAACCGTAACCTGGAGCTGCAGGTGTGTTTCTGGGGGGTGGTGCTGGGTGTCCAGCTCTGCTGTGGTTGGAAAGGAATGCCCAATTTCTTCCAGAGCCTTCTGAGTTTGATAAACAGATAAACACGAGGCAGGATGGAGCACTCCTCGTGTGGCAACCTGATTACTGGGGTGACAAGGGGCTTAAGACTGAGAACCCAGACGCTGGGGGTCTGGAGAAATGAGGGCAGTGGACTTACAGGCTGAACCCAGTGGGGAGAGCCCTGCTGGGACCTGCCCGAGTCAGCCCATCCTGCTGTTCTTTGGTTGGAGGATTCGCCCAGGGCCCGAGCCTCTGGCCCCCTCACCTTGTTCCTGGCTCTGCCTCACCTGCAACTGTAGATGTCATTGATCTGATAGTGCTTGTTGAACGCCACAGCCTCCATGCTGTCTGTCAGGGGTCCATCCAGTACCCGGATACCTAGGTGGTGAAGGCCATACCGGCTCCTCAATAAAGCTGGTCCCCTAGACGGGGAGCTGGGTGCTGGGGGGCCCCCTGTGGAGACTTACTTTTCCTCTAAGTGCTCTTGGGTCTTTTGAATTTTTATACCATGTGCATGTACCTGTCCGGAAATATTTTTTAACATAATGCTAAATCTTAGACTTTAAGGATCCTGGGGTCCGGTGGGAAGATGCAGAGCCTAGAACGTAGGGAATCCAAGGTCCCCTTCTTCTGTGCATCCTCAATCATGTCAAACACTGCAGTGGTGCTCGACACACAGAGGGTATTCAACAGATGGTACTCATCAGCATTACTCCTCTCACGGATGCCTAATCTCACCCAATAAAATGGGGTGGGTCACATCCTGGTGACCACATAGGGCGGAATGGAGCTTTCAGAAGGGACTTGGGCCCTGAAGGTTTCTGGCTCCCTCTGTAGCCTCATTCGCAGAGAGGGCTGCTGACCTCTGCTGGAGTGTAAGAGGAATACAGCCAATCTATTCCAACCTCGGAAATGCAGGTCCCAAGCATTTATGAGGAATCACGCGGACAGCGTGTCCCCATTCATCCCCTTCACCTGCCTCAGTGGACAAAGACCGAGAGGCAGAGGAGCCGCAGTACCACCCCAGCGGGGGCCAGGGCTGTTCCGCTCTCCTGAAAGGTTGGAGAGCAGACGGTGACCATCAGAAGGGCTGGGAACGGGAGAGCTGGGAGAAGGGAGAGGGGCCTCCACAGACACACGGGGGTCACGGAGGAAGGGCAGACCAGGAGGCACTTGGTAAACCATTAAAATACAAATACAGCATGGATGAGTATAAGGAGTTATCATCACAGTGAGCTGAGCATTGACAGGGCGTAACCATGATCAGAAAAAGGGAAGAGTCGTCTGCGTAGGTGGGGCCTGGGCCTCCATCTCCCATCCAGAGCACTTCATACTTTCAGCTGTTTTATACAGTGGGGTTCACTGCTAAAAACATGTTGGAAACATAGTGCATTGAAAAAAATCAATGAACTGATAAGTCCTGCAGACACCTATTCATAAGCTTAACCTTTGCTTTCTGCTGTGTGTTGAAAGTGAAATAAAGTCGGGTTGGAATTCATGGGGGAGGGACAGAGGATGGACAGCTGTCACAGGAGGAATGTACCGAGGCTGGACTGGAGGTACCTGCTATGCGGCTCCCATACGCCACTCCCACGGCACAGAAGCTGTTGTTGGGCACGGCAGCGATCTCTCCTGCACACCTCGTGCCGTGGTGGTTGCCATTCTCCACATCCGGGTGGGGCATGGGGTCAGGGTCGTTAGAGTTGAGGTCATAGCTGCCCTCGGGGCTCTGAAACAAGGTGGGGGGGATGGGCGGGGCATGTGGTCACTCGCTGGTTTACAAGGGGTCAGGTCTTGGAGCTCAGGGAGAGAGGGGAACTGGGATTTGGGGGCTCTAAGCCAGCACTGTGGGCCCATCTCTGCAAACCACATGGGCTGTGAGATATGAGGACAGGACACCTTGAGGCAAAACTGAGAAGCGCTGCAGCTCTTGGGAAATTTCTCTCTTGGCCATTATAGATGTGCCTAGGAGCCGCTTCCATGGTGTGGGAAGCCTGGGATAAAAGAGGTTTGGGGCTACCTAAAAGTCAGGCTTTAAGGAATTTGTGCAGAGAGGGAAGCTGCCCGCAGGGGCCACTCCTTACTCCCCAGGGCAGGGAGTGGCAGCAGGAACCAGGAAGTGTCTCCCTTGCTGAGCTGGAGCCACGTCCAGTGTCTTAGCTACCAGGCTGGAAGGCTGGCTGCGGAAAAGGAGTAGATGAAGAACACCATCCCACCTTCCAGGCCCTTTCATTTGGCCCAATGACCTCTAAGAAAGGGGACAGGCCTGAGGGAACATCAAGAATCAGATAAGGCCCGGCAGTGGGATGGGACGGGTCGTTCCAGTGCCACTCACATAGTTGGGTGCGATGTCCTGGATGGTGTGCTCCACACCGTCGTCCACGACCACCACGGTCACCCCTTGCCCAGTTACATTGCGCTCCCATACACCCGTCACGTTGATGTCCCTGCCGGGGCTCCGCCGGTTATTCTGCAGGAGAGACAGGGTCAGGAACTGTTCTCTGAGCCCTGGGAATCCAGTGACACACAGCATAGCCCACGGAGAGACAAGTTACAGCGAGCAGCCCCTGTGCACTCTTGGCCGCCGTCAAGGAGCCAGAGAGAGGTTGTAGACCAATAAGGGTAGGTGGGGACAGAGCTAAGGAGGGACACGTGAGAGCTTTGCCACAGCCGAGGTCTCCAGGAAAGCCTGGCATCACTCATGGGCAATAAGGGTGAGAAGGTGGCTAGGGTCAAGGGTTGGACAATATAATTCATAGGCCATATGATACACATTATATTAACACCGTATAATATAACGTTACTAGTTAACTCTTGTAAAGCGTTTCCCATGTGGGCACAAGTACCTTAGTTCACTTAACCATAACCATAACCATTACAATCTCCATTTGACAGAAAGGGAAAGTGAGGCACAGAGAGGCTAAACAGTGCACCCAAAGGTACACGCTAGTCAGTGGCAGGCGGCCCAGGCAGCCTGGTCCCAGGGCCCACGCCCTGCCACTGCAGTCCGCCGGCTCTCTGGATATGAGCACAGGGAAGGTGCAGCCCGAGGACGAAGCCCACTGTGGAAGCCCACAGAAATGTCTCCTCAGGCAAAGGATGGGGAACACTGAAGAGTAACACAGACAAGAGGCCACTAAGGCACGGGGTACCCCCCGCCCAGCATCTGAGGCCCGAAGCTGCAGGGCTGGACTCACCAGGTGCCACTGCTGCGGGTATTTGGGGTCATTGAAGTGGACGCTGCGCTTGGTCCGCTTGAGCAGCCTCTGCTCTGAGTGCCAGCGCACGGCTTCGTGCCTGGCCAACACGGCCTCCACCTGCTGCCGGACGGCCTCCACCTGCGGGGCCTGCTGGTGCCCTGCTGGCTGGACCAAGAGGTAGTGCCCCTGGAGCTCCCCGATGCGTCCTGCATTCACCAGCCCTGCCGCCTGGGCCAGGGCATCTGCCCGCTGCTCCAGCGACTGTTCTTCCCTTTCGCCTTCTGGGCTGTCCACACGCACCGCCCAGCTCAGCCCCTCCGGACCCCGGGCCCCAGGCCCACCTGCCCCCACCAGGCCCATCACCCAGGGAAGCAGTAGGAAGAGCCCGGCTAGCTCCAGGCAGAGGCAAATGGGCCTGGGGCCCAGGGGGGCATCTGAGTGTGGCACTTTCTGCCTCCCCTTGGGCATCAGAGCAGTAGGCTGCAGACAAAGAGAAAGGACACCAGAGGTAAGAACGTGATAACACGGCACACCTGGAAATCCCTAAGACATGCCTTTTAAATCATTAAACATGTGATCCTCTCCTGTTATTCACAGTTATCTCTGACCAACAGGGATAAGCCCCCAGGGGCAGCGTGGGCCAGCACGAACCCCGGGGGGTCCCTCAGTGACATGATTATCACTAGATGATCAAGCAGGATGTCTAGTTGCTAACAGGCACCGTGCTGCTCTTTCCCACTGTTGCCATGAAAAGGGCTCAGAGGTCATAGGACTCCTGCAAATTCCTGGCAGAGTCATGACCGTTCTTTAGAAGAGACCTTCCTCCCTTCTTTAGAGGCAACAGAAATCTTTCCCCAGCTGACGTCTTGGTTCCCTTGTCCTGAGGGCTAACTCCCCGCAGTGGGGCCCCGTTCCCACCTGGACCCTGAGTGAGGCTGAGCTCCTGGTCTGGCTAACCACCTCACGCTCATTTTGTGCAAACGGAGAAAAGGCATCCCTTTCGCTGTGAGCAGTGGTGACTCCAGGCACAGATTGCAGACCTGTAGGCCCCAAGAAAACAAGAAATGGTGTCCTCCCAAACCCAGTGGAGCAAGCAGAGGCTGGCCATGAACTCTAGGATCCGTGATCAAAGAAACTGCAAGTGATTAAGTATCATTTCCAGGAATCCCAAATAGGTCACAGACTAGAACCGAACTGGTCCAGTAAGGCCAGATCAGTATATAATCCAGAAACCGTACTTCTCGACCTAAACGTCAGGCCATAGTCTTTTCTTTTTTTCCTAGATGCCTAGAAGAGGGCTTGAACTCTTAGCAAAAACCCCTCTTGAAAAAGTAGGTGGTACTGCTTCCTAGAAGTCCAGGGGGTAGTAGCTAACTTCCTGATTTCTGTACCTGTGGATGCCAGGGGAAGTAAGAGTAGGCGGGAGGCGGGTGAAATGGGGAAAACCCGAGCATGCAAACAAAACTGAACAGGCGTAAGAGGCAAGTGGACACCCTGGGGAGAAGGGGTGATTGGAAAGCAGCACTAAAGGGCTACTCTTAGTCACTAGCTCAGCAAGTTGGCTGAGAAGTGAGGGCTCAAGCTCTAAACCTGGGACTGCCACCCATGGTTTGACAGAAGGGCCAAATGAGAACTGGTGGGCAACTGTGGGGACAGAGACAGGTGAATGGGTGACAGAACATGTGTGTCCCTATTGGTGGCTGGGCTTCAGAAGCATCTGCTCTCTACGGGGGTGGGGTGTAGGGGGGTCACCTTGAGGTAGGGCTTAGTACCCACACAAATATGCAAATGGATTAGTCTCAAAACATTACATAAACATGGGTATTTTACCGAAGTCTCTTTGGAAAGGGAGAAGGGGACTTCCGCCACCTAACATTTCTCTCCCCAAATCTACATATCTCCTTCTCTCTTTTCCTCTGAGGTTCCCGGGCAAATTCCTCCCTGCGCTCCAGCAGCGTCGACTGTCCCAAGATATTCAGGTGTCCTTCCCAGTGTGCATACAAAAATCTTGTTAGATAGCCTGATAGTGACCCAACTAGGCAGGCTCCTTCAATCTCAGTAGAGCCCATAGATTTCCGGAAGAGAGGAGAAACCTGACCACTACATCCTCCAGTCCCTCTGGCAGAGCGGTACGTTAACCCCACCCCAGCCCTCACCCTAGGCTTCTGGGTAAGGAAACTTAAATACCCTCTGAAAGTAGATCTCAAACTTCACCCAACTGCTAGGCGTGTCTTTACAGCTCTGAGGTGCCAAGAGAGAAGAGGAATGATACGGACAGCCCAGAGTCCAAGATTCTGCTCCCAAGAGACTGTCCTCCTCGCAACCTCTACACCTGTTCCTAGAAACCAGGCTGCGTACCGGGGTCAGTTTCATTGATTTCCCCCTCCCTGGCCTCGACTGCCCCGTGCAATGTGCCCCTCTCCTCGGAGGATCCACACTATCCTGGATCCAAGACTCCGTGGCCCCGTCTCCCTGGGCTCCCCCACGCCGGGACTGAAGGCGCCCTCTGTGCGGCTCCCTCGTCCTCAGACACCGGCTGCCCCCCTGTTCTAGGCCACCCGGACTTCCAATGCCCCGCCCCCACCGAGTTCTCAACTCACCCGCCTGGCCGCAGCTGCTGCCGCCGCCTCCTTGCGGAAACTCACGGCTTCCCGGGAGCCCGAGAAGCCAGTGACAGTAGCATCACTTCCGCCCAGCGGCGCAGCCAATCAGCGACGGGTCCCCCGGCCGGCCCGACCAGCCGGGAGCAACTGGCTCTAGGGGGCCGGCTCCTTCGGGCATCCTCCACTGAGAGAGCAGCGTGTGTGGGTGCTTCTCGCGGGGGCCCACCGCCCCGAGTTCTCGGGGCATCTTCAAGAGGGACCTTCTCTATAGGGACGGTCCTCTCCTTCATGGTGTCCTCTGGAAAGGGCATCTCGGTTGCGACCTTTAAAAACACCTCGTTCCTGTTCTTCCTCTGATCGTCATGACCCCGACTCTCCCTGTAATCTTCCTAGAGGGGGTCCTCCCTCCACCAAGTCTCCTTCCTTCTCGCGGTCGCATCTCCCTTAGTCCCTTCGCCCCGGGAGAAGTCCACTAGTATCTTAGGGGCTTCCTCAGCGTCCGCGACCCCTTGACGGTGCCGGCTCCGGCCGCCAGAGGGCGCCGTCGGGGGCGGCGCAGTGCCACCGCGGCCTCTCCTCTGCCGGCGGAGCCTCGCCCCCGCCGCTCGTGCCGCCGGAAGTGGGAGGTGTCGCGCGCGGGCCGGCGCTCGACCCCTCCCCCCAGGCTCGGCCGCCCCCTCCCCCCGCTCCGCCCGCTCAGGTGAGTCCCGTCCCTCCCCCCCCTTCCCTCCCGGGGGCGCGGCGCGGGAGGTGTGTGCGGGGCGGGCGCGCGGGCGGGGGCTGCGGCTCGAGGGGCTGGGGTCGGGGCGGGGGGCGTGGAGGGAGCTGCGGGGATGGGGGGCGGGGGTCCCGGCCTAGAAGTGGGACGGGGGTGGCAGCCGGGCGGGGGGCGAGGGCAAGGTGCGGAGGGGCTCTGGCCGGAGGAAGCTGCAGGCTGGGCCAGCCCCCTGTGGAGGGCGGCCGGGACCACCGGCGTCGCTTCCCCCCATTGTCCCCTTCGCGACCGTCCCCCGATCTCCCCCCGAGGACCCGTCGCTCCCAGCGTCGCCGTCTGGTCGCCGCCGGGTTGCGGTGCGGGGCTTCCCTTGGCTCCTTCGACTTAAAGCCCCCTGCCGCAGCCTCCTGCCAGATGTCCCTGTCCCTCTCCCCTTTGGGCTCTCAGCCACGGAGTCGCACGTAGGACCCGTGCCCTGTGGTTTCGTTTCCCGGGCGCCAAGGACCCCCGGCCCGGGCCCTGATGGGGCAGGATGTTTGCACCTGTGCGAGCAGTAATGGCGATCTGGGGCCTGTTTTCTCCCCGGAGCCTCGTATAATTTGATGAGGGAAACTGAGGCACAGGGGGTCTCTGGCCTGGGACTGAAGTGTGGACACAGCCCAGCCTCCGTGCCTGCCCTATGCGCTCTTGGAGGGTCAGGGATGTACCTGGGATGCTATTAAAATAAAAACAAGAATTTAAACTAACCCTGTGTTACACCACCAACCACCCGCCCCCCCCCCGCCCCAATATTCATTTTTTTTCTTCCTCTTCACCATAGAAGGCGTGAGTTTGTCCTGCAACATCTGTTACTTGGATTACCGTGTTTTTCAGCTTCTCATTTTCATGCTGGAGTAACCAAGATTCTCATACTCTGGCACCTTTAGTAACTCTAAAGAGTCTGTACTTTCCTCAGTCAGTGGTTGTCAGACTTTTCCCATCTGTGGGGAACCCAGAGTAAAAGTGAAAGATACTTGGATTGCCCAATAAAATATTGCTTTTTCTCTCTCACACGAACATCTCCAAATTAATGGAGAATGCTTTTAATGTAACAGCCATAAAATGATTTTAAAACATAAGCTATTATTGATGTTAGGCCCCAAATCACATCCTTTGTAAATGATACTAGGCAAGGTAGGTAGGCATGTGGATCATTTGGAAGATTCTCATGGTCTGTGAGACTGCATTTCTCCTAAAGTGAAAAAGCTTTGCGCACATATACGTGTATATATGTGTATATATATATATATATATATACACATATATACACACACACATATATATACATACACATACATATACACATATAGTGACGTGTGAGGATCGATATCCCTATTGCATGTGATGGCTCTTTTAATATCCTACTAGAGAATACCCTTAAGTGTTTTCTCCTGGAGCCCAACTTTTTCTTTGTGTTTCTTTCCTGATATGACTCTGTTGCATGGACATTCTGAGAGGGTGAGATATATTTGTTTTGAAATTTTGGAACTTGTAGCCTGTACTTTGTTTCTGAATGTGCAGAGCATGATGGCAGCATCTGAGGTCGCTGGCGTGGTGGCCACTGCTCCCAGTCCTCCGGAATCCTCGTCTAGTGTATGTGCTTCCAAACCAGACGAAGTTCTCCCAGACGGTCTAAGGTAACGTGTGGACTCTCAACTGGGAAGATTTCTTTTGGGTAAAGGGCTTTGGAGATGGGCTTCTTATGGAAGTGTAGTTCGTCTTTCCCCTTTTTAGCTCTAGTGACATTGCATTAGATGAAGCTTTTTAAAGGTAGGGACTATCTGATCTATATTTGTATATCTGGTACCCAACACAGTATCTGACACTCAGCAGGCATGCTAATTATTTGTTGAATAAACAGATTACAGGGGATCAAACTCATTTGAAAATGCAAATATTTCCCACCTTCTCCTACATGGACTATCTGTTTATTTAACTATATGTTTATATGTTACATCTGTATGTGTGTGTGTGTGTGTATATATATATATACACACACGTTGTATCTAATGTATATAGACACATGTATATGTATCTATGTCTATCTATAGGTAAATAGATAGCTTTATTAATATGGCTTACTGCTTCATGTATGTATTTCGCCTTCCAGCTGAACTCTTGAGCACAGGAATTATGAATACCCAACCTTGTTTTACAGTGCTTAAAACATTGTTATGTATAATGTTGTACTAGGTTGACTATGTATACTACCTCAACTCTTTTTTTAATTTAATTTTTATTTATTTATTTATGGCTGTGTTGGGTTTTGTTGCTGCGTGGGCTTTCTCTAGTTGCGGCGAGCGGGGGCTACTCTTCGTTGCGGTGCGTGGGCTTCTCATTGCGGTGGCTTCTCTTGTTGTGGAGCATGGGCTCTAGGCATGCAGGCTTCAGTAGTTGTGGCTCGCTGGCTCTAGAGTGCAGGCTCAGTAGTTGTGGTGCACAGACTTAGTTGGTCCGTGGCATGTGGGATCTTCTGGACCAGGGCTCGAACCTGTGTCCCCTGCGCTGGCAGGTGGATTCTTAAGCACTGTGCCACCAGGGAAGCCCCCTATGTCAACTCTTTTGTAGAGTACCTAGGACCTAATACAATAGTTAACACATTTAATTCTCTCAACAATCTCAGCAGGTAGGTGCTAATGCTGTTATTCCCATTTATAGGTGAGAGAACTTGAGACACAGAGAGGTTAGTAACTTGCCTAAGGTTACCAAGCTATGTTGGAGTCAGTGTTTGAACCCAGGCTCGTCTGACTCCAGCGTACTTAATAAATGTAACAAATCTGTTACATTTGTATTTATTATTTGTCACTTGTTATTAAGTGGGTAATGGGGAAAAATGTTAAGTCAACCTAGCCATAAACTTGGATCTTCATTTTATAAATAAAATCAGACACATACTACTAGTAATAATAATAACAGCTAAGGTTTATTGAGTGTTTACTGTGTGCCAGAACTAAATACACCAGATGCTTTATCTCGTGTAATCCCCACAATAATCTTATTAGGTAGGTAATATTATTTCTGTTTTACAAATGAAGTTAAGTAACTTGCCCAGAGTTAAACAGCTAGTAAGTAGCAGAGTCAGGATTCACACCCAGGTACTGTATCTGCCCAAATTTATAATTAAGTGCCCCCCCCCCCGCCGCCACTTAACCCCCAGCAAGGAATCAGCTTAGAGTATTTATAAAGATTTTTCACGTCACAAGGTGCTGTCTCTGTTGTTTTATTTTGAACAGTAGGTACTATTGAGGAAAGGAAGGCACAGTGACCTGAAGCCTAAGTCAGTACTAGTTTGGAGTCCTTAAGGGCATAGTTGACAGAAGCAGTTGTTTTGTTTTGTTTTTTAATAGCAAAGGAATTTAACACACATTATTCCTGGTAAAAGACTTACAGTCGTGAATGTTGGATGTCATTGTAAATAGGTTTTGAAGATCTCTTAAAAGCAGTATGGTAAATGGTTGTAGCAAACAATGAAACAACGATTTCAGTGTATACGTGTGTGTATATTTGTTATCTGGGGTAAAAGTTCTGCTGACAGCTTCAATTTTGGATTCAAAATCGTCTGTACTTCAGTCAACTTGAAGTGAAGATGCTGTGCTCTGGAAAGCTGTTGGTGGTTCTGGTCAAAGATCTGTAAAATGAATTTGAATGAAAATTATTTTTGTGAAACGAGAGTGGAATTTAAAACAATATTTCTCAATCAATATTTTATTTATTAAAATATGTGGAACAAAATTAGTACATGTACCTAAATGAAATATTCTAAGTAACAGCAGGCTATTTCACCTGCATCCCCCCAAACCTTTGGCTCCTCAGCGTCATTTCTGTGTGACCGTTCACTGCGGACTGTCTCCTGAACCCAGCTTCTTCACCACCACACCATACTCCCTGCATGTGGGACAGAAATCACTGGGTGGAAACTAAGTTCCTTTTCAGTTGGCTAATTTGGAGGGGTTTATATAGTCTTGTTTTGTTCTTCTAGGGGTTATGTTAAAAGTATTATATATTTAAGCCTCTTTAAGATTGGGTGAAGAGAGAAACCTTTTATCTTATGTTTTTGATAGCCCCAAAGACCCTGCACAGAAGCACAAGAACTCGCCTCTGTCGAGTGTAAGTAACCAAACGATAACCAAGGAGAATAACAGAAATGCCCATTTGGAACACCCAGAGCAGAATCCTGGTTCATCAGCAGGTGACACTTCAGCAGCGCACCGGGCGGTTTTAGGAGAAAACTTGATAGCTACGGCCCTTTGTCTCTCTGGCGGTGGGTCTCAGTCTGATTTGAAGGACGTGGCCAGCACAGCGGGAGAGGAGGGGGACACACGCCTCCGGGAGAGCCTCCACCCCGCCACTCGGTCTCTTAAGGCAGGGTGCGATACAAAGCAGCTTGCCTCCGGGAATTGTCCTGAAGAGAAGGCCCCACAAGCCTCCATCCTAAAGGAAGGGAGCAGGGACACAGGCTTGGATTTCCCACCTGTGGTGCCTCCAGCAAATGGGGTTGAAGGAGTCAGAGTGGATCAGGATGATGATCAGGATAGCTCTTCCCTGAAGCTTTCTCAGAACATTGCCGTCCAGGTCAAGTATCAAGTTTCTACTACTAAAACGGAATTTGGGCTTTTAATTTTTTTTTTTTTTTGAGGGCAGGAGATATTTCTTCATAGTTGGTAGAGAACTACTCTGTCTCGTTTTTTTACTGGCAACTCTCATACTGTTTTCATACGGTGCTCTGTGATGACTTCATTCTGGTGTTCAATAAGTAACAGCCCGTGTCTAATCGTGGCGACCAGGAGCTTCATGACCTACATACAATCACTTTCACTGAGTAATTGATGAGCGTAGGTCATTAGCATTCATATTTCCTGTCTTCGACCTTGCAGGAGGAATCCTTGTTAATTCTCTGACCTATATCTTAAGAAGTACGGGGTATCCTGCCTTCTAGTGACTGGTGTGCTTTTTTGTAGCAGGAAGGATGAGCACAGTAAATTGTAGGGGCCAAAATTCTTATCTGAGTCTCGAGCTTGTCTCTCCATCAGTTGTTGGGTCTTGTTCAGCTTATTTTGTGGGGTAAATGCTTCATGCTACATGGATGTCAGTGGACATTTGCCAGAACTACAGTTCTCTTGCTATGAAGCTGATAAGGGGAGAGAGTAAAAAGTTAACTTCTCAGTTCCTTGTGGCAGATTTCTCAGTGAAAGGACGAGAGCAATTCTGCCTTTTAGAATGTCTCTGAACAGTTCTGAATATAATTGTTTCTTTCTTTATAGACTGACTTTAAGACGGCTGATTCAGAGGTAAACACAGATCAAGATATTGAAAAGAATCTGGTAAGTAGTTAAACTGCAATTGTTCATGTATGAAACCATTAATGCAGAAGATCTAGAGTCACATCATCTCAGTTGGAAAAGGTGCAGGAACCTCCTTTATAAAATCCCTGACAGATGGTCAGCTAACTTCTACTTGATCACCTCCAGAGACGGGAAGCTTACTACTCATGAATCAGCATATTGCATTTTGAAAATAGCTCTTATTGTTAGATCTTATTATGAGGTGAGAACAGAACCACTAAAACTTCTTGTTATAGTTCTCTCTTGAGCTACGTAGAGTAAATCTAAATCCCTTTACTTGTTAGCCCAAAATATATTCAAAATGTTTTTTTAAATGCTTTTTCCTCTTATCCTTTAAGTCTGAACCTTTCCAGGTGAAACATCCCCAGATTTTTTTTTTTTTTTTTTTGCAGTACGCGGGCCTCTCACTGTTGTGGCCTCTCCCGTTGCGGAGCACAGGCTCCAGATGCGCAGGCTCAGTGGCCATGGCTCAGTGGCCATGGCTCACGGGCCCAGCCGCTCCGCGGCATGTGGGATCTTCCCAGACCGGGGCACGAACCCATGTCCCTTGCATCGGCAGGCGGACTCTCAACCACTGCGCCACCAGGGAAGCCCCCCAGATGTTTTTTTAACATTCTTCTTTTCTTCATATGATATATTTTTGAGTCTTTTCTTCAACCTGGTTACTTTTTCACCTAGACATGTTACACCTTCTCAATGTTTCTTTTGCAATGTGATCCTGAGAGCTAAATGTAGTAATGCACATACAGTGTAATTACTTCACTATACAATGGAACTGTTGTGTCATTCTGTGGTGACATTCTACACACCATTTCCTAAGCTGACATCGTCACACTGTGGAGTTTTCACTTTTACTCCATCAGGTCTTTTTCTCATGTATTGTTTTTTTTTTTTTTTTTTTTTGTGGTACGCGGGCCTCTCACTGTTCTGGCCTCTTCCATTGCGGAGCAATGGCTCCGGACGCGCAGGCTCAGCGGCCATGGCTCACGGGCGCAGCCGCTCCGCGGCATGTGGGATCTTCCCGGACCGGGGCACGAACCCGTGTCCCCTGCATCGACAGGCGGACTCTCAACCACTGCGCCACCAGGGAAGCCCTCATGTATTGTTTAATTGTATCTTCCAATTTTATGCCTAGGTAATTATTTTTTTTTTTTTGAGCATCACTTTTTAAATCTGTTTTTTACTTAAAAATAGGTAATTGGTTTTTAAAACTTAGAGAACTTCACATTTATTTTTGTTAAAGTGGTCCCCTTGATCTTTCCCTGGCATTTTGTGGCAAAACTTCCACCCTGTAAGTGTGTGGATATCTGAATGTCCATTTTTCAAGAGGAAGGATAATGCTAGAAAAGGCATCCTAAGTTCAGGAAGGGGTCTTTAGGGTAAGATATGTTAATTGAATGGAAATAAAGAGGAAAACCAGGTAAGAAAGTGGATATTTGGTGCAAGTTGAAGAAATTGAGGGGCAGATGGAAAGAAGTAAGTTATTGGAGTACATTAACCACATGAAAACTTTTAAATAGAGAGTAGCAACTCAGGAGTTATTTATAACAGGCAAGTAAAAAGATCCTAGAGATGAGAGACCTGATGGCGATGTGCTGAGTGAGAACCAGGCTAGGAGAGAACCTCCAGGAGAAGGAGGAGAAGTCGCCTTTTCTTGAGCATTTATTCTAAACACTTTACATGGAGTGTTTATTTGGTCCCCACAGTTGTAAGGCAGGGTTTTGTTGACCATATAGCAATTGAAGGGGCCAACTAAGAGGTAATAGATAAGCTTTAGCATCAGTCTGAAACAGGGGTGGAAACTGGCAAGCCATTAGGCCAAAAGAGGCCCAGAGTTGTGTTTTGTTTGGCAGTATTCTTTTGGGTGGTGGTGTGGCCCACATGCTGTAATTTTTTAAATTATTATGATTTTTTAAATATTTATTTAGTTTGGTTGCACCAGGTCTTAGCTGCGACAGGTGGGCTCCTTCGTTGTGGCTCCAGGGCTCCTTAGTTGTGGCATGCAAACCGTCAGTTGCAGCATGCACGTGGGATCTAGTTCCCTGACCAGGTATTGAACCGGGCCCCCTGCATTGGGAGCATGGAGTCTTAACCACTGTACCACCAGGGAAGTCCCTATTATTATTATTTTTAAAACACAATATGATTATATTTTAGTACACAACCAAAATACAAAACACCGTAGTAAGTTGACAGCAGTAGAACATGGTATTTCATTTGCATTGCATAACAGACGGTTAACATTCTTAGTTGTAACTGAGTTCTCCACATGCTTTTTTTTTTTTTTTTTTCTCTTCTCGGTACGCGGGCCTCTCACTGTTGTGGCCTCTCCCGTTGCGGAGCACAGGCTCCGGACGCGCAGGTTCAGCAGCCATGGCTCGTGGGCCCAGCCGCTCCGCGGCATGTGGGATCTTCCCGAACCGGGGCACGATCCCATGTCCCCTGCATCAGCAGGCAGACTCCCAACCACTGCGCCACCAGGGAAGCCCTCCACATGCTTTTAAAAAGGCATTGGGACTAAGCAGGTATTAAGCTTAGTGGCAATACAGGGAACTTTGCTCCTGTTTTATTTGCTACCCTTTTCATGCATTTACAGTAATTGCCCACTGCCTGCATTTGAAATTGTGACTCCTGCCTCTCAGGACCAATTCACCATCAATGAAACAAAGTAACAATGTGTAACCCTTTGGCTTATTAAGATGAGAATTGTATCAAGTAATTTGCTGTATGCCTTTAAGCCATCCATTTGTATGTACTAATAGTATGTACCTTGAGACTTCTTTCCGTGAAGACTAGAGTTTTTTTCCCCATCCTGTGTTGTTAAAAAGATGCATTATCGGGCTTCCCTGGTGGCGCAGTGGTTGAGAGTCCGCCTGCCGATGCGGGGGACACGGGTTCGTGCCCCGGTCTGGGAAGATCCCACATGCTGCGGAGCGGCTGGACCCGTGAGCCATGGCTGCTGAGCCTGCGCATCGGGAGCCTGTGCTTCACAACGGGAGAGGCCACAGCACTGAGAGGCCCGCGTACCGCAAAAAAAAATAAAATAAAAATTTTTTAAGGATGTATTATGGACAGAGAGGTACCATAAGGAAGTAGAGAGAGAAGAAAAGAATCCTCTAATCTACTAGTTTTCATCAATTGGTTCTTAACCTTTAACTTTTCTTGGGTTAAGTTCCTCTTTCAGAATCTTTTGAAAACTTTGAATTCTCATCTCAAAAAATTTTATACACACCTATCCATAGACCTCAGGTTTAGAATCCCTTTAAAGTTATGATGCTAAGGTGTCATCTGTTTAGGGAGCTTTAGTTACATTTCAGTACATGGACTAAGGACTAGCTTATCCCAAAGCTAAAGTCCCATCTTGAGAGCTTATTTTTTTATTATCATAGTGTGATCAAGTTTTTCGCTATTCACTTCTAAAACCTTTCTTCTCTTTGAAAGTAGTTATCGTCTAATGAACAAATTCAGTTTAATGCTCTGTTTAAATTTTACACTGGTTACCTTATACCAAGTGTGCTTTAAATTGACCCTCTAAGTTTCAGTGTTCCTTTGAAAGGTAATCATTACTTTTCTTGATTTATTAATGTGGGGGAGGCAGAGCTGAACTGTGACCCTTAGAAGCTTCACCTCTTTTATTGACTTATTTATTTATTGGCTGCGCTGGGTCTTGGTTGTGGCATGCGAGAGCTTTAGTTGCAGCCTGCATGCGGGATCTAGTTCCCCAACCAGGGATCAAACCCGGGCCCCCTGCATTGGGAGTGTGGAGTCTTACCCACTGGACCACCAGGGAAGTCCCAGAAGCTTTACTTCTGCTCCCTGTTTATATGAGAGCTTGCCGATTTGACCAATCTGAATACCAAGTGCCCCGGAACTCTTTGGTGGATCTGCCAATTTGTAGTGCTAATGACCAGTAAGGAGTCCAGTTTCTGGATGCATTTTGAGTAGTTGATCTGTTCTTTGTTTTTGCTCGTTCTTCTTCCTCCTAATAGATAAAATACCTTATTTCTCTTATTCCCTACTGCAGGGAAATTAGCCTATAAAGGGTCAGTTAGTAGATATCTTAGGCTTTGTGGGCTGTATGTGCTCTTTTGTAACCACTCCACTCTGCTGTTGTAGTGTGAAAGCAGCCAGCCAGCTGTCGGGTATGGCTGTGTTCCTATAAAACATTTACTTATAAAAACAGACGGTGGGGGCTTCCCTGGTGGCGCAGTGGTTGAGAGTCTGCCTGCCAATGCAGGGGACGCGGGTTCGTGCCCCGGTCCGGGAAGATCCCACATGCCGCGGAGCGGCTGCGCCTGTGAGCCATGGCCGCTGAGCCTGCGCGTCCGGAGCCTGTGCTCCGCGACGGGAGAGGCCACAGCGGTGAGAGGCCCGCGTACCGCAAAAAAAAAAAAAAAAAAAAAAAACAGACGGTGGGACCTCCCTGGTGGCGCAGTGGTTAAGAATCTGCCTGCCAATGCAGGGGACACGGGATCAAGCCCTGGTCCGGGAAGCTCTCACATGCCGCAGAGCAACTCAGCCCTTGCGCCACAACTACTGAGCCTGTGTGCCACAGCTACAGAAGCCCACACACCTAGAACCTGTGCTCCGCGACAAGAGAAGACACCGCAATGAGAAGCCCCCGCGCTGCAATGAAGAGTAGCTCCCGCTCGCCACAACTAGAGAAAGCCCGTGCACAACAATGAAGACACAATGCAGCCAAAAATAAAATAAATAAATAAAATTTAAAAACAAAAACAGTTGATGGCTGGATTTGGCCCACAGGCCATAGGTTGCCACCCTCCATCTTAGCGCAGTGTTGTACAATAGAATTTCCTTTAACGACGGAAGTGTTCTGTATCTGTGCTGTCCAGTATAGTAGCCACTACTCACATGTAGCTACTGAGTACTTGGAATGTGGTAAGGTGACTGAGGAGCTGGATGTTTACATTTGCTTATTCTAATTAATTTAGCTACAGCATCGGACACTGCAGCCATAGCGCCCTGCATGGTGCCTTGAACAGGGACATGGTGAATGTTTCTTGCAATGAAATTGGCGAATTAAACTTCTCATCTGTTGTTACCAATAGGATAAAATGATGACAGAGAGAACCTTGTTGAAGGAGCGTTACCAGGAGGTCCTGGACAAGCAGAGGCAAGTGGAGAATCAGCTCCAAGTGCAATTAAAGCAACTTCAGCAAAGGAGAGAAGAAGAAATGAAGAATCACCAGGTATTCTGCTTATGTTAAAATTGGCAATAAGTAAAGTATAGTCCCTAATCAGACTTTAATTTTGTTTTCAAATTAATAGAAATAAAAAAGCAGTATTTAACTTTTTAATGGTTATCATAGAATTTTAAGGATAAACAAGAACCTTCGAGGGCATCTCGTCCAAACTCTCACTCCTATTTTGGTTCAGAGAGGAAAGGATTTTTTTTTTTTTTTTTCGGTACGCGGGCCTCTCACTGCCGCAGCCTCTCCCGTTGCAGAGCACAGGCTCCGGACGCGCAGGCTCAGCGGCCATGGCTCACAGGCCCAGCCGCTCCACAGCATGTGGGATCTTCCCGGACCGGGGCACGAACCCGTGTCCCCTGCATCGGCAGGCGGACTCTCAACCACTGCGCCACCAGGGAAGCCCAGGATTATTTATTTAATATATTTGTTTGACTGCCTACCTGGAAAGTCATTTGATTAGACTCCTGTCTCACACTATATTTAAAAATACAATTCTAAGTAAATTAAAAATATACATATAAAAACTGGAAAAAAATTTTAAATCAGAAGAAAATTTAGAAGAATATTTGTATACCTGAAGTTGCAAGAGGTCATTTTAACCCAGGCAGAAAACCTAGAAGATTTTTTAAAATTAATTATATATAATTAAACTTTTTGGCATGGCAAATGATATAGAAAACAGTCAAAAGATCAATATTAGACTGAGAGAAAATATTTATAGCACATATGACGAAGGGTTTAAGATGACATTCTGAGATTCCTACAAATTCATGATAAAAGCCAAACAATCTAGAGAAACCAGGAAAAGTTACTACTGTATTACTTTCCTATTGTAATAGTTTTCTACTGTAATAGTTTCCCATTGCTGCTGTAACAAGTTGTGAATTTAGAGCTTAAAACAACACGTTTATTATCTTACAGTTCTGTAGGTCAGAAGTACAACGTGGGTGTCACTGGGCTAAAATCAAGGTATTAGGAGGGCAGCATTCCTTTCTAGGGACTCTAGGGGAGAATACATTTCCCTGCATTTCTGGCTTCTAGAGGCTGTTTGCATTCCTTTACCTGTGGCCCCCGTCTCCATCTTCAGAGTCAGCAACGTTGCATTTCTGTAACTGTTCTTCCCTAATCACATCTTCCTCTGATCACAAGTGGGAAAGTTTCTCTGCTTTTAAAGACCCATTTGTGGTTAGATTGGGCCCACCCCGATAATCCAGGATTGTCTCCCTATCTCTTTTGCTATGGAGGGTAACATAGGTTCCAAGGAGTAGAACATGGACATTTTTGTGGGGAAGAGGTTATTATTTTGCCCATAACAGTCACAAACAGTAATTCACAGAAGAGGAAAAGCAAATGGGTAACAAATGTATGAAAATAAACTCAGCCTTACTAGTGTCGATCCATTTGTATAGCAAATACTTTTTGAGTTCCTGATGTACGCTCTGAAGATTTAGTGGTGAACGAAACATAGTCTCTGCCTTCATTGAATGCTTATTCTAGTTGGAGGAGACAGACAATAAAAACAGTAAAAGAACAGGAGGTAGTGAAATGCTCATTAAAATTACTAGATACCATTCCTCCCTCTTTCCCAAGAGATTGGGAAAAATGAAATAAGTTGTCAAAGGTAAGGAAAAATGAACTCTTTTTAGACATTGGTAGGAGTGTGAATTGGTATGACCATTTTAGAAAAGATATTAGGGCGACTTCCCTGGTGGTCCAGTGGTTAAGACTCCAAGCTTCCAATGCAGGGGGCACAGGTTCAATTCCTGGTTGGGGAACCAAGAATCCCGCATGACGTGCAGCGTGCCAAAAAGTTAAGTAAATAAATAAACAAGTAAATAAGTATATAAATAAAGTCTGAAGAAAAAAGATATTAGGAATTGTCACTTAAAATTTTAAAATGTATATATACCTTGATTTAGCAGTCTCATTGTTAGGAGTCTATTCTACAGAAATAAAAGCTTTTGTATGAAAATATAGGCATACAGGATGTTTATTGTAGTATTATTTGTAGTTACAAGAAAACTGAAATCAGCCTTAACAGGATGGACTCTTTTTTTTTTTTTTTTTTAGGATGGACTCTTAACAGAGACTGGTTGACTAAATTCGTTATATACATGTCATGTCGTGTTATACAGCTATTTTTTAATTTGATTTATATTTATCGATAGTATGCTCATGTCAGGTGAACAAAAGCAAGATGCAGAATAGTGTATATAAAATTACCTCATTATAAAGAAAACAAAAAAGCAAATACGTACGTAAGTACACATGTATTTGTGTAAGAATGGAGAAAGATGTGAAAGCATAGAACAAAACGCTTAACACATTGATTACTTTATGGGTGGAATTGGTGTGCATTAGGGGTGACTTAACTTTATTACTTTTTGTTCGACTTCTTATTATAAATATATATGTATATAGTAAAATAATTTAAAAAGAACAAAGGTAACCCCTACGCATAATAAAGTAGAGCCGTAACAAAACAAAACAAGACCATATTTGTTGGAAGTAGCAAACTCCCACCCTGTGCAAGAATGCCTTTCTCAGCAGTCTTGACAGGTGTTCATTCAGCCTTTATATGAGCACCAGTAATGGAGAGCTTATTGCTTCACAAGGCAGTAAATTCCGTTTTTGAACAGTTGTGATTGTTAGAAATTCTTTTCTCCTGTTGAATTGAAATCTGCTTTATTATAACTTACTCCCTTTTGGGACTTTTTTGACTGCTTTTGGGACTACTCATCACCAGATTCCTTCAATTCAATTTGAAATCACTAAAGTCAATATGTTAATTTGAGATAGTTGAAAGTAACCTTCAGACCAAAAGAACTAATTCATTTCCTTCTTTATTTGTGTGTGACTATAATTGTGCGGGACTTAGGAGATATTAAAGGCTATCCAGGACGTAACAATAAAGCGAGAAGAAACAAAGAAGAAGATAGAGAAAGAAAAGAAGGAGTTTTTGCAGAAGGAGCAGGATCTGAAAGCTGAAATTGAGAAGCTTTGTGAGAAGGGCAGAAGGTAAATGATGCTGTTAAGAATAAAAACCCTGGGTTTATGTGTGTGTGTTTGTACATAACAGGCCGGTTCTATTTGTGTTTCTACTTTCTTTTCTTTCAGTCTAATTTTTATTTGAAAAACAAGTGCACAAATTAAAATCCTTGAGTGATTTTAGCTTTTTCAGCACCCTATGTTAAATTTAATAAAAAATGTTTCAGGGATTCATCAGTACATTGAAATAACAGCAGCTCATTGTTTGGTCCCAAGTCTGATCAGGATTTTGATATATATCTAACACCTATTTCACTTGCCTTATCTGATGTTTGACAGTTTAGGCTATGAGGCTACTTTGATTATGTTAAATTCAGCACCAAAACCAAATTTCAAACTAACATTGCAAGCTGTTTGCAAAGCTATTTAATGGATCTGTGTCCTTTTCAGGGTACTGCAGCAAGGCTAAGGCGGGCATAGAATTTGGTCATAGTTTCAATTTTCTAAGTTTCTTAATGTGACCTGTTTGGAAGTCAAAATAGTTGTGAATATTGTGATTTTATTTAAATTCTACTAAAATGCATTTTTATTTATCAAGAAAATCTTGGCTTGCTAATGTGTCCGAGAGCTAAGTGAAAAGTAGCGGGATACTTGGAAAATGATTCAGCAAATGAGGAAAGATGATAAATAAGACAGGACATTTTGGAATAATTGGGAAATTTTGAATATGGATTACGTATTAGGTAATATTGTATCAATGGTAAATATTTTGTGTGTGATTATGTAGAAGGTTCTTATTCTTAAGAGATACTTGCTGAAGTTTTAGGGGTTGTCATGATGTCTATAACTTTCAGGTGGTTCAGAGGGAGAAGTAAAGTAAATGTGGCAAAAAGCGTTAACAGCTGGTGAATCCAGATGAAGGGCATGTGTTCACTGGACTATTCTGTTAACTTTTCTGTTGGTTTGAAATTTTCAAAGAAAAAGTTGCAGGAGTGGGGGTAGATATAGGGAGAAATTAGCCAGGCAACGAATAGGGAAGAAGACATTGCAGGCAGGGGACCTATAGACGAGAGGGATTAGCAACTGAGACCTGAGGTAGAGAGGAATGAGGCTAGTGGAGGAGGCAGAAGCCCGATCACAAAGGCTCAGATCCCGTGTAAGGAGTTTGAGATTTTCCCTGATAGTGAGAGACTAGAGAGTTTTAAGGAGGGGTGGGGATCAGAGGATGAGATTTGCACTTTATTTATTTATTTTTAATTAAAAAATTTTTAATTGAAGTATGGTTGATTTATAATATATTAGTTTCAGATGTACAACGTAGTGATTTAAAACCTTTATGGATTATATTTAAAGTTATTATAAAATATTGGCTGTATTCCCTGTGCTGTATACTATATCCTTACAGCTTATTTATTTTATACACAGTAGTTTGTACTTCTTAGTCCCCTACCCCTATCTTGCCCCTCCTCCCCATCTCCCCACTGGCAACCACCTGTTTGTTCTCTGTATCTGTGAGTCTGTTTCTGTTTTGTTACATTCATTCATTCTTTTCACTTTTTAGATTCCACATGTAAGTGATGACATACAGTATTGTGTTTTTCTATCTGATTTATTTCACTTAGCATAATGCCCTCCAGGTCCATCCATGTTATTGCAAATGGCAAAATTCCATTCTTTTTTCAGGCTGAGTAGTATTCCAGTGTGTGTGTGTGTGTGTGTGTGTGTGTGTGTGTGTGTGTGTGTGTGTATGTATGTATGTATTACCACATCTGTTTTATCCATTCATCTGTTGTTGGACACTTAGGTTGCTTCCCTATCTTGGCAACTGTAAATAGAGATTTTCAGTTTAGATAGATGATGATGCCAGTTGGAGAATAGACTGGAGTAGTGTAGAGGACCAGTTAGGAGACTTATCTGTCAGAGCCTGCGTTACAATAATGGTGGCCAAAACTGAAGTGCTGCAGTGGGGAGGAGAGATGTGAATCCATTTGTAAGGTGTTAGGGGTAGCACTAATAGGTGGAGAGGGAAGAGTTATAGAAACGCCCATATTTCTGGCTTGGAAAATTGGGGAAATAATGGGGTTTTCTAATAAGATGTCTTATTTAGTTACCCACTTTACAAGTTTCAAGTTAAATTCTACCTCCTTTGTAAAATCTTCCTTATCCAGTTCTTCCTGAACTAATCTCTCCCTCCTCAGAACATCTATACAGCTCTCTGCTGATTTTGCTTATTTTTTTATTTTTATTTTTTTTAATTTTTTTTGTTGTACGCGGGCCTCTCACTGTTGTGGCCTCTCCCGTTGCGGAGCACAGGCTCCGAACGGGCAGGCTCAGCGGCCATGGCTCACGGGCCCAGCCGCTTCGTGGCATGTGGGGTCTTCCCGGACTGGGGCACGAACCCGTGTGCCCTGCATCGGCAGGCAGACTCTCAACCACTGCGCCACCAGGGAAGCCCCCTGATTTTGCTTATTTTTGTATTATACTGTACTCTACATTTTTTTCTACCTGTGTATGTCTTGGCTGGCCATTGATATTGTAAGCCTCTTGAGGATAAAGACTGGACTCTCCCTCTTCATATGTATTTAAAAATTTTTTTTTTACTCTTTTGTGTTCTTTTACACTTAGCTCAGTGCTATATACTGATAATTATTGGACAAATATTTGTTGAATTACTGGATAGGAAATTAAATTTCACCTTGATATTATAGATGAATTTACGTAATAGAAATTTGCTAAGTGCTTTGTACTGTTTGAAGGTAATTACTGTGTTTTTTATTGTAATTATAATTTTTAAAGAAGACACGATGAACTGACCAAAAAAAAAAGACCAAATATTCAGTTTAGTCACGTATTTGATTTTTTTTCTCCTTGACACTTGGCTGCTTTATAATGGACATTGTCTTGCCTTTGTGGGGACACTTTCTAGTTTCCAGCTTGCATCCTTCAAGATTATTGCTGGTATTAGAAAGGTGAGGCTTCCAAGCTAGTTCTCTTCTACGGCCGAACTTCTTTTTAAGCTCCCTGCCTTTAATAGTGACTCATCGAGAATAATAGCAAATAAGGCTCTTCTTGAATAAAGATGGTGAGCTTGCGCTTTAAGAGACATCATCGGTTGATTCACAAAGGTAGGTTGGGACCAGTAGCCGAAAAATTGCAATATCAAGCAAAGGTCTTCTTTTTTTTTTTTTTTAATATTTATTTATTTATTTGGCTGCACCAGGTCTTAGTTGCGGCATGTGGGATCCTCCCGGACTGGGGCACGAACCCGTGTCCCCTGCATTGGCAGGCGGACTCTCAACCACTGCGCCACCAGGGAAGCCCGGGTCTTCTTTTTTAAAATGCTCTGAGCTTGCCTGATGAACTCGTGATAGAGTGATAGGTAAATAGCAGATCAAGGGAGTTAATGTTGGAAGCATTACTTTGGATGTGGTATAAGAGTTTATGCTATATTGAAATTGACAGGGTACAAGAGGATTCTTTTTGGAAATTTCTCACCAAATGCTAGTTTATTTAACTGGTATGCTTTGAAGTCCTAATAGCTTGTCTGGCAATCAGTAAATCTAGTGAGTATTTCTTAGGTGCAAAGCAGTGAGCCAGACTGTTCAGCATCCTGTATTTTGACCACAGCCTTCAGTCCTTCCAGCTTTCTGTCTCATTCCCAGTAAATGTACACTTTGACATCAAGTCCTCTTTCTTGTTTTTTGACTTCATTCCAGTTTCTCCCAGTCCTCCAGCTCCCTGGAAGCATTTCTTTGCCTAGCCAGACTGGACTCATGGTCCATTACTTGAATTTCTCCCTTACCATTACCATCAATTCTGTGGAGGCTTGTTCCTTTCCTTTCATTTTTCCATAGTACTCCAGTCCTGGGCCAAGTCAACCCCCACACCTACCCCCCCACCCTGCCCCCTCCTACATCTATCTCTATTCTTCTTATACTTGGGCTGCTGAGGGCTGCTGCAGGAGATCACACTGTGTGTCTTGAGGCCAGAATAAATTTGACAGAATAAATTTGACTTTCAAAAACACCCGGACCCTCAGGACTCCCTCTTCCTCTGAGGGCTGTCCCTAACTATTACCTCTCTTTCTAAACTTTCTGTCTCCACCACTTCTCTCCTTAGTCTTAGCAAGTGATCTTGCCTTTTATTTGACTGAAAAAATAGGGGCCATCGAGTAAACCTTCCTTCAGTTTCCTATCAGCAGATACATCCATCTTTTCTTCCTGTCCTTGTATCTGAGTCTAAACTACCTGTGTGTGAATCCTGTTCCCTCTTGCTTTTCCCACTTCTTCGTAAGTGACACCACACTCTCCTCCAGTGACTAAGCCGAATAACCAAGTCATTCTGAATTCTTCTCTTAACCCCTTTCTGCTTTACCAAGTCTTGTAGATTCTTAATATTAATTGTCCCTTTCTCTCCATTCACTCTGCCACTCTTAGTTCAGGTTTCTGTCAGTTCTCCTAGATTCTGAGGCAGGCTACTAAACGTTCTTTGCCTCCAGTCTCCTCCATTTTAATTGGTCTAGTACAAATCTGTCGAAGAAATCTGTCAAAGAATAGGGATCTGATGATGTCATTTCCCTGCTTAAAGTCCTTCATAGTTCCTAGGGTAAAGTTTAAACTCTTTAGTTTACTATAAGAGGCCCTCAATTATCTAGTCCCTGTTTATGTCCCTAGCTGCATCTTTTACCATTCCCCCAAACCACCATGCTAGTTTATACCTAACTACTACATGTTGTATCCTGAACTCACTTAAAACTCAGCCTGTATCAACTGCTCTAGAAAGCTTTCCCAGATACTCCCCTTATCCTCCCCTTCACACACCCTGACCATTTAATTTAGATGACCCTCCTCCGTATTCACCTAGCACGGTGTGTATGCTTCTGTCATAACACTGACCTCTGATGGTCTTTTGTGTTTACTGGAATGTTTCCCACATTATATAGTTAGCTTCTTGAGGGCAGGTATTTCGATTATCTATCGCTGTCAAAAAAACACTGTAGAACTTAGTGTCTTAAAACAGCAACAATATTTTATTATTTCTCTCAATTCTTTGGGTTGATTGAGTCTCAGATGGATGGTTCTTCTAGTGTCCTTTGGAGTCTTTCCTGTAGCTGCCGTTATGTGGCAACTGGGGCTGGAATGTCTAAGATGGCTTCATTCATATTTCTGCCTTGGCAGGGACACGTGGAAAGCTGAGTTCCGGTGGGACTCTGGGATGTCTAGGCCTTTTCACTCTATCTCTCCATGCTGTCTCAGGACTTTTTCCTCTCCAGGTGGTCTTTCCAGCTAAGGAGCCAGATTTCTTACTTGGTGGCTCAGGGCTCCCAAGAGTACAAAAGTGGAGGTTTCCAGGCTTTCTTAAGGCATAGACTTGGGACCAGTACAGTGCTACTACTGTGGCATTCTGTTGGTTAACATGAGTGACAGGGCCAGCCCAGATTCAGTGTGGGAGGGGACTGCGAGGAGGAGGCCTGGTTCACTGGGACGACTCCATTTTTGGAGATTTGCTACCACGGCAAGTAACACATCTTGTTTAACTTTTTCTGCTGAGCACGTAATAGTTTCTTTTAGATACGGGAAATCATAGAAGTTATATAAACGGTTTACATAATTGGAGGTGTTTTAGAAGTATGCAGGATGAATTATGAGGAGAGACAGAGGCTGAGACATCAACCAGTAAGCTCTTAACAATAAAGTGAGTTTATAAGAATTATTATAAGACTAATGGTGGTTGAATGAAAAGGGAGAAATGGATTTAGGAGGGATTGGTGTCGGATTATTTTAAGGATTAGGACAGAGGGAGAAGTCAAAAATAACTTCATTGTTTTGACCCTGGGTAACTCTGTGCCGCCATGGACAGTAATCGGGAAGTAGAATACCAGTTCTAAATTTTGAGGATAAAGTAATACTTTTGATGATACGGGACATGCAAGTTAAAATACTTAGTAGGCAATTAGAAATGGGAGACTTGAATACAGAAGAGATGCTATGTCTTCATTTGGAGTTGCATATAGGTGATAGTTAAAATGATAGGAGTGAATTTTCTGTGGGAAAAAGTATAGAGTAGGGCTCAGTTCTGAACTTTGAGGTACACCTGCAGTTTGGGAGTAGAAAGAGGAAGAGAAGGCAAAAAGAATAATCAGAGAAGGAAAAGGAAGCAGTTTAAAATAGTAGTATAGGGTTTCAACGGGAGAAGGTGGTTAACAGCGTCAGAAACTATAGGGTAGGAAATGAGAACCAGGTCTGATTAAAGGCTATTGGTAATTTAAAATAATTTATTTATTTATTTATTTATTTATTTTTGGCTGCACTGGGTCTTTGTTGCTGCACTCGGGCTTTCTCTAGATGCGGCGAGCGGGGCTACTCTTCATTGCGGTGCGTGGGCTTCTCATTGCAGTGGCTGCTCTTGTTGCAGAGCACGGACTCTAGGCACACGGGCTTCAGTAGTTGTGGTGTGCAGGCTCAGTAGTTGTGGCTCACGGGCTCTAGAGCGCAGGCTCAGTAGTTGCGATGCACAGGCTTAGTTGCTCTGTGGCATGTGGGATCTTCCCGGACCAGGGCTCGAACCTGTGTCCCCTGCATTGGCAGGCGGATTCTTAACCACTGCACCACCAGGGAAGTCCCGCTATTGGTAATTATTGACTGTAACCAATAGGGATTTTTAGGTAGAGGGATTAGGTTATTGGATTGATTTTTCCCCCAATATTTTATTATGAAAATTTTCAAACATTCAGAGAAACTGCAAGTATCGTACACTAACACTCACCACCTAGATTCAGCAATTAACGTTCTATTAAATTTGTTTCAACAGTATCTTTCCCTCTATCTATTCATCAGTCCATCTTGTTTTTTATGCATATTAGAGTAAGATGTAGTCATCAGTAAGTTCACCTATAAACTCACAAACTTGTATATCATTAATTAGACTTTAATATTATTTGTGTTTCCTTTTTTGTGGTAATAAATTGTATATGCAGTTAAATATATAAATATTAAGTTGTACCATTCAGTGAGTTTTGACAAATGTATATACCCTTGTAATTCAAAGCCCATCAAGATATAGAGAATACTATGATTAAACCAGATAATTTCTCATGTACCTTCCCTGTCATTCCCTGTCCTTACACTCCCAAAGGTAACTACTGTTCTGACTTTTTTATCGAAGACTAATTCTGTATGTTCTAGAATGTCACATAAATGAAATCATACAACATGTACTCTTTTCTTTCATTCAGCATAATGCTTTTGGTAGTTTTCATGCTGTCTTTTTTATTCTTGAGTAGTATTCTTCTTGTTAACATACCACAGTTTATCCATCTTCCTGTTGATGGTAGGTAGCAGTTTCCAGGTTTTTGACTATTATGAATAAAGCTGTGAATATTCAAGTGCAAGTCTTTGTGTGATCATATACTTTTATTTCTCTTGGATAAATTCCTAGGAATACAATTGCTGGGTTGTAGGGTAGGTATATGTTTAGTTTTATAAGAAAAGGCCAAACATATTTCCAAAGTGGATATACCTTTTTATACTCTACCTACAATGTTTGAGAGTTTGGGTTGCTTCATATCCTTGCCATTCAAGTGGTTGTGCAGTAGTATTTCATTGTGGTTTTGATTTGCATTTCCCTAGTGACTAATGATGTTGATCACTTTTTCCATGTGCTTATTGGTCATTAATTTACCTGTTTTTGTGAAGCGTCCTGTCAAATATTCCCCCCTACGCACACCTTTTTTGCGGGAATTGAGGTTTTGGCTTTCTATGACTGTATAGTAGATGCTCTTTACATATTCCAAATAGTCTTTTGTCAGTTACATGTTCCGTGAAAATTTTCTTCCAGTCTCTGACTTATCTATTCATTTTAAAATTGCATCTTTTGGTGAGCAGAAAATTTACTTTCAATGATGTCTAATTTATCAAGTTTCCATTTACAGGTATTGCATTCTCTGTCCTAAGAAACCTCTGCCTCCCCTGAAGTAGCAAAGATGTTCTCCTCTGTTTTCTTATGGAAGCTTTATCATTTTAGCTTTTAATATTTATGTCTCTGATCCATCTCAGATTAATTTTTGTGTATGGTGAGAAGTAGGGGTTGAAGTTAATTTTTTCCCATGTGGATATCCAGTTGTTCTGGCACCATTTGTTGAAAAGACTTTCCCCATTGGGTTGCTTGACACCTTCGCCAAAAACCAAATGGCAGTATGAGTCATTTGTATAAATAGTGGGTTTATTCTGAGTACAGTACCAATCTATTGCATTGATATATTTGCCTATCTTTATGTCAGATCACAGTGTTGTAATTATTATAGGTTTATAGTAAGTCATGAAGTCAGATTATGCAAAGTCTTCTGCTTTTTTTTTTTAACTTTAAAAAAATAATTAATTTTTGGCTGCGTTGGGTCTTCATTGCTGTGTGCAGGCTATCTCTAGTTGCGGTGAGTGGGGGGGCTACTATTCGTTGTGGTGTACGGGCTTCTCATTACAGTGGCTTCTCTTGTTGCAGACCATGGGCTCTAGGCGCAAGGGCTTCAGTAGTTGTGGCACGCAGGCTCAGTAGTTGTGGTGCACGGGATTAGTTGCTCCGTGGCATGTGGGATCTTTCCGGACCAGGGATTGAACCCATGTCCCCTGCATTGGCCGGCGGATTCTTAACCACTGCCCCACCAGGGAAGTCCCAAAGTCGTCTTCTTTTTGTTCAAGATTGCTTTGGATATTCTAGGTTGTTTGCACTTACATATATATATTTGAGAAGCAGCTTATCATTTTCTACAAAAACAACAGATATTCTGAGAGTTCTTAATATGATTGGATGCTTAATTTTATCAAATGGTTTTTCTGCATCTGTTAAAATTATCAAATGCTTTTTCTCCTTTATTCTGTTAATATAGTGAATTACGTTGATTTATTTTCAAATGTTAAACCAATTCTCCATTCTTGTGATTACACCCAACTTGGGCAAGATATGTTATTGTTTATATATTGCTGGATTTGACTTGCTAATATTTTTGAAGGATTTTTATGTCTACTTTTAGTGAGGAACAGTATTCTGTATTTTTTTTATTTTAAAAATTTAGTTATATCAGTTGCTGAGGGGGCGATGTTAAAATCTCTGTGATTATAGATTTTTCTGTTTTTCTTTTTAATTCTGTCCATTTTTGTTTCTTATATTTTGAAGCTGTGTTGTTAGATGCATATACAGTTATGATTGTTATGTATTCTTGATGAATTATCTTCATCATTGACATTGACATTTTATCATTATGAAATGTCTCTATCTTGGTCATACTCTTAATGTTTATTTTATGTAATATTAATATAGATATTACAGTTATATATGCTTACTCTTTACACAGTATATATTTTGCCATCTTTTACCTTCAACCTATCTACATTTTTATATGTTTTGTAGACAACATATAATTGGGTCTTTCTTTTTGATCTATTCTGACAAGCTTACTTTTAATAATAGGCTTTTAGTGTATTTGTATTTAATATGATTATTGATATGATTAGATTTAGGTCTACGTTTTTATTTTGTGAATTGAATATTAATTCATTGACTATTCTTTAGAATTCCATTTTAATTTGGCCTCTTCCACCCAGAATACACATCTATTTAATTCACTGGCAACATGCATCATAAAGACAAACTACATGCCTGTTGATTATGCTATATTAGAAAGAGTTGTAATTTTCTTGAATAAAGTATTTGGGAAATTTTCATAGTTTTAATTGTTGAAACTTAGAATTATCCTTCAGATTTTTTTAAAAAATCAAAAAAATTTAGGTATAATTTACATGCAATAAAATGCACTTATTTTAAGTTACAGTTTGATGAGTTTTGACAAATTAATCACACATGTAAACACTAACACAGTCAAGGTATAGCACATACCCACTACCCTAAAATCTTCCCTGTATTCTGTTTTTTTGTTTTTTTTTTTTTTTTTGCAGTACGCGGGCCTCTCACTGCTGTGGCCTCTCCCGTTGCGGAGCACAGGCTCCGGATGCGCAGGCTCAGCGGCCATGGCTCACGGGCCTAGCTGCTCCGCAGCATGCGGGATATTCCCGGACCGGGGCATGATCCCGTGTCCCCTGCATCGGCGGGCAGACTCTCAACCACTGAGCTACCAGGGAAGCCCCCTGTATTCCTTCTTAATCACTGTGCTTCCTCCCCACCATTCCCAGGTAAACACTGATCTGCTGTCACTGTAGATTACACTTATCTTTTCTAGACATTCGTGCCTTTCTTTCACTTACATTTTTGAGATTCATCTATGATGTGATGAATGTGAACTATATCAGTAGTTCATTGCTTTTTTTTAAAAGACTTAATTTTTTTAGTGCAGTTTGAAGTTTACAACAAAATTGAGAGGGAGGTACAGAGATTTCCCTTATGCCCCCTGCCCATACACATGCATAGCCTTCCCTTTATCAACGTTACTCACTAGCGTGGTACATTTTTTACCAAAGGTGAACCTACATTGACACATCATAATCACTCAAAGTACATAGTTTACCTTAGGGTTCACTCTTGGTGTTATACACTTTATGATTTGGACAAATGTATAATGACATATATTTATTATTATACAGAGTATTTTTCACTGCCCATCCTCGGTGCTCTGCCTGTTTATCCCCCACTCCCCAACTGATCTTTTTATTGTCTCCATAGTTTTGCTTCTTCCAGAGTGCTGTATAGTTGAATCATACAATATGTAGGCTTTCAGATTGGCTTCTTTCACTTAGTACTATGCATTTGAGGTTTCTCCATGTCTTTTCATGGCTTGATAGCTCATTTCTTTTTAGCATTGAATAATATTCCATTGTTTGAATGTACAACAGTTTTTTATTTATTCATCTTTGAAGGACATCTTGGTTGCTTCCAAGTTTTGGCAATTTGCATAAAGCTGCTATAAATATCCAAGTGCAAATTTTTGTATGAACATAAGTTTTCAGCTCCTTTAGGTAGATACCAAGAAGTGTGATGGCTGGATCATATGGTAAGAGTATGTTTAGTTTTGTAAGAAACTGGCAAACTGTCTTCCAGAGTGGCTGTACCACTTTGCATTCCCAACAGAAATGAATGAGAGTTCCTGTTGCTCCACATCCTCGCCAGCATTTGTCGTTGTCAGTGTTCTGGATTTTGGTCCTTTTAATAGGTATGTAGTGGTATCTCATTGTTTTAATTTGCATTTCCCTGATGACAAACGATGTAGAACATCTTTTCATATCCTCATTTGCCACCTGTATATCTTTTTTGGTGAGGTGTCTGTTAAAGTCTTTGGCCCATTTTTAAAATCTTTTTTGTTTTTAAACTGAGAGATGATATTTTAAATTTAATTTTATTCCTATTTTTTTGGCTGTGCTGTGTGGCCTCCAGGATTTCAATTGCCTGACCAGGGATTGAACCCGGGCCACGGCCGTGAAAGCCTGGAATCCCAACCACTAGGCCACCAGGGAACTTCCTTATTGTTTGTTTTATTGTTGAATTTTAAGAGCTCTTTGTATCCTTTGGATAACATTCCTTTGTCAGATGTGTCTTTTGCAAATATTTTCTCCCAGTCTGTGGCTTGTCTTCTGATTTTCTTGATACTTTCTTTCACAGAGCAGAAGTTTTTAATTTTATTTATTTATTTGGCCTCACTGCATGGCTTGTGGATCTTAGTTCCCTGATCAGGGATTGAACCCAGGCCCTTGGCAGTGGAAGCGTGGAATCCTAATTACTGAACTGCCAGGGAATTACCAGAAGTTTTTAATTTTAATGAAGTCTAATTTATCAAGTATTTCTTTTGTGGATCATGTCTTTGGTGTTATATCATTCATTTAGGTTTTCTCCTATGTTGTCTTCTAGGAGTTTTATAGTTTTGCATTTTACATTTAGGTCCATGATCCATTTTCAGTTAATTTTTGTGAAAGGTGTAAGGTCTGTGTTTAGATCCATTTTTTTTTTGCATGTGGATGTCCAGTTCTAGCACCATTTGTTGAAGAGACTCTTTGCTCCATTTTATTATCTTCACTTCTTTGTTAAAGATCAGTTGACTGTGTTTATGGAGTTCTATTTCTAGGCTCTCTGTTCTGTTCCACTGATCTATTTGCCTATTCTTTCACAAATACCACGCTTTCTTGATTTTATAGCTTTATAGTAAGTCTGGAAGTTGAGTAGCATCAGTCTTCCAATTTTGTTCTTCTCTTTCAATATTGTGTTGCTTATTCTAGATCCTTTGCCTCTTCTTATAAACTTTAGAGTCAATTTGTTGATATCCATAGAATAACTTGCTGGGATTTTGATTGGGATTGTGTTGACTCTGTAGATCAAGTTGGGAAGAACTGACATCTTGACAATGTTGAGTCTTCCTTTCCATGAACATGGAATATCTCTCCATTTATTTAGTTCTTCTTTGATATTGTTCATCATAGTTTTGTACTTTTCCTCATACAGATCTTGTACATATTTTGTTAGATTTATACCTAAGTGTATGTAGTGTAAATGATAATTGTGTTTTTAATTTCAAATTCCACTTATTCTTTTTTTTGGCCGCACAATGTGACTTGTGGGATCTTAGTTCCCTGACCAGGAATTGAACCCACACCCCCTGCATTGGAAGTGCAGAGTCTTAACTACTGGACTGCCAGGGAAGTCCCAAATTCCACTTGTTCGTTGTTAGCATTTAGGAAAGCAATTGACCTTTGTATATTAACCTTGTGTTGTGCAACCTTGCTTTAACAGCTTATTAGTTCAAGGAGGGTTTTTTTGTCTGTTCTTTCCAATTTTATAAGTGGATGATCATGTCATTTGCAAACAAAGACAGTTTTATGTCTTCCTTTTCAGTCTGTATACCTTTTATTTCTTTTTCTTGCTTTATTACATTTTCAAGGACTTCCAGTATGATGTTGAAAAGGGGTGGTGAGAGGGGACTTCTTTACCTTGTACCTGATCTTGGGAAACTTCAAGTTTCTCACTCTTGAGTATGATGTTAACTGTAGACTTTTTTGTAGATGTCTACCATGTTGAGAAAGTTCCCCTCTATTCCTAGTTTACTGAGAATTTTTACCATTAATGGATGATGGATTTTGTCAAATGCTTTTTCTGCATCTGTTGACATGATCATTTGATTTTTCTTTTTTAGTCTTTTGATGTGATGGATAATATTAATTGATTTTTGAATGTTGAATTAGCCTTGCATACCTGGGGTAAATCCCACTTGGTCATGATTCTTTTTATACTTTTTTGTATTGATTCGCTAATATTTTGTGAAGGATTTTTGCATCTGTGTTCATGAAAGATATTGGTCTGTAGCTTTTTCTTCTTTTATTTTTGTCTGGTTATGGTACTAGGGTAAGTGCTGGCCTCATAGACTGAATTAGGAAGTATTTCCTCTGCTTCTGTCTTCTAAAAGATTGTAGAGAATTGTTATAATTTCTTCCTTAAATGTGTGGTAGAATTCACTAGTGAACCCATCTGGGCCTGGTATTTTCTGTTTTGGAAGGTTATTAATTATTGAATCAATTTTTAAAATAGATATCGATGTTCATTCCTTTTTAATGCTGAGTAGTTGTCCATTGTGTGAATATCCAACAATTTGTTTACTCAGTTGAAGGTGTTCTTCTAATATAAACTGTCTCCTGTTGTTTCTGATGAGAAGTCAGTGACAGTTGTTTCTCTCTGTGTACTGTGTCATTTTTTCGCTATGGTTTCTTTCAATGTTTTCTATCCTTGGTTTTCAGCAGTTTGACTTTGATTTTCCCAGGTGTGGCTTTCTTCCTGTTTTACCTGTTTGGGGTTTTCTCAGCTGCTTATTCTGTAAAGTTATGTATTTCACCAAATTTGTGAAATTTTGACATAATTTTCAAATATTTTTCCTGTCCCATTCCCTCCTTTCCTTCTGGGACTCCACTTTCACATGTGTTAGAACTTTTGATATTGTCCTATAGCTCATGGGGGCTCTTTCATTTCTTTCCAATTCTTTTTTTTTAATATTTATTTTTGACTGCGTTGGGTCTTCGTTGCTGGGCACAGGCTTTCTCTAGTTGCGGCGAGTGGGGGCTACTCTTCATTGCGGTGCGCGGCCTTCTCATTGCAGTGGCTTCTCTTGTTGAGCATAGGCTGTAGGCGCGTGGGCTCAGTAGTTGTGGCTTGCAGGCTCTAGAGTGCAGGCTCAGTAGTTGTGGCACACGGGCTTAGTTGCCCTGTGGCATGTGGATCTTCCCGGACCAGGGCTTGAACCTGTGTCCCCTGCATTGGCAGGCGGATTCTTAACCACTGTGCCACCAGGAAGCCCTCCAATTCTTTTTTACTCTGTTCAGCATATTGGATAATTTCTCTTGATGTGTCTTCAAGTTTACTTTTTATTATATCATTTCCAGTCTATTAAGCCCATGCATTGAATTTTATATTTCCAGTATTGTATTTTTCAGTTCTTTCATTTCAGTTTAGTCTTTTTTATAGTTTCTATTTCTCCGTGAAGAGTTCTTATATGTTCACTCCTTGTGAGCATATTTTTTCCTTTATGTTCTTTTGCATAGTTAAAATAGATGCCTTAACTCTTTACCTGCTAATTCCAACATCTTGGTCTCCTTGGAGTCCTTTCTATCGATTGCCTTTTTTCTTGACCAGGAGTCAGAATCAAAAGCATTATTCTAAATAAGAAACTAGACGCAAAAGGTATGCACTGTATGATTCTATTTACGTGAAGTTCTAGAAGAGACAAAACTATAGTGAGAGAAAGCAGATCAGTTGCCAGTGGCTCAGGGTAGAGGGAAGGGATTAACTGCCATATAGTAAATACTTGAGGCTTTGTAGACCACCTGTCACAGCTACTCAGCTCTGCTGTTGTAGCATGAAAGCAGCCATAGACAGTAAGTAAGCAAAATGAGCATGGCTGTGTTCCAATAAAACTTCATTTACAAAAATAGATAGCAGTCTGGGTTTGATCTACAGACCATAGTTTGCAGACCCTGCTTTTCCTGTTTCTTTGTACATTGGTAATTTAGGGTTGAATCCTGAATATTGTGAATAATACATTGTAGAGACTCTGGATTCTGTTGTATTCCTCCATTAAATCTTGTGGTTTGTTTGTTTAAATTTGTTTTATCAGGCTATTTCCTTGGTTGGGCTTAAACATCATACATACATGTTTGGTGGGCAGCAGCTGTGGTCTCTGTTGAGTTCATTTATCTGTAGATGGGTTCCTTGGAGTCTCTTCTGTGCATGCGTGGTTCAGGGATCATCCAGAGATTTAGATAGATTTATATGCAGAATTGGGGGTTCCCCATTTGTGGCTTTTATCTTTTGGGGATTTCTCCCTCATTTTCTAGCTGTTATGGTAGCTCCCAGTTTTGTCCTTTGGCTCTTGAGCTGGTAAGACTGCAAGGCTTCTATCTCAGTTTTAGTCATCAGCACAGAGCTGTCTGGGGTTTGTCCTTAGGTGAAAGATGAATAGCCATTAAGAAAACAGGAAACAATAGTGGTATTTACTTCTTCCAGTTGTCAGGTCTTCTCCTGGTTTTTGTTTGTTCTTTAGTATCTTTTTTTTTTTTTTTTTTTTTTGCGGTACACGGGCCTCTCACTGTTGTGGCCTCTCCCGTTGCGGAGCACAGGCTCCGGACGCACAGGCTCAGTGGCCATGGCTCATTGGCCCAGCCGCTCCGCGGCATGTGGGATCTTCCCAGACCAGGGCACGAACCTGTGTCTCCTGCATCGGCAGACAGGCTCTCAACCACTGTGCCACCAGGGAAGCCCCCTTTAGTATCTTTAGATAGGTGTTTTTTTACATTTTGTGTAGAATCTATAGTTTTTTGTTTTTGTTTTTTTTAAAGAATTTATGATTCCCAGGTGCTGGTCCAGGACAACACTTTGAAAACCACTAGATTTTTTTTTTAAAATTAATTAATTAATTTATTTTTGGCTGTGTTGGGTCTTAGTTTCTGTGCGAGGGCTTTCTCTAGTTGCGGCAAGCGGGGGCCCCTCTTCATCGCGGTGCGTGGGCCTCTCACTATCGTGGCCTCTCTTGTTGCGGAGCACAGGCTCCAGACGCGCAGGCTCAGTAGTTGTGGCTCACGGGCCTAGTTGCTCCGCGGCATGTGGGATCTTCCCAGACCAGGGCTCAAACCCGTGTCCCCTGCATTAGCAGGCAGATTCTCAACCACTGTGCCACCAGGGAAGCCCGAATCTATAGTTTTTTATCTGCAGAAATGGTTGGTCTATTAGGAGCAACTCTGCCCTTAGTGGAAGTGGAAACTCTCCAGATTTAATTTTTAGAAGGACGACTGTGGCTGCATTACGTTAGATGTGCTAAAGTGCAGATAAACTTATGTCAGGAAGACAGTTTTAACAAGATAAAATGAGGGCCTGATCTCAGTGGCAGCGAAAGAGAAAGGAGGGGTATTCTGAGGTAGGATTGCTGAGATTTGTTGATTGTTAGAGGGAGAAGAGGAGTAGTGACAGTGAGATGGCTGGAATGGCAGAGATGATGAATATAGGAAGTGGAGCAGGTTTAGGGCAGTGGCCTTGAAGGGGAGGTTGTAAATTCTTGTTTTAAATTCAGTTTTAAGGAGGTATACTTTATGTAAAATACACCATTTTTTTTCCTACAAAAAGTGTAAAGTTTGGGGACTTCCATGGTGATCCAGTGGTTAAGACTCCATGCTTCCACTGCAGGGGCCGTGGGTTCAATCCCTGGTCAGGGAACTAAGATCCCACATGCCATGTGATGCAGCCAAAAAAGGAAAAAAAGAAAAGAAAAGAAAAGAAAAAGGGTAAAGTTTTTCTTTTTTTTTTTAATGTGTAACATAGGCAAAATTATTTAAGTCAATAAGTTTTTGAGAAATTTCACATTTTCTGATTCCACCCACTGCCAAGCACCTTAGTGGGTTTTTTTTTTAGCATGCAACTTTTGTATTGTTTTCTCAATCTAAAGAATACAGTGATACAGTATACAGTGATATTATACTGCATCTACTCACGTGAAAAGGAACGAAGTATCGCCCCTGAAATAATTACTAATTACACAATACTGCAGACTGATAAACACTGTAAGTACTAAAATGTTAACATTTCAACATACAGTGTCAACAACATCCTGCTTTCTTTTTTAATTGGTTAAAACATTTGTTAAGGTCATGCAAAATAAACACTTTGTGAAAATGTTAGATTACACTCAAACATCAAGGCAATGAAACCCCAAAGAGCAACTTTTTAATGCAACGACTGGTCAAGTAGATAAACTAGTCAGCATATTAATAAAAATCCAATAAGTGAAAAACATCAAAAATGTAAACACTAAATTTAGGTAACTGCTTGTCTACGATCTCACCACCTACAGTCTTACCTGTGACTGAAGATATACTGCCAAAATTGTTCTACATAAGTAAGCTATGTTAAAATGACCAAAAAAATGTCAATGCATGATGCCAGGGTAAATTTCTAGTCCACACAATACTTAAATGTGATCATTGTCTTAACTCTGCTAACAGTAAATGAAAAGTCACACCAGATTTATCTTCTTTTTACTCTTGGTTGGTTACATGTTTTTAAACTTTTGTCTACAAGTATTTCTTATGATCCTCCCCCAGAATTAACATGCTTATTTAGGAACAGGTGAAGCAGATAAACCCTGCCTTGGTATAGAAGGCAGTGATTTCGTTTTCCCTAACTAAGTATTTCCTTGCCACTTGTCAGCTGTCATTGACCTTTCTGCTATAGTTATGTCCTCAGTGTCCCATTCCATAAAGATTTTTAGTGCCTATTATTATCCATGTCTCCCTGATTCTCCCAGAAAAAGAATTCATTTTTTTCCTCTCATTGCTAGGCTCACTAAGGAAAGCTGAGCACACAATTTAAAGGAGTTACAGAGTAGACCAGGGAGGGTTCTCGGGCAGGTGGATGGTGCTTGAAGCCAGGTCTGGGATCTGGAGAGAAGAGCATCCAGGTCATAGGAAGGTGATCGGCCCCTCTCCATGGGCCACTCTCCTAGCAGCTCCCAATGACACAGTTACTGGGCTCTCCTTTGGGTACTGTTGACTCACTTTCTTACCAATTTTTAAAGCCCTCTTTATATTTTCTACTTAAAATTTAAAAACTCTTTGATAAGCAATTTGTCTATTATATAGAACACCGGTTCTCAACTTACAGAGCATTAACCTTTAATCTCTAGGTTATTCCATAACCTAGTGTTTGGGTCATACTCTTCAAGATAGTCCTTTCAAGAATTTTTGCCCAATCCACAGTTATCATTGTCAGTCAGTCTTGCCACAGTTTTTTCAGTTGGGCTTCTTTGCTCTCTAATGAAATATGGACACACTTCAAAAATTCCCCACGTGTAATCTTTGGGATCCAGTTTTCTCAAGCAGTTTACTTTAGGACCATGTTTAGGGTCAGACAAGATGGATCAGCCTGGTTCTGAATTTTAGACACTCTAGAAAAAGAGAAGCATCAGTTCCTATTGAAGAGTATGTCAAACTGAACAGTATGAGAAACTATAGGAATACTGTATCAGTAAAAATACCAGGTTTAACATGCACAAAGCCAAGAAAAACGATGATGCCAGATACTGAATTTATATTAGCATTGTCCTTTGAACTCCCAGCAGAATAAACTGCTGAATGCAGGTACCACACGGTGCAATAAAATTCACCCATTTTAAATGATGAATTTTGACAAATGTATACTGTTGTATAACTACCACCACAATCATGGTATGAAATATTTCCGTTACTCCAGAAAGCTTCTTCCTGACTCTTTGGAATCAATTGCCTCCTCTATCCTGAGCCATTGGCAACCACTGGTCTGCTTTCTCTCAGTGTAGCTTTTGCCTTTTCTAGAACTTTATGTAAATAGAACATAGAATATATAGCTTTTTCTGTCTGTTTCTTATTTAAGATAAAGCTTTTGCAGTTTATCTATGTTTTTGCATGTATCAGTAATTTAATTCCTCTTTACTGCTGAGTAGCATTTACTTATAAGGTTATACCAAGTTTATTTACTAGTTGATGGACATTTGAGTTGTTTCCATTTTTTGTCTTATAAATAAAGCTGCTCTGAATATTCAAGTACAAGTCTTTATGTGGACATGTTTCTTTTCTCTTGAGTAAGTACTTAGGAGTGGAATCGCTGGACCATATGTTTGCTTAACATAAGAAACTGGCAAACTGTTTTCCAAAGTTGCTTTACTATTTGGCATTCCCACCAGCAATGCATAAGTGTTCTGGTTACTCTGTATCCTCACCAGTACTTGGTGTTATCAGTCTTTTTAGTTTTAGCCATTCTAATAAGCGTTTAGTAGTATCTCATTGTGGTTTTAATTTGCACTTTTCTAATAACTTTTTTTGTGTGTGTGTGGTACGCGGGCCTCTCACCGTTGTGGCCTCTCCCGTTATGGAGCACAGGCTCCGGACGCACAGGTTCAGCGGCCATGGCTCACGGGCCCAGCCGCTCCGTGGCGTGTGGGATCTTCCCGGACCGGGGCACGAACCCGTGTCCCCTGCATCAGCAGGTGGACTTTCAACCACTACGCCACCAGGGAAGCCCCAACTATTTTTTTTTTTAATTCATTGATTTGGTTGTGCCCAGTCTTGGTTTTGGCAGGCAGGCTCCTTAGTGGCTGCTCGCCAACTCCTTAGTTGCAGCACATGGGCTCCTTAGTTGCGGCTCATGGGCTTCTTAGTTACAGCTTGCCGGCCACCTGCATTGGGCACACAGAGTCTTAACCACTGCGCCACCAGGGAAGTTCCAACATTTTCCTAATGACTGTTGATGTTGAACATCTTTTCATGTGCATGTCTGCCATTTGTTGTTCTTTTTTGGTGAAGTATTTATTTGAATATTTTACCCATTTAAAAACATGTTTTCTTATTGAGTATTGTCAATACAGGTCCTTTTATCAGATATGCGTTTTGCAAATATTTTTCCCAGTATATAACTTGCTTTGCATTTTGTAGCAGTGTCTTTTGAAATGCAAAAGTTTAATTTTTAAAAAAAATTTATTTTTTATACAATTTTAAAGGTTACACTTCATTTACAGTTATTACAAAATATTGGCTCTATGCCCCGTGTAGTACAGTACATCCTTGTAGCCTATCTTACACCCAATAGTTTGTACTTCCCACTCCCCCATCCTTATATTGCCCCCCTCCCCTTACTGGCAATCACTAGTTTGTTCTCTGTATCTGTGAGTCTACTCCTTTTTTGCTATATTCACTAGTTGTATTTTTTAGATTCCACATGTAAGTGATATTACACAGTGTATTTGTCTTTGTCTGACTTATTTCACTAAGCATAATGCCCTCCAAGTCCATCTGTGTTGCTGCAGATGGCAAAATTTCATTCTTCTTTACGGCTGAGTAGTATTCTATATATATATAGAATATAGATAGATAGAATATATACCACATCTTCTTTATTTGTTCATCTGTTTTTTTGTTTGTTTGTTTGTTTGTTTTGCGGTACGCGGGCCTCTCACTGTTGTGGCCTCTCCCGTTGCGGAGCACAGGCTCCGGACGCGCAGGCTCAGCAGCCATGGCTCACGGGCCCAGCCGCTCTGCGGCATGTGGGATCCTCCCGGACCAGGGCGTGAACCCGCGTCCCCTGCATCGGCAGGCGGACTCTCAGTCACTACGCCACCAGGGAAGCCCCCATCTGTTTTTTTAAAAAATATTTTCTGAAATTAAGATTTTTTAAAATTTATTTATTTATTTATTTTTGTCTGCGTTGGGTCTTTGTTGCTGCACACAGGCTTTCTCTAGTTGCCGTGAGCGGGGGCTACTCTTCGTTGCGGTGCGCGGGCTTCTCATTGTGGTGGCTTCTCTTGTTGTGGAGCATGGGCTCTAAGCACACAGGCTTCAGTGGTTGTGGCACACAGGCTCAGTAGTTGTGGCTCACGGGCTCAGTAGTTGTAGCTCACAGACTCTAGAGCACAGGCTCAGTAGTTGTGTGCATGGGCTTAGTTGCTCTGTGGCATGTGGGATCTTCCTGGACCAGGGCTTGAACCTGTGTCCACCAGCGAAGCCCTCATTCATCTGTTGATGGACACTTAGGTTGCTTCCATATCTTGGCAATTGTAAATAATGCTGCTATGAACGTTGGTGTACATGTATCTTTTCGAATTAGTGTTTTTGTTTTTCTTTGGATATATACCCGGGAGTGGAATTGCCAGGCCATATGATAGTTCTACTTTTAGTTTTTTGAGAAACTTCCATACTGTTTTCCACAGATGGAAATTGGCTGCACCAACTTGCATTCCCACCAACAGTGTATGAGGGTTCCCTTTTCTCTGCATCCTCACCAACATTTGTTATTTGTGTTCTTTTTGATGACAGCCATTCTGACAGGTGTGAAGTGATATCTCATTATGGTTTTGATTTTCATTTCTCTGATGATTAGTGATGTTGAGCATCTTTTCATGTGCCTCTTGGCCATCTGCATTTCCTCTTTGGAAAAATGTCTATTCAGTTCTTTTGCCCCTTTTTTTTAAAAAAAAAATAAATTTATTTATTTATTTATTTTTGGCGGTGTTGAGTCTTCATTGCTGTGCGCGAGCTTCCTCTAGTTGCGGTGAGTGGGGGCTACTCTTCATTGTGGTGCATGGGCTTCTCATTGCAGTGGCTTCTCTTTGTTGCGGAGCATGTACTCTAGGAGCACGGGCTTCAGTAGTTGTGGCACGCAGGCTCAGTAGTTGTGGCTCACGGGCTCTAGAGCACAAGCTCAGTAGTTGTGGCACACGTTGCCCATTTTTTAATTGGGTTGTTTATTTGTTTTGATGTTGAGTTGTATAAGCTGTTTATGTATGTTGGATATTAATCCCATATTGGTTATATCCTTTTCACATATTTTCTCCCATTCAGTAGGTTGTCTTTTCATTTTCTTGGTGGTTTCCTTTGCCATGCAAAAGCTTTTAAATTTAATTAGGTCCTGTTTGTTTATTTTTGCTTTTATTTCCTTTACTTAGTAGATGGATCCAAAAAAAAATATTACTGCAGTTTATGTCATACAGTGTTCTACCTGTGTTTTCCTCTAGGACAGTGGTCCCCAACCTTTCTGGTACCAGGGACCGGTTTCATGGAAGACATTTTGTCCATTGGGGTGGGGGGGATGGTTCAGGCAGTAATGAGAGCATTGGGGAATGGCAGATGAAGCTTCACTCACTCACCCACTGCTCACCTCCTGCTGTGTGGCCCGGTTCCTAACAGGCCATGCACCAGTAGCAGGCCGCAGACCGGGGGTTGGGGACGCCTGCGTTAGTAGTTTTATAGTATCTGGTCTTACATTTAGGTCTTTAACCCATTTTGAGTTTGTTTTTGTATGTGGTGTTAGAGAATGTTCTTATTTCATTCTTTTACATGTAGCTGTCCAGTTTTCCCAGCACCACTTATTGATGAGAGTGTCTTTTCTTTATTGTATATTCTTGCCTCCTTTGTCATAGATTAATTGACCATAAGTGTGTGAGTTTATTTCTGGGCTCTCTATCCAGTTCCATTAATCTATGGGTCTGTTTTTGTGCCAGTACCATACTGTTTTGATTACTGTAGGCTTGTAGTATAGTCTGAAGTCAGGAAGCGTGATTCCTCCAGCTCTGACCTTCTTTTTCAAAATTGTTTTAGCTATTCAGTGTCTTTTGTGTTTCCATACAAATTTTAAATTTATTTGTTCTAGTTCTGTGAAAAATGCCCTTGTATTTTGATAGAGATTGCATTGAATCTGTAGATTGCCTTGGGTAGTATTGTCATTTTAACAGTATTGATTCTTCCAATCCAAGAACACGGTATATCTTTCTATCTGTGTTTTCTTCATTTTCTTTCATCAGTGTCTTATAGTTTTTGGAGTACAGGTCTTTTGCTTCCTTGGGTAGGTTTATTCCTAGGTATTTTATTCTTTTTGATGTGATGGTAATAAATGGGATTGTTTCCTTAATTTCTCTTTCTGATATTTCCTTGTTAGTGAATAGAAATGGAACAGATTTCTATATATTAAGTTTGTATCCTGCAACTTTACCAAATTCATTGATGAGCTCTAGTAGCTTTCTGGTGGCATCTTTAGGATTTTCTATGTATAGTATCATGTCATCTGCAAACAGTGACAGTTTCACTCCTTCCTTTCCAATTTGAATTTCTTTTATTTCCAAAAATTTAAATTTTGATGACGTCCAGTTTACCAGTTTTTTCTTTTGTGGTTCCTGCATTTTGTGTCCCAAGAAATCTTTGCCTAACCGAAAAAAGAAAAAATCAGTTTAGTTAGAAGAATGACATTGTTTACATTTTTGTAAGCCTCTTTAATGGAACAAGCTTAATCCTCTTATCTACCTCTGCATATAATCTCCTGCAATATGTTGTTTTGGTTAAAGTACAGGAAGAAAATCTAGTGATATGCAGGTATGCAGTTGGAAAAGCAAGGAGTATTTTAATAGACTTTTTAGATAACTGTGAATATTCTTCTTTGACAGTGCTCCAAAACTTGACAGATGATAGTTTCTTAAAGTTTCGTTGCATCGTGGAAACTGAAACCACTTCAGTGATTTTGTACTGTTTTATTAAAATTCATTGTCTTAACTTGCACTTTGAGTGGATCTTTTAACTGTGTTGGCTAGGGAAGGAAAACCTTTTCCCTCTATCCTAGTAAGTTCAATTTCTGAGGCCTGTGAATTAACCTGACAAAGGACAGAGTAAGGAGAAAAAACCCAGTTTATGCATGCAACATGCATATAGTGAAATAATTCAGCAATGAGTAGCTCAAAGGAATAGTTAGAATCTGGGGCTTATGGGAGAACAAATGACTTCTTAAAGTGGGGGAGAAAGGACACTTTCTGGACTTTTGGAAGGATAAATGGGTTTTCAGGAGAACAAGCAGGAGTTTAAATTTGTGATAATATTTATATGTACAGGTATGAATAGTTTTTCCGTCTCCTTCAGGGCCATAAAATTCCACTGGAGAAGAGATTGAGGGTAGGTTTTATTCACATTCTTTCTTCTGGGAGTAGCTCTGCCCTGAAGAGGTGTTTAGGACAGTCTTATTTCCCAGAAATTGCTGCTGTTAGCTAGAGAAAGCTCTGAGAAGGCTTTCTTTCCTGTGTCTGTTGAATCTCAAATGTTTTCATCTTTTTGTTGTTGTTTCATTTTATTTTTTATTTTTTTGGCCGCATTGGGTCTTTGTTGCTCTGTGCAGACTTTCTTTAGTTGTGGCGAGCGGAGGCTACTGTTCGTTGCGGTGCGCGGGCTTATTGCGGTGGCTTCTCTTGTGGTGGAGCACAGGCTCTAAGTGTGCGGGCTTCAGTAGTTACAGCACGTGGGTTCAGTAGTTGTGGCACACGGGCTTTAGGGCACAGGCTCAGTAGTTGTGGTGCACGGGCTTAGTTGCTCCGTGGCATGTGGGATCTTCCCAGACGAATCTGTGTCCCCTGCATTGGCAGGCAGATTCTTAACCACTGCACCACCCTGGAAGTCTACAAGTATTTTCATCTTAAAATAATCTTTATACCAATTCGTGGGTTCCAAGTGGGCCCCATCATTGATTTGGTAAAACAATGCATTGATAATTAGGAAAATATTGCTTCAGAGTTATGCAGCTCTTCCAAGTGTTGATACATTTTATTATACAATGTTTAAAGAATCACATTTGTTGGGACTTCCTTGATGGTCCAGTGGTTAAGACTCCCTGCTGTCAATGCAGGGGGTACAGGTTCGATCCCTGGTCAGGGAACTAAAGTCCCGCATGCCGCATGGTGTGGCCCAAAAAAGAAAAAGAAAAAAAAAAGAAGAATCACATTTGTTTATATCACTGTGGATCTCATCAGAATAGTCTTTAAGTAATGGGAAGCCTTCAAGCTCCCAGTGGCCCATGCAGACTTTCCAAAATTCTGATTTTTACCTGAAAGCTCAAATGTTATTGTTGGCAACAAACACTGTCAGTTGTTTTCTTTGAAATAACAAGAGTAATTTGTTCATTTTTCAAGAACGTGTCTGCTAAGTACTCAAATTCAAATAACCATAGTTTCTCAGTTGTTCTTTTAAGTAAAAATGATTTTTCATGAAAAAAGAGGCTAGTTCAAGTTTCAACTCAAACAGTCTCACATGTGCTTTTCCTCAAGGCAACCATTGTATTTTGGCATGTAGCATTTCATAAACAGAATATTAAACAGTTATGTATTTAAGGGTTGAAATTTAAGAGGATTATTACTTTTGATGGCTTCATCAAGGGCATCCTGAAGTAAAAGTGCCCCCCCACTCCCAACTGCAAGTGTGTGGCAGTAAAGAATACAATGACTAGTAGTATAATTTTGATGCCACTGCCTTCATTTGTGTATGGTGCCAATATTTGTATCCACTATAATTTTCATACAAGTAGGAGCAGTGCAAGTATCAACACAATTGTTCTCAGATAAACCATGAGATTCAAAAGAGTTATTCATCTTGGATTAGGTCAGCATCACTTGTGTTTGTTGCCAGGAATTCATACACGACATCATCTTCAGTGATTAGTTGGTGCCAATGCTAGATGAATGTAAACAAAATAGCAAGATTAGTCTTGTCTGTGGATTCGTCTATTTGTAAAGTAAAATTACAATTCTGCATATGAGTTATTAACCAAGTCTTCAGATTTGCAGCAAAATCTTTAATTTGGTGAATTAATATATCATTAAAAAAGGGGCACTGCCATGATTTATTTTACTGACTTCATTCAGCAGGCATATAGCAATGTCACCTGTACCAAGTCGTGCTTCTCCAGTTAAGGAAGTACAGTAACTTACCCTAAGATGCTTCAGTGGCTTTTTCATTTCTAACTTGAAAGGTGTTAACAATTTTTAAGACTTGTAAAGAATTCATCACATCTGCATTTAAAATATTCAACTACTTTTTCTTTAAATTCTGAATGATTGATCTCAAAATGTCACTATAACTTAACTGGCATAATATAATTAGAAAATGTTGTGTTGCCTAAGATACAGTAAGATAAATTATTAACATCTATAAAGTCAAGAGAAAGATGACTCTTGTCATACTTTGGTTTCATATTTACAATTTTGCCTAGTTTTTTTGGAGTAGATTCTTCCTTTCCATGAGTCAGATAACTCTAGGCCAGTTGCATCTTTTTTAGTATCTTTAAATGTATGTATTGCAGTTGTGGGTTGAAAAAGTAAGTCTTCTAATCTCCCTGTTTGGAGTCAATGATTCATTCTTAAATATAAATGAAAAATTACAAATAAATTTTCTTTTATTTTAGAAAAAAATAAATTCTAAAATAATACATTTTAGATATAATTTAAAAATTGAGAAGAGTTTTCCAAAAATTTTTGAAGTGTTATTGTAAAACAAAATAACAAAAAGTACTTGTTTCTACCTGATGTGTGAACTTTGAAATATTACAGTAATGATTTATTGAATAGTAATGAGATTATAGTAAGTGTAACTAAAGATAGCTGTAAGAGCACAAACAGAAGTACTGAGAAGGAAAATACCTTAAATTATACCCTAAACCTACTACCTTAAAAAATGCTAGAAAACGTTAGAATACAGAAGCATATATTCCACTAGCCATCAGAGTGATGATCTCGTTACACTTTGTGTAGTCTCAGGGAAACTCCACTGTAGACTCATGAAAGAATGAGAGTGAAAAAGGCAAATGAATTTAGTGTTATTATGAAACTAATTTTGCTTCATAGACCAGGCCCTCAAAGGGTTTTGGGGACCATGGACTGTGTTTTGCAAACTGCTGTTCTAGATTATTTCTTCCATACCTAGGGCTTCTACTACTATCTCTGCTAGTGACACTCTCATCTGTATCCCAGCCCAGACTACTTATATATCCCTTGCCTGCTGAACTGCCTGGACTATTTCCTCTGCTTGGTGCTCTGTTTCTCTTTGGCATTTGCATATGCTGTTTGATCTGCCCAGAATTTCCTGTTCCTTTTGTTCACTTGGAAAGTTACTGAATTGTGAGCTGCTTGGGGGCAGGAACTAGGCATCTTTATATCCCCAGCTTTTAGCAGAAATGTGACATTGTGCTGCTTAGTAGATGTTGAGTTAAATTGAATCAAGGAAGAACTCTAGCCTCATAAACAAAAACTTTGCAGTGCATCTCAGGGTAAAGTTTTTTCTCTTTTTGTCTGATCTCATTCATTCTATTGGGTTGGCCAGAAAGTTCCTTTGGTTTTTAAATAAAAATAAAGGACACATTTTTCATTTTCACCAAGAACTTTATTGAACAACATATTCACCGTTTTGGTCCACTACCTTCTGCCATTTTTCAGGCAACTTCGTAATTCCATCTTCTCAAAACTTTTTATCTTTTTGAGCAAAGAACTGGTCCAGGTACCTTTTAGTCTTCCAGGGAATTGAAATTTTTTCCGTTAAGAGAATTTTGTAAAGACTGAAATAAATGGAAATCCGAAGGTACAATGTCTGGTGAATATAGTAGATGAATCAGAACTTCCCAGCCAAGCTGTAACGGTTTTTGCCTGGTCATCAAAGAAACAAGCAGTCTTGCGTTATCCTGATGGAAGATTATGTGTTCTCTGTTGACTAATTCTGGATGCTTTTCATCGAGTGCTGCTTTCAGTTGGTCTAATTGGGAGCAGTACTTGCTGGAATTAATCGTTTGGTTTTCCAGAAGGAGCTCAAAATAGAGGACCCTTCCAATCCCGCCATATACACAACATCACCTTCTTTGGATGAAGACCTGTCTTTGATGTGGTTGATGGTGGTTCATTTCACTTGCCCCACGATCTCTTCCATTCCACCTTATTGTACAGTATCCACTTTTCATCACCTGTCACAATTTGTTTTAAAAATGGAACGTTTTTGTTACGTTTAAGTAGAGAATCACATGTGGAAATATGGTCAAGAGGTTTTTTTCTGCTTAACTTACGTGGAACCCAAATACCAAAGTGATTAACATAACCAATGATGTGGTGCAAAAATCATTTGGTGCGAATGATTTTCAGCGCTTGATTTGGATATTTTGAGTATGTCGGCTCTCTCCCGAGTGGTATAACATTGATTGTTCTCAATTAATGTCTTGATTTGATCGCTCTCCGCTTCACCTGGTCTACCCAACCGGAGCATCGTCCAGTGAGAAATCTCCAGCATGAAACTTTGCAAACCGCTTTTGACACGTTTGATCAGTCACAGCACCTTCTCCATACACTGCACAAATCTTTTTTTGGGTTTCAGTTGTGTTTTTACCTTTCTTGAAATAATAAAGCATAATATGCCGAAAATGTTGCTTTTTTTCTTCCATCTTCAATATTAAAATGGCTACACAAAAATTCACCAATTTTGATAAGTTTTTTTTTTAAACGCATGCTGATATGACAGTAGTCACAATACAGCCTAACAAAATTATCTCGAATGAAGTTAAAGGCAACTAAGCGCTACTGGACCCATCTTACGGAAAAAACCAAATAAACTTTTTGGCCCACCCAATATATTGGTTTGTATTAGCTTCAGTTCAGAGAAAAGACTTTTATAACCTAACTCAAATTCAGGACGGCCAACTCCTATCTATATTAATGCATCCACCGGTATTTGTTTTGTTTCCTTTTGCCTTGTTTAGAGTATAATATATTCTGAAAGGAAGGTATTTCAGCTGAGGACTCAACATCTTAATTTTTAGTTCTGTCTTTGACTGTTGAGAATATTTCACAAGACACTTATCATCTGCTTCTCTGCATTAAAATCACCTGATTGCTACCACCACTTTTGGTGGAAAAAAATGTATTCACGTATTTTAGTTTCTCTAACATCCAAATGATAACTAACATTTCTTAAGTTCTTACTATATGGCAGAGACTGTCCTATATGTTCTGCATGTATTAACTCATTTAACCTGCATAATGGCTCTGTATGAGAGGTAGATTATTTTATTATCCCCATTTTTCTTTAGGAAAATGAGGCAAAGGTTAAGTAACTTGCCAATGGTTGCACAGATAGTAGATAGTAATAGTCTGGGTTTGAACTGTGAGTTTAGTTTGGCTCCAGAAGCTGTGCTTTTAACTGCTGTGAGAAGCTTCCTCTCAAATCTAATTACTTTTATCATTAACCTATGTTAGTACACATGCACAGATAGATGCTCATTATAATATTTATAATTGTGAAATTGAAAATAAGAGAATACCTAAATCAATAATGGGATATATGTACAATGGATAGTTACTTAAAAATCACAGTTTTGAAGAATACTTAATGATATGGAAAAATACATTAGGATGAAAAAGTAAGATAAAAACCACAGTTTTTGTTTGAAAAGCGTATATAATGGATTTATGTTACATATGCATATATAAATATACAAATTTATTTTAAAAGACTGAAAAGAAGTATAATAATGATTTTTTTGTGTGTAGAGCAATTGTAATTGTAGAGCAATTTGTTGGATGCTTCCCATGGGCTAGGCACCATATTAAATTCTTCATGTGTGTTTTCTCAGTGAACTCTCCCATCAGTCGCATGATGTAGGTCCTACTCGTTTCTCAGATGAAGAAACTGAGGCCTAGAAAGATTAAGTAACTTGTCAAGGGTCATACAACCAGTAAGTAGAAGAGTTGGGACCTCTGTATTAGGCTCTTTCTGTTTTTTTTTTTTTAAATTGAAGTATTGTTGGCTTACAATGTTGTGTTAGTTTCTGGTGTACAGCAAAGTGATTCAGTTTTACGTGTGTGTGTGTGTGTGTGTGTGTGTATGTATGGGCATTCTTTTTCAGATTCTTTTCCATTATATATTATTACAAGATATTGAATATAGTTCCCTGTGCTATACAGTAGGACCTTGTTTAACTACTTTATATAAAGTAGTATGTATCTGTTAATCCCAAGCTCCCAATTTATCCCTCCCTCCCCCTTTCCCCTTTGGTAACCATAAGTTTATTTTCTATGTCTGTGAGTTTGTTTCTGTTTTGTAAATAAGTTCATTTGTATCTTTTTTTTTTTTTAGCTTCCACATATAAGTGATATCATACGATATTTGCCTTTCTCTGTCTGACTTACTGCACTTAGTGTGGTAATCTCTGGGTCCATCCATGTTGCTGCAAATGGCATTATTTCATTCTTTTTTATGACTGAGTAATATCCAGTGTGTGTGTGTGTGTGTGTGTGTGTGTGTGTGTATACACATCTTCTTTATCCATTCATCTGTCAGTGGACACTTAGGTTGCTTCCATGTCTTGGCTATTGTAAATAGTGCTGCTATGAACATTGGGGTGCATGTTTTTTTTGTTTTGTTTAATTTATTTATTTATTTTTGGCTACATTGGGTCTTCGTTGCCATGAGCGGGCTTTCTCTAGTTGCAGAGAGCGGGGGCTACTCTTTGTTGCAGTGCGTGGGCTTCTAACTGCGGTGGCTTCTCTTGTTGCAGAGCGCAGGCTCTAGGCGCATGGGCTTCAGTAGTTGTGGCACATGGGCTCAGTAGTTGTGGCTCGCAGGCTCAGTAGTTGTGGTGCACAGGCCTAGTTGCTCTGCCGCATGTGGGATCTTCCCGGACCAGGGCTTGAATCTGTGTCCCCTGCATTGGCAGGCGGACTCTTAACCACTGTGCTACCAGGGAAGCCCTTGCATGTATTGTTTTGAATTAGTAGACTCTTTCTGTTTTGTATTTTCTAAATTTTTTATAATTTGTATTATTTACATGATGAAAAGCAAAATTAATTTTTTAAAGTATGCAAACGTATTGGGACAAGTCAGACTTGTACAGTCTGGTAGGATTTATTCATTGGAACCATTGATTCTTTAAACTAGCTAAGCAAAATAACAGAAGCATGGGACTTGAAAGAAATTAGACCAAACATTTAAAGAGTTAAAACATACTCAGTGGTTTCTATTATATCAAGGATTTTTTGGGCGTCTACTATGGGCAACTGATTTTTTTTTTTCTAGCATGGGTTGCAGTTAGTACCCCTTAGTGAAGTGAAATCTGTTACATATCTTACAGGCTAGTGAACGTATGGTAAGGCTGACCATTTTTATGACTGTTTAAGAATTCCTTAACCATTTCTGTTGTGGTTGCTAGTAGTTCCTTTTGTCTTGTTGGATCCCAAGGAGATAGATGTTGCCAGATGCCCAAAGAAGAAGATTTTTCTGTGTGTGAATTTGTGGGATGTCCCCTGTGGACGTGGCAGTATTTTTCTAATATAATTGTAATCCCTAGTTGATAAATGAATTTAATGAAAATTAGAGGTGTTCGATGAACACCGATAGTCTTTAAGAACAGCATCATTCACAGAAAGCAGCAGCCATGTTTTCCTACAATCATCCCATCGTCACAGAGTGTCTAGTAGGCTAAATGGACCGCTGATTGACCCCTCAACGTATATCACATATTCTTATGGTAAGAGGATTCTGACTCCTCATATATTTTTTCACTTGAGGAATATGTGCTGTATTAGGAAAATACATCTACTTATAAACCTTTGTCTAAAGAACTGTTAGAGAAAGAAAAAAAAAGAACTATTAGAGAATTCTTCCTCTGGCAGGAAGTTTATTTGGAGAGGACAACACATGGAGATGAAGGAAGAATATGCCCTCCTAGCTGTATCTATTACATGAGTTGACCTTGTCAGCAGAGGGCCAGACGGATGTTAGTGAATCAATAAATGAATGTGTGTGTAAGAGACACACAGACATACACACTTGTACTTTATGAAATAGCTAGCCAGGGGTGTGTGGAGAACTGGACAATGAAAAAAGGGACCTGAAACACTTATGTTAAGTGGATTTTTTCCTTTCATATTATATTTAAGGTTACTAAAAAAACCAGAAGATGGATAAAATTATTTCTCTCACCGTAGAAAAGTGGGAACATTTTTTTAAGACAGAATCCTTCCCAATCTTTTCTTCTTATTTTCACCTTTTAGAAATTCAGTGAAAATAATGTACACATCTCCATACTATTCTGTCCACTGACCTGGGTAATCCTGTTGCTTTTAGCTATGTAACTCATTACATTACAGTCAAGTGTAATACAGGGAAATTCTTCTGCCGGTTCTGTGCCTTTGTTGGCATCTTCGGTCCTGAGTAGAATGATCAACCACCCCACATCCTGGGAAATCCCTCATCCCTGGGCAAACTGGGACAGTTGGTCACCCTAATCCTAAGGGTGTATATTACACTCTAGGGATGGGGCTGGGGAGCTGGTGTAAGAATGAAGGAAACTGATGGAAAGGAAAAGTCCTGAGGTATGAAGACAACATTTTTTCCTTTTGAAGAATGTTTACTATAGCTAAGGTTGTGTGAAAATCAGTAAGCCAGTATCTCTGTGGTTAGTAGTGAATTAGTGATTGCTGCCTTAGGGATAAGTATTTTGGGTTTAGTCCTGCATTCTTCAGTACCCATACCAAGAGACAAGGAGTCAGAGGAATGCCATTTTGATTTGAGCACTCCTGGATCATAGAAGAACATTCTGCCTTCAGTGGGTTTTGGTTCTAAGTACGCACTTTGTTCTGGGTAACTTTATTTTAGCAAATGGAGATGTGAACATTTTTACTTTCAAATATAGGGTGATTATACAATTTCAGACCACTTTAAACATAATTTGTATATATCTATAGTTAATACTTAGAGTAACACTTCCTCTAACATACTAGGTAGACCAGTTTCAGGTTTTACTTTCGCCTTGGTGTTCCTTAGCAAGCTTGTCTTTCTCTCCTAAGTCTTGTTCTTGGCTTCTTACCTTACAGAGAAGTGTGGGAAATGGAACTGGATAGACTCAAGAATCAAGATGGTGAAATAAATCGGAACATTATGGAAGAGACAGAACGTGCCTGGAAGGCAGAGGTGAGAATAGCCGCTATGTTGAAGCTATGTTGAAGGTCTTGATTTTGGGCTTCCAGATGGTGTGTACTTTTGGTATAGCATCAATACTGCACACTAAGCTATTTAAGTATTATGCCGTAGAGCCACTAAGCATTGTTTTAACTATCTAAGGGTAGCTTTGTGTACGTAAAATTAATAAAGTGTGTGTGTGTGTTTGTGTGTATGGTTTCCTTAGATCTTATCACTAGAGAGTCGGAAAGAGTTGTTGGTATTGAAACTAGAAGAAGCAGAAAAAGAGGCAGAACTGCACCTTACTTACCTCAAGTAAGTACCTTCCATTTCTGGGGTCTTAATGGCCCTGCAGTTTTGTGTTTTGGAGGCATTTCTTTTTAGGTTTTGAAGCCCTGGGCCAGCTAGTCTGGCACTTATTCTGTCTTCACGGGGAGTCATCTCTGTATGATAGTAATTTGTTCAGTGATTTCTCTTCCCATACTCTAAACTTCCTCACTCTCTGACTCTTCCCTTTCTACAGTCTTATAGTTTTGTACTTTTTATTGTATTATTTCCAATTGGATAAACAGTATCTCTTATGCTGTCAAGCATAACAAATGTCTTTGGAGATTTGTTTCTTATACAGTCATTTCTCCTCTTTCTGCCGTGAAATTTTGAGGACCCCCGTGGCATTTTCAGCCAGACAAGAGCCCTCTCTCTGTGGTTGGTCCGCTTTCTCCAATACTTGTTTTGCAAGATGCTGGAGTTAAAGTGAGGCAAACGGCTTAGAACCTTGACCTTCTCCTGCACATGCTCCGACCTCTTCTCTCCAGGCCCATTAGCCAGCTACTGTTCTGCTATCTCAGAGAGTTAGGAATTGGGTTTTCTTTAATTCTGTAAATTACTGTTGGTTTCTTGAAAGGTCAACTCCCCCAACACTAGAGACAGTTCGTTCCAAACAGGAGTGGGAGACAAGACTGAATGGAGTTCGGATAATGAAAAAGAATGTTCGGGTAAGTGTGGTGATGCGTGATCATTGAGTCAGAGTTAATCTGTGCTTAAACACTTCTGGTGATAGGGAAGGACCTTTTGCATTGCCCTTAGGGCCTGTTCTACCACTCCTCTTGCTTTCCTGATATAGGATGGTGCTCTCTTTTTAGGCAGGCTCATTCTGCTTAGCAGTAAAGGATAATTCTTGCTTTTCTCTCTTTTCTAGGACCAATTTAATAGTCATATCCAGCTAGTGAGGAATGGAGCCAAGCTGAGCAGCCTTCCTCAGATCCCGACTCCCACTTTGCCTCCACCCCCATCAGAGGTAAGAGCACTGGCTTTGGGGAGTCTACCTTTGTGTGTTGGTGGCAGAGCCTAGAGTCTTTCACTTGTTCTTTTTATGAAGATATCGGGACCATCCTTATTTGGTACAAGAAACAGTTGCTCACTGATCTCTGCTCCAGTTTCCTAAACTTTCATTTTCTTTCTCTCCCACTTGTCTTCCACCTCGTCCCCTCTGCAGACAGACTTCATGCTTCAGGTGTTTCAACCCAGTCCCTCTCTGGCTCCTCGGATGCCTTTCTCCATTGGGCAGGTCACAATGCCCATGGTTATGCCCAGTGCAGATCCCCGTTCCTTGTCTTTCCCGATCCTGAACCCTGCCCTTTCCCAGCCCAACCAGCCTTCCCCACCCCTTCCTGGCTCCCATGGGAGAAATAGCCCTGGCTTGGGTTCCCTTGTCGGCCCCCATGGTCCACACGTGCCCCCTGCCGCCTCCATCCCACCTCCCCCAGGCTTGGGTGGTGTTAAGGCTTCTACTGAAACTACCCGGCCCCAACCAGTAGACAAACTGGAGAAGATTCTGGAGAAGCTGCTTACTCGGTTTCCACAATGCAATAAGTAAGTATCTTTAAGGATTAATTTTAAAAGTGTTTTTCAGAGAAATGTTTATGGGTTAAAATAGGAGAGGTTTCATAGATATTCCTCATGAGTGTAGTATAGAATCTCTCCCCCTCAACATTTTTCTTTCTTAGGGCCCAGATGACCAACATTCTTCAGCAGATCAAGACAGCACGTACCACCATGGCAGGTCTGACCATGGAGGAGCTGATCCAGCTGGTAGCTGCGCGACTGGCAGAGCACGAGCGGGTGGCAGCAAGTACTCAGGTAAGAAAAGCTACTTGGCGGAGAACTCAGACCTGCTGAGATGTTGGGGAAGAGGTAGATTTCAGAAATATTTGGGGTGGGAAGAAGCATTGCAGCCAGGGGTATCTGGCCTGCTTTCTTCCTTTGCTGCGCTGGGAAATGAATGACTTCTCTTTGTTAAATGCCCTGTTTCTCAGATGTTCCTCCCTCACTGTGACAACGTTTCTGCCCACAGCCCCTTGGTCGGATCCGGGCCCTGTTCCCTGCTCCATTGGCCCAAATCAGTACCCCAATGTTCTTGCCTTCTGCCCAAGTTTCATATCCTGGGAGGTCTTCACATGTAAGACTCTATTCTTTGAAAACTGGGATGTGGAGAAGCTGGGGGTGAGGAGGGAGTGGGTTTATAGGTGGAGCGCAGGAAGAAGCCGTCATCTCCTCAGCTGGGTTGTTGACAGCCCCAGCTGGGAAAATGCAGGTACTCTGTATTGGAACTTTTCTTTCTTTTGGTGTAAAATCTTTTTGCTACATGGAAAGAGTAGATGGAATCATGGGCATATAAGGCAAGGAGGCCCAGAGGTTCCTTACTCTTTTGACTGTCCCTCCTCTGCTGTACAGGCTCCAGCCACCTGTAAACTGTGTCTAATGTGCCAGAAACTTGTCCAGCCCAGTGAGCTGCACCCAATGGCATGCACCCATGTGCTGCACAAGGAGGTGGGTGCTGCATGCCTTCCTCTTTTTTCCACTCTTTCTTTTTGACAGCTGAGATCGTTTAATTTTCTTGAACATTGTACAGTGTTGACGCTCATCGTTAATATCTAAACATAAGGTTTCAGTAAACCGTGGCTTAAATGTCAGCAGAATTCAGAATACTGGCAGCTAGGCTCTCCCAGCTTCCTTCTACCCCATTCCCTGTAGGGGACTGGACTGGGTAAACAGTTCATACTAGAACACCGATAGTCACTGCCTTGGAAAATTGACAATAAGATATACATATCTAACCATTGTTTCAGACGTACCATTTCCAAGAGACTTTGCTTAGATGAGAGGAATGGAATAGGGAACCTGAATATGAGATTAGTAACTCCATTAATAAAATAGTTGGAAGGCTGACCTATTAGAGATTAGCTTCACAAACTGACAAGTTATTCCTGTCTTTTATGATGGTACCAGACAGAGTTAAATCTCTTAGCACCAGGGATGATTTTTTTTTTTTTTTTACTATTTTGTTTTGTTCATTTTGTTTTTCTAAGAGGTAGAAACTGAATTTATATCTAAATTCTTGGTAAGGGAAAATCCTGAATAAGATTTGAGGGCAATGGGTATTAGGAGATGGAAGCTCATCTCAGGCTAAATAGATGGCAAGAAGGAGCAAGTCTGTAGACAGTCAGCAGGAAGCAGCTTCTCACTGTCATTAGCTGATTGTTAATGTTCCCTGTAAAACAAGATCAGGTTCACCTGCTCTGAAGACTCTTCTGGCGGTAAAAGCCAGTGAAGCAGCCCTTCCAGTCCCCCAGTGAGCTTTTCTGACTCAGTAAACATCCCTTAGACCTGTTGAACCTTAACAGCGCTCTCTCCCCTCCTTCCCTCCGTCTTTCCTGATGAACCTGAGGTATGTCTTTCTTTCTTTCCAGTGTATCAAATTCTGGGCCCAGACCAACACAAATGACACTTGTCCCTTTTGTCCAACTCTTAAATGACGGACCTGACTGGGGAGGAAGAAGAGGAGAAACTGATGTGAACAGGAAGCGCGGGTTCAAGATTTCTAAAACTCTATATTTATACAGTGACATATACTCATGCCATGTACATTTTTATTATATAGGTAATGTGTGTATAGAAAGTCTGTATCCAGATGTTCGTAAATGAAAGTATGTATATTATGCAGAAATGGTCTGTCCCCCTCACCTTTCAGTTCCTCTGGGGGAAGCAGATTGTAGGTAAGATGGTATTTAATTTGGCCTTGAAATTATGATATTCCTGCCTAGGGCTGTTTTCAGATGCAATATAAAAACCATCTAGGAAACTGCTCTTGCTCTAAGGCCACCCTGCTCTGATTTGGCTCAGCCTCTAGTCCATTTTCTTAAGGCTCATGTACGCCGATTTGAACCCTGGTGCTCACCTGCTGTCCAGCCAGATGCCTTGCTTATTGAAAGCCTCTGGAAGCCTCAGTGCTATTCTAGCCCCCCTACTCCAAATGGAGAAAATGAGACTGATTGAGGAAAAAATATATAACCCTGATAGTTTGATTTTTCGTTGAACATTTTACTGTGTTAACACTCATTATTTGTACATAGACATTAGGTTTACAGAACAGTCTGTTTACATCAGCAAAATTCACAGTCCAAGAATAACAACATAACCAGGTCCCGTTTCCCCCATGCCTCCACAAACTTCTGTCCACCCTACTTCCTGGATAGTCATCTCTTTAGAAACTAGCATAGCCCACAGGTCTTTCCTGGGCCAAGCCATCCCTTTCCACCACTGACTTGGCTTCTGATCAAGCTTTCACAGACCAACCTTCAGACCAACCTTGTGAAGTCCTCACCACTTCCCCTTCACTTCTGGTCTTCTAGTCTAGCTGTCTCCCCTCCCCTTGAAGGTTAAGGCAGTTGGTTCACAACCAAGTTGTTTGGTGACCTTGGGTGAGTTCCAGGCAGGCACTGGGGTGAGGAGATGTCTGTGCAAAATTCCTTTCCGGATGATCTTGGGATATGGGTTTGAATTTTTGAAGCAAGAAAGCTATGGGGGACATGCTTCCTGTCCTGGGACAAATGGAGACCAAAGTGCTATGAAGAAGGGAGGTTAGATTTCAGGTTTATAAGTCATTTGTTCTGTGGGTAGCTGTCTGGAGCGAGGTCATTTTTCCACCTCTGCTTATTGAGCACTTCCAGTTTCTAGGTTTATACCGAGGAAAGCTGCGTTTCTATTACAGCTTTGAATCCTTTCCTGTCGCTTTATCTTTACTCCTAATGGAAATGGCTTCAGCTCCCTTCTCTTTTGGAATTAAACAAGTAAAAATTAAGCAGTAATAAAAAAAAATTAGCTCCAGGAAAGGATATTATTATATTACCAACAGGTGAATTTTTCCCATTCTGGGACCTGGAAATGCTTACTCGCACTAGTAGTACATATGAGGGTAGCAAAGATTTTTCCTTTCAGAGCCAAATAATTCTCTCCTCTCTCTTTATGTTACTCTTCCTTGTCTTTCATCCTTGCCTCGCAGCTCATGAACATACTCTTTCTCTTCTCTGGTCTTACTTTTCCCGGTTTATTGACTGGCAACAGTGTAAGGAAATGGATTTCCTGGGATCTCCTTGGCATCTTTTAGGGTGATGGAAATGGCCTGAGTACTCCCCACTGTAGAGGTCAGATGAGCCACTTTCTTTGGTTAATGAAATATTAATGACTCTAGTGTGGTAGCCATCATGAACAGGGAATGTGGCAAAATGGAAGACCAGTTCCTTTGTTCTTTTCATTTGGTGGGGGGGGGGATTCATTTTTTATCTTGTAATCTTAAGATTTTATCTCCCCTTAACTTTGCAGCAGCCTTTGGGCCACTTGCAGTATTTTTCAGTATCCAATGAAAATATAGAAATTAGAAGTGGGTCTAAAAAATATCCTGTTTCTTTTCTACAAATCTTTGACACCAAAGGAGTAAAGAGAAAACAGGAGGGGATGGGGGGCTTAACTGCTTCCTAGTGAAAGCCCCTGGAAACCAGCTGCAGCAGGAAGACAGTGTGGTGGAGGGTGTGCGTGGGGGCCGGGACTCATCGTCGCTCTTTGCTCCTTCTTGTTCAGGATCAATCCGAAAGCAACAGTTAAGTTTTGGCCACCCTTGTTCTCCCTTTTCCCTCTCTCCACTGGCCTGCACTGGTACAAGCTGTGCAGACCCCTGGGGAAGGCCCCTGATGCAGGGAGTGGAGATGGGACAGTCATTTTTCTGGCATAGAATTTAAAAATAGAAATATAGAATACATATTTTTACAAGGAAGAAGCTGTTGTCTAGATTTTTTTTTTACACTTCAGAGTTCACGGTTTCAGGGTAGAAAGGAAGAAACTGTTAAAAGAAAAATAAGTATAAGTTTTCTCTTTCAAAGAAAAAAATAGGACAATGAGACTTACTAAGGAAGGGGTTGAGTTTTATACCCTGGAAAGAGCTGGGGAAAAACCGGTTTTCCCCAACGTGGGTCGAAATTATAAAGTGGAATGTGGCATTTTCATTTCACGGTAGCGGTTCTGGAAGTTTATTTACACAGTAAGTTCCAAGCTGGAAGTGGACAGTCTCCAGTCTTCCTGTCAGTCTCTGTGGTTATGGGGTGTTCCCCGTCAGCCAAAGCAGCACCAGGTGCAGTGGGAATGAAGAGGACTCAGATAAAAAACTGCGACTCAGTATTCTTGTTTTATTGGTTTATGGCTTGTGGGCAGCTGGCCGAGGCCAGGATCTCCAGAGGCCCTCTTTGTATTTCCCTCTCCCTCATCAGGTAATTCTACGCTGTGAGGGTCCCATACTTGGAAGCAGTGTGTTGACCAGAGAGGAATAGGATCCAGTGGAATAGTAAGAAAATTCAGCTCTTCCCATTAACACTGGTATCATAGTCGACTGGCTTAGAACTGATAGGGAGGAAATGAACTTGGTCCCCACTGTCTAGCCCAAGAACCAGCCTGGGTACCCAAGTACTATTAGGAGCGGGGAATAAAGAGCAGGATAGGGGCAAAGGATGGCCTCCATCAAGGGGCTCTTGTGGTGAAGGGAATTAGGAAGCCCGGAGGCTGTCATCCTTTTTCCACGCAGCCTTGATACTGAATGCGATGCTGGTGGAGCCAGAAAGCCTGTGTTCCTGACATTCTTGGTATAATACTAGTGCCACTGTGGGATGCCTTAGCCGAATAAATGAGGGAGACCTTAGAGACAGGGAGAAGGCAACGAAACTGCTCTGTATTATGTCAAGATCTTACTACCACTTACAGCTGAACAGGAGGAACTCCAGGCAGGGGGTACAGGGCATCAACTCTATCCCTGTTGAATGAATCTTCAAGAGTCTGCTTTCAAGGATTAGATAGGAGAGGTTTCCTATCTATTCTTAGCACCTCAGCTACAAAGCTCTGGAGAAATAGGACTGGGGGAGGGGGTGAACAGGTAGCCAGGAAGACAAAGTGCAGCCCTGTTATATTTGCTCTATTCCAGCTGCTTTCCCATAGGGCACCTGGGGCTTCCAGGGTTGGGGATGTTTCAGTGCTACCAGTCACGTGTACGGTAGAAGGTTCAGGTAGGGACAAGGAATTAATAAGGTAGAAATTCATTTGTTAGACGGAACGTTTTAGTGGGCACTTTTCCTTTAAGAGAGTTAAAAAGAGCTTTTTGGCTAGAGAAGCCCTCCTTCCCATCGCACTTTTGGTCAGGCTGCAACCACAGAAAAGAAGACATTGGGAAGCAACACCCATCTTAGAAGGTGGGATTCTTATCTTGGAGATGCCGTCTAAAACTGGGACTGGCGAGCGGTCATGTTCTGGCCTTGCCTCGCTTTGATCCCAGCTTCCCTGTCTTTGCACTCCCTCTCCTTCTCCTCGTCCAGCCACCCCCATTTGTACAAATTATTTGTACAATTATTTTTAAATTATTTTTTAATTCAAGAGGCAGTCTTTGCACCAATGTTATAGGCTTGTCTATACAGTCCCTATCTCTAAAGCAAACAGCAAATGGTGCGTCCATTCCCGCTGACTGTGGCCAGCAGGGAAACAAGATTGGCCCTTTCTCTGCTAGGGTACTGCAGAGACACACACTGGGGTCACCTTACTTCTGGAACTAAGAAAAGAAGAATACTTTGGGTTGGAGAATCTAAAGGGATGGTGGACAAAGGCTCAGGGCTGAAGTTTCAAGCAGCAGAATTTCCCAACTCAAGTTTGAGGTGACCAAGGGTATTCCCGCCATCAGAGCACTTCTTTCTTCCCTCTCCTGGTTCCTACAGGTGCAGTCCCTGCAACCCACCTTGCCAGCTTTTCCTTTTCTGTCAAGGCAGAGGCATTTGTGGGTGGGTGAGGGTCTTGAGGTGCTCTGGCCACAGGTGCCATCTGTGTCTCCTCCTTGTGACCAGAGCGAACCACCAGATGTGGTCCAGGGGGATCTCTCTCTTCTGCCCGTGGGACTCCTCACTTCAGCAGGGAGATGTCATCAGCAAAGTCATCGTGCTGATGGCGCAGGCAGCGGAGGCAGCGCCACTGACACACCATGAGGCAGAGGGGCAGCATGAAGAGGGCGCAGATGGCAGCCATGACATAGGCTATGGTCATGAGGGTCGATTCATCTGTCTGTGGGATGTTGTAGCCACAGTCTTCCATGTCCAGGGTGACAAAAGGACCTTCTACCGCTGCTGTCCTGAACTCATCGTGCACTGGAGAAAGGGCAGATGTGAGTCACAGAGCAGTTTGGATCACACACCCAAAAGAACTTCCCGGGACAGGCCTTGAAACCGGCCCTGAGGAGGCCGTATAGTCTCCCCCCTGGGAGATGTTTAGGAGCAGGACAGAAAGCCGTTGCTACGTGGAGGCATGGCTCTCCTCCAGGCCACTGGGGACAACAACCCTTTCCTGTCTACCTGTCCAATAGGACAGGGCCCTAAAAGTCAGTCATTCTAAGCTGACCAAAAAGCCAGCCCTACATATACCTAGTAAACTCACCTGCTCCTGCTGAAATTCAGTTGCAAGACCCTGCCAGTAGCATTCAACCTCGGCATACGGCAGCTGACAGGGTCACGATAGGCCAGCCTGCCACCCTTGGATCTAGAGCTTCCCAAGGTGCCGAGGCAGCTCTTGCTGTTCTGGGTCTCCAACAGAGGTTGCCAGTCCAGGCAGGGGTCAGCATGCCAGGCGATACAAAAAAACCACAAGCACCGGGGCTTCCCTGGTGGCGCAGCGGTTGAGAGTCCGCCTGCCGATGCAGGGGACGTGGGTTCGTGCCCCGGTCCGGGAAGATCCCACATGCCGCGGAGCGGCTGGGCCCGTGAGCCATGGCCGCTGAGCCTGCACGTCCGGAGCCTGTGCTCCGCAACGGGAGAGGCCACAACAGTGAGAGGCCCGCGAACCACAAAAAAAAAAAAAAAAGCACAAGCACTGACACTAGCTTTTACACAATACGTGGACTCTGGCTTGAGGCAACTGTTACTCCCTCCCAGACTGACAGGGGCCCGGGTACCCTCACCACTGGACAGGGAGAACGGGGATAGACTGACCCCACAGCCTCGTCCCTGGTGCTCTCACCATGGCAAGCACTGACAGCAAAGCCAATTCGTTTCCGGGCCCGATCAAAGACAACGTAGAAGCCCTCCATGATAACGGCTCCCATGACAGTGCCCGTGGATGACTGTGAGATGGCGAACTTGTAACAGTCGTCTTGGGATGTGGCCACATCTTCCACTGGCCGCAGGTATTGCTAAGGATAAGCAAGCAAAGAGTGAGAGTATGTCTTCCTCCACCCTTCACCCCATCTCTGCCTTCTTGGTATCGATGCCCTTAGGCTGCCCTTCCCTTTGCCAGCCCTGAGCTCCGAGAGGCTGGTTTTTCCCAGAGCCCTTTACCGCTGGATCCTCATCTATTTTGTCTTCCAAGTTCTAGGAAGCCATGCCTGCTCACTCTTTCTCAATATATCCTTTGTTCTCGTCCTGGGATCCCACTGATTCAGGCCAGGGACATACCTGTGGAAGGATGGTGATTCGGAAGGACTGATTGGTGACCTCACCCATTAGGTAGAGTGAGATGACCGGGAAAATGTTCCACGGGGTGGTGCCTGCTTGCCAGCACACCAGCTGCTCCCCGAGCCAGAAACCGTCTGGGAACTTCTCCGTCTGTGTTGATGGGAAAAGGATAAAGATGAGGAAACGGCCTCTTTCACCATCTCGCCTCTCCCATTTTCAGATAACACTTACTGGGCCCTTTACTTGCTTTTCCCTGAAATATCCAAACTGGGGAAAGGTCAGCCGAAACCCAAGGCTTAGAGGAAGAGAGCAAGAGAGTAAGGCCAAAACTTTGGGCTGGGGGACTGTGTGCTGAGCAAGCTGAGGCCCATAGCAGAGAACCGTTGTTTAAGAGACCTAAGTAGAGGGATCTAAGGGTAGACATCTTGGCTCTTGTGGAGGAACGTGCCTCTCACAGACTTCCTGTGACACTCTGTCATCTCTTGTACCCCTGTCCTGAGTCCCACTGACCGAGGAGGCTGCCTTGATGGATTTGACAGCAGCTTCAAACACTTTCTTGGGCAGACGAAGGTTGGTGGTGCCACTGTCAACGATGCTCTTGTCATAGTTGTACTAAGAGGGAGAAGAGAGGGTTAGAACATCAAAAGCCTTCTTGATGCCAGGCTTTGGCCAGAATTGGAGGGGTGAGGCTGACTGCTTGGGGTCCTTCCTGGGTTGGCATCCTGGCTTTGCCACTTCTTAGGTGGATCTCCTTGGGCAAGTTACTTAACATCTGTGCCTCAGTTTCCTCATCTGTAAAATGAGGATAATAATAGTACCTACCTCAAAGAGTTATTAAATAAATAAAGAGCATTAAATTAATTAATATATTTGAAGTGTTTAGGATTGTGCCCTGCACATAGGAAGCAGTCAGTACATGTTAACTCTTATTATCTTGGGTGGGTAGACATTCTCTAAATCTTGAAAATAAAAATACCTTGTATAATGCTTTTAACTTTTCATAATACGTTTGTATCTGTTCTAAGTTAACATACATGAAGAATCTAGGTAAGGAACACCCAAATAGTTTAACTGCCATTATTGGGTCTTGCTGTGTGTCAAGCACTGGGATAAACACTTTATTCACTTTCTCTATTTTCACCACCGTCTTTGGAAAAGCTGTTTTTACTTCTGTTTTGCAGGTGAGGAAACTGAGACACAAAATAGTAACTTGCCTGAGGACACATAGCTAGAGCAGAGCTAGAAACCCAGGTCTTTCTTACTCCGAAGCCAGACTCTTCTACTACGTCATGTTACACTGCCTCGCGGACGACTTGCCCAAGGTCATAAAGCAAGGCAGTGACCGGAGTCCAGATATGCTTTTTTCCGTACCAGACCTTATGCCATGCAGCCTCTGGGGAAGTGCTAAGCCAGTCCCTAGCCCCAAACCTCAGGTCCCGCCATGTGACCATTAAGCTCCTTGCTGTTCTAGGCTCAGCCCCCAACCCTCCTGCAGGTCCTGCACCTCAACCTCATCCTCCCAGCCTCATAACTCGGGGGCTGGCCTCACGCGATGTTGCCTCCCCCTTGCCTCTCCCTGCCTCCCCCAGGTTTTATTACCTCCTTGCAGTCCATTTTCAGATCCTGTCCATTGATCTCCACCCGCACAATGATCACCTCGTAATACCATTCCCGCCGGATGGGTGTGTACCAGAGGCTGCCCATGTACAGCGAGTGGTCGATACCCCCGATGATCTAGGGAGCAGAAGAGCCAGTACCCGTGTGCCAACACAGAAGGACAACAAGTCACCCAGAGGGCAAGCATAGGATCAGTCATTTCTGGGGTGGCAAGGCGCTCTGCACCTCACCTTTCTCATCTTCCTGCTTCTAATCAAACCACGCCGTAAAGCGACCGATACTTTCTTAAATGTGTTAAAGGATGTGTTCAGGGGAAAAGGCTTTCCAGGATTTTTAATTGTTTCAGAATCACACAGCCCTTGATGTAAAGTTATTTAAACCTAAGCTGGCATAATAAATGTTGAGTGAATGATAATTTGCTTCTGTTGTAAGTTTTATTTTCTCTGCTTGTTGGAGATAGAGTTCACCAGTTGTCCTAAATGAATTAATAAATAGACTTTTACACTCCTTACATCTCCGCCTTCTCATCAGCAGACTGAACAGTCTTGACTTGAGAGGCCTTATTTTCATTTCCTTTGAAATTTTCCTAATCATCTGTCATCCTTTCCAAGTTTACCACAGGAGCCTCAAGTCCTTTCTGGAATAATGCAAGGAAGAAAAGGCTAGAAAAAGAAAAATGGAGGTGGGGAACATGAAGAGGTTTCTCTCGATTCTCAGCAGTGGAGCCCGAGGCTGTGGTGTGGCCTCAGAGGGCAGGGAGGCAGCAGGTGCTCCCGTCTCTGCCCAGTGCCCGGGCCTCCCCTCTCCTAGGGCCTACTCACCATGCTCCCTCCAACTGAGGCCAGCACCTCCGACTGGTTGAGGGGGAAGCCAGCACCACAGAGCTGCAGGGAGAAGAGATTGGGCACGTGGGTCTGCTTTACCAACGAGTCAAAGAATGGCTCCAGGGAGTCGTCAGGCTGTGACAGAGAGAGACAAGGAGTGAATCCTCGCACAGAGGGCCCTAATGGAAAGAGGAATGGGAGGGCAAAAGCAAAACTTGGGGGATGTTCCTTGGGAACGACCATCCTGAGGTACTGAGATTTGGTGGAGAGAGGGACAGCAAGACACGCTGGCAATGCAAACAGGAAAGATCTGTAGGATCGTTGATCCCCATCTGCTTAACCTGTTTCAGAGTTACGGGGGCCTCTCTTATTCTTAAAGATCTTAGTGTCAATAGAAAAGATAGCCTGTTCCTCTACCTGTCACCATAGTTCTGCCCTCTGTAGGGATGAAATTCAGACTGCTACCCTATCCACCTGTAAAGTAATTCTTTAAACTGATTTGTTTCCCTCCCTTATTCAGTTCCCTCCCCTTCTCTCCCGTAACTCCGTCCCTGTGTAGCATGTTGGTCCCTGTGTAGCATGCAGTGTGCAACGTTCAGGCAGAGTGTCTAGGGCTAGCCCTTGTTCCTCTCACCCTGGCGATCTCAGCGTAGGCCAGCCCCAGGATGCCCTCCCAGTTGGAGCCATTGATGAAGAACTTGTCTGATTCAGTGATGGCAGCGATGTTGGCACGAACGGTGACGTTGGGGCCGTGGGGGATGCTCACCAGGTCGGTGCCCAGCTCCCCCTCCCACTTGCCCTGGGTGTAGGGCACATACACGCCCTTCCGGAGGTCCCGGTATGTACTGGACCTGTGCAAAGCAGGCAGAGATCTGTTGGGTGCGTAACCACAGCTGGTACATGGAGCCAGCATCTAACCTACTCCCAGACGCCGAATCTCATCTCGGTCGTCTACATAAGACAGGATGCTGTCAGGCTGCTCGAGAGAACATCCGTAGCTCCTTCACCGGGAACAGAATAAGTGACCTTGCAGACAGACGTGGGGAGCTGTCTCTGGCGCTCGCTCTCCTGTGTCCATAGCTCGTATTCCTAGATCTGGAGCTCAGGCCCTGGAAGAACAAGTCTAGCTTTGTGTATTGTGACTGCTGCTGCTGAAGGGACAGCTAGCGGGCATCTCCCACTCCCCGCCCCCTGACCTTATCACGCTCTTCAAGAAAAGGAGCCATTGACTCTTGCTGCCTTGGGACCCAATGGTACCATCTGAGTGGTAGAGAAAGTACCAAGCGGGTGAGCATGGAACTTCTTCAGCAAATTCTTCCAAGGAAGGAGTTTGCACGGGCACCTCAGCAGGGCGAGCAGGCAAGACGCACCACTCGGATGGAGCATGCTTATCACCACGTGTCACCCCCACCTGTGTGGAATCACGCCTCTGACCAGGGCTGGTGTGTATGATGGGGGCAGTGATGGGACACGGGCAAGCAGCTGGAATGAATTCCCTTTCATGGACCCTGGCCATGCCCCCTTCCCTGACTGCTTTCTTTAGATAGGGAAGTTAAAGGGCAAGGGACCTAAGAAGGCGCCTTTGGCATTTGCCTAGAAGTCCAAGAATGGGGTGTCAGTCTAGACTCACATGTTTTCACACACACATACACCTCAGACATTAGATGGCCTCTCGCCACTTCCTGCTTTTCTGTTAAAGGGGCTCCCAGATCATCTCTCACTGCCTCTGTTACCTTAAAAACCCACTTCCACCCTCCCTCCCACCTGTTAGCTAAGTCCAGCTGCTGGAACTCCCGGGAGGCAGGGAAGCATTTAGCTTTCAGTCCCTGATATCAGGCCAGGCAGTGGAGCCGTGGAAGGCTCTTCCTTCCCTTCCTTGAACCGTGCAAAGCCACCAAGAGTAGCCCCCAGGCGAGGACACAGCGAAGGGAGCTGTCACTGCAGCCTGCTCAGCCTAGACTTAGGTGGTGGCGTCAGAAAACCAGAGCCACTGAGGGGTGTGGGTTGGAGTCCCTGGGCCTCCCAGTTCAGGCAGAGAGAAGGAGACCTCGAGACTGCACTGGGAGCTTTGGGGCTGCTCTCCTTCCTGCTTTCCCTCCCCCAGGAAGCTGCCCTATCTCGGAGCTGACGCACTTCCTGGCTGCCCCTCAATTTACCCTTCCCATAGTTTACCTCCTCAACCCTCCAGCCCCTGCACTCTTCTCTTCTGGTCACTGTTGCCTTCTTTTCCCTCCCTCCTGCCCAGCAGGAAGAAAGGCTCTGTGGAGCTGGTCCTTCTCCCTGCAGCCCTCCCCCGACCCTCCTTTGCCCTGGATCCTTGGGAAGAGCCTTCCCCCTTCCTCTCCCCGCACTCACAGCTGCCTCTGGTAGTAGCGGTGCAGGAAAGGGTGGGGGGCGGCCCCAACTGCGAAGTTACTGCTGCCTGTGTCCACCAGGATGTTGAGCTGTCAGAGAAAAGGGAGAGAAAGATGCTAGGACAGGAGGCCTGGACTCACTCCCTTCATTGTCCGGTACCCTCCCCATCCCCCGGCTATGTGGTCTTCCTTTGGAGTGTCCAGGGTGAAGCTTCCAGATGCAGGACTGGACAGGCTGGCCCTGCTAGTACCATGAGCACAGTCAGAACATGGGGTCCTGTGACGCCCTCAGCATGGCCTCAGAAACCTTGTGTCTGCTTTTGTCTTCTCTGCAGAATTGGAACATTTTCTGTGTCATCAGAGCCATATAACTGGTGTGAGTGTGTGTGTGTGTGTGTGTGTGTTTCCATTCCTATTTCTATCTACCTGCAGATGCCCTTCCTCACTCTGTACTGGCCCAGTCTGTCTGCAGAGCTTGCCCCTTCCCCTCCTCTCTGGTTCTCCTGGGAAGCACATCACCGGCAGGCAGCCTGGCTCATCCCCCTCCAGCTCAGAGACGAGCTATTCTAGGAGCTGGCACTGACCAGGGGCGCTGTGGGGACCACAATGGCATGTTGAGGCCCACGTGTTTCTGACCCTGGCTGCCAGAATGTGGCTCCCCATGAAGGGCCCCCTTCTGTCTCAGAGGTGACACAGACCTATGAGTCCCACTGTCAGAAATAGTGGGACTATAGCCAGGAGCCCTGTATGAGGTCCTGGTGAAAAGCCATCTCCTCGGGGCCCTGGTTTTGGCTCATTGAAGATGGACAGGTGTTGTCTTGCTGTTCCTTCTGTGCAGCTCCTTCTACGTCTCTTCTACTTTGTCCTCCTTCCTCCTGAGATGGCCTGACCCCTCCTCAGCCAGTCAGCCGTTTTTTTGATGCCTCCTATATCCTCACAGGCAAAAAGGAAAGGCCCCTGTCCTCAAAAACACAGCAATCTATAAAGTGAATCCTCTTTCTTTTTTTAATGAATTTATTTTTTAAATTTATTTTTGGCTGTGTTGGGTCTTTGTTGCTGTGTGTGGGCTGTCTCTAGCTGCGGCGAGTGGGGGCTACTCTTCATTGCGGTGTGCAGGCTTCTTACTGCGGTGTTTTTTTTTATTGCGGAGCACGGGCTCTAGGTGCAGGAGCTTCAGTAGCTGTGGCTCACGGGCTATTAAGAGTGCAGGCTCAGCAGTTGTGGCGCACGGGCTTAGTTGCTCCGCGGCATGTGAGATCTTCCCGGACCAGGGCTCGAACCCGTGTCCCCTGCATTGGCAGGCGGATTCTTAACCACTGCACCACCAGGGAAGTCCAAGTGAATCCTCTCCTGCCCACTTGTGTGTCCTTCACCTCAGCTTCTCCTCTGACCTCAGGGCCCTCCATTTCTGCATCACCTCTCCTCAGTGCAGTGAAGTCAGCTGAACTTGGCCTTGCTGCAGGCTCCGACCTTGTCACATAGGGCAGGTCACTGTGTTTCGTCCCCTCTGCCGGATCCTCCGGCTCCTTCCTGCTCTCGGTGGTGGTAGGTCTGCTGACCGCACCTCCCCCAGCGGCCGCTCAGGCTTCCTGGCTTCCCCATGGCCACTGTCCCCTAGCTCTCTGACCCTGCCTCCTCCCTCCTTCCCAGCCCCCACTCCTGGCCTGCCTCCCATTTCCCTCCCCCCCCCTCTGCCCCTACCTCTCCCTGGTGTCCCTCTCCCCGGTCTCTAAGCAGCCACTGGCCCCAGATTTTGTGCTTTCAGAGAATCAATAGTGCTAGAGGCACAGCAGTTCAGATTTCAATCAGCCAGGTTAATGATTAAAAAGGCTTCTTCACCCACCCACTCCCCAGAACCCACTCTCCCACCTGCCAGGACTCTGGTCTCCGCGCCACGGCTGGCCTCAGGCTTACAGGCGCCCCTGCTATCACTGGACCCCAAAGAAAGAGGGTCTCCTCCACAGCGCTGGCGCCGGTGGTGGTAGGGGGGACCGCCTGGAGTGTGTGTACCTGGCCGGCTCTAGGAGAATCCAACCACCTTTGACACTGGAATGGAGCTGTATCTGGGGGCTCGGCTCGGCTGGTCCAGGCCCCCTCCTCCCCACTCCTCTCTGTCCTGTACGGGAGGAGCCCTCTCTGCAGGCCACTCGCCCCCCCCAGCCCGGGGGCCCATCATCCCTGGTGTCCTTCCAGTTCCAGCCTTTCTCCTCACCTGAGGAAGTTCTCCCCACTCCGCCCCCAAGGGGGTCAAGCCTGGGGAGGAATGACCCCTCCCCTCCCATTGCTCTCTCTTTAAACCCCCAGCCCCAATACCAGGAATTCAAGCCACCACTGCTCTCTCTGCTGCCCCCTCTCCACCCTCCACGCACACAGAAAAGGGAAACCAAAATAAACAGTTGCCTCTTCCTCCTGAGCAAATGTCCTTCTGTCTGTTTGCCCTTTGCACTGTGATCCTGCTTCCGAGAGAAGTGATTTTGATCCTGTCCTTCCAACATTTCTATCATGAGCCCCCTGGGCAGCCTGAAGGAGGAGGGTTTGCGTGCGTCCAACCTTAGCAGACACCCTCCCCTCTAATTTCACCCAGCAGGGGGCCGTCAGATGACCCCTCCCCCCATCTCCCACAAGATCATTCCCACGTCGTCCATCCTGCCTTTCTACAATCCCTCCTCCTGCCTAAGGAGGATCCACCCCTCATGCCACACCCCCCACCCCCAAATCTGGATTCTTCCTGTTGGCATTTACAAATGCTTGTCTCTTCATTTAAAAAAAAAAAAAAATCTTTAATCTCACATCCGCCTCCAGCTACCCTCTCTCTCCTCTCCCTTCACAACCAAAGTTCTCGGCCAAGCTGTCTTCATTTTTCACCTCCTACTCATTCCTCAACCCATTCTCAAACTGAGTTTCGCCTCTATCCCTCCCTCCACTATAAAACAGCCCTTACTACAGTTACCAATGATTTTGTGTCACCAAATACAAAAGACGGTTTTCAAATCAATCCTCATCTTGCTTGACCTCTCTGGAGCATTCAACGCTGCCGACCCCTCCCTCCTTGAAACACTCTTCCCTGTCACCCTATCCCGTGCTTTCCTCCTACCTCTCTGATAGGATCTTCTGTCTACTTTGCAGGCTCACTTCTCAAGGCCTGGGTATTGGTCCTCTTCCCCTCCTGCTCTACTCTGTCCTTAGGCCATCTCATCCATGGCAGCGGCTACAATTACCACCTACGTCCTTATACCTCCTGAGCTTTCAGCTCTAGCCCCTTCCTCCCCTTCGAACTGCCTCAAAGACACCTCGAATTCAGGATGTCCATGGCTGACCTTACCTGGTCCTGCCCATCTGTTTTTTCTTCACAGTTTCCTACATTAGTCACCATCCATCTGTTCCATAAGTCAGCAACTTCAGAGACATCCAAACACCTTCCTCTTCTTCACATCTCCATCCAAGGCATCAACGAGTCCTGTCCAATTAACCTTCTTGAAAGTCTCCGAATGTATTCATTTCTTGCCACCTCCTTTGCCACTCCTGGCCAAGCTATCATCATCTCATCCTGGAATACCACAATAGCTTTTCAACTGATCTTGGTACATCCACTGTTGACCTCTCCAACCTGTTTCTGCACTGTGGCTAGAATGATCTTTTCAAAGCGCAGATGTGACCAAGTTACCCTCCCGTGTCAATGGCTTTCCTTTGCTATTATAATAAAGACTTAAAGCTTTAACATTTCCTATAGGGCCCTTCATGGTCCAGCCCTGCCTACATAGCCAGCCTAGCTTGTCCCATACTCCCCCAAGCCCTCTGCCCACCAGCCACACTGGGCTCATTTCAGGTCCTCCAATCAGCCATGGTCCCTCCCGCAAATGCTGTTGGTCATTCACTCTGCCTGGATTATCCTCCTTTCCACTTGCAGTTTTGTCTACTCATCTCCTATCATCCTTCAGTCTGAGCTCAAAAGGGACTTCCTAGGGACCTCCCTGGTGGCGCAGTGGTTAAGAATCCACCTGGTAACGCAGGGGACACGGATTCGATCCCTGGTCCGAGAAGATCCCACATGACGTGGAGCAACTAAGCCTGTGCACCACAACTGCTGAATCTGCGCTCTAGAGCTCACGAGCCGCAACTACTGAGCCCGCGTGCCATAACTACTGAAGCCTGCACACCTAGAGCCCATGCTCCACAGCAAGAGAAGCCACTGCAATGAGAAGCCCGCGCACCGCAACGAAGAGTAGCCCCCGCTCGCTGCAACCAGAGAAAGCCCGTGTGCAGCAAGAGAAGCTGCGTGCATCAATGAAGACCCAACGCAGCCAAAAAAAAAAAGGGGACTTCCTAAGGGAGAAAGACCAGGTCATATTCTCTGATTAAAATGCTTCTGTAGGACTTGCCACTATAATGTCATACTGAATCTCATCTCCCCTTGTATCTAATTTTTAAAAAAATCCCCATTGTCTCCCTACTGGGTATCACAGTGGCTGGCAATAAGTATTTCTTGAATTAATGAATGCTTAAAGGAAAAAGGAGAAAGAGCTAATCTACCCTATTTTCGGGGTGAGGGAGGGATCTCTCAGTGGCCCCCAAACTATGGGTGTTTTTAGGTTATAGGTGTGGCTCTAGCTCAGACCTGCCTTCCTCTCGCCAGCCCCCCTGGTTTGATACAGGCAGCCCGGAGTCCTGGAGCCATCTTACTTCTTCCCTATCCCTTGGGGCCAGGCCAACTCAGAAGTCCCTGTAGAGCTTGCCTTTAGATGCCCAGAGGACCGCAGCATGGAGTCAGGGCTAGGTCAGTGCCAATCACTTAACAAACAAATATGCCCCTGGGGGCCTCTGAGGGATTGCAGCTTCATGGGAAGTGCTAACAAGCCCCACAGGGAAAGGCACACTTGCCCATTCCATCCTGCAGGCAAGGCTCCCCTGGAGGAGTCTGCAGCAATAGATCTTGGGCAATGAGACAGATGTGGAGCTGCTGAGTCCAGGGTAAGCTCTTTGTTCACAAATCCCACCTGTCTTGGCCCCAGCTCTCACTAGCAGATGGGAGTTACTTAGATTCTTCTGGGTGAAAAGAGCCTTCAGGAGTCATCTGTCCATTGGCCTGGAGATATGGGAGCTTGTTCCAGTTCCGAAAGATCTCTAGTTATTAAGATCCACAACCTTTCTTGGCAGCCTGCGCTAGGGTCTTACCACTTTCACACACCTCTGGGAAAGGGCTTTTTTTTTTTTTTTTCCTGCCGTGCGTCACCATGTGGCATGTGGGATCTTAGTTCCTCGACCAGGGATCGAACCTGTGCCCCTACATTGGAAGCTCGGAGCCTTAACTGCTGGACGCTGGGGAGTCCCTGGGAGGGGGCTTTAATTCCTCCTGCTAAAGGAAAGTCTGTTATCTTCTGTGTGGGCCTCAGAGTTTACGGGGGAAGAGCCCTTATATTCTCGTAGTATAAGCCTTTCAGCTGAAGCTGAGATGTAGGAGCCTTTCTTCCATTTCACAGAGGAGGAGACTGAGACCAAGGGTAAATAAGAACGTAACCCCTCTTACGCATAAGCCACAAGCTAGGACAAGAGCCCCTTGGCTCTGACCAAGCCCCAAGTCTTCTCTTTCATCTCCTTGACCTTCCTGTCTCTCTCATTCTCTCTCATTGGGAAAGGAAATACATGGTAGATCGTTACACTAATGAATCCGACGCCCTGTATCCATGCCCTGGTGTGATCCCCTCTGACATTGACGCTGGGCTTGGCCATGTGACTTGCTTTGACCAATGGGACATCAGCAAAGGAGGAAAGCAGAGGCTTGTTAAGTGCTCTGTGCACTGGGGAGACTGGCCTCTTGGAATGCGGCCCTGAGCTTGTACGTGAGGAGGCTCAGTCTTGCCTCCTTGAGGATGAAAGACCTCACAGAGAAAGAGGTCCAGCAGGCCCGGCGTAGTCCGGCCCTCAGCTGACCCACCAGCTGAATGCAGCCACACGAGGAGCCCAGGTAAGATCTGTAGAACCACAGCCAGCCCACAGAATCCTGAGAGGCAACGGCTCTCGTTTTAGTTTGTTACACTGCATCAGATAACTGCTACAAAACTACCTGAATTAAATCCTGAGATCCTTGACTTTGGGGCACCTACCCACCCATCGGTCAACTCCAAATACCATCTCTTATCACTTTTCCCCTCTCTCACCATCAAGTTTCTCAGTAGCACAATGATCTGTCACCTCTGCATACGCCGTTTCCTTTTCTTGAAATGTTCTCTCCCCGTTCCATCTAACTTCTGTTCAATTTTCAAGTCGTGGTTTAAACATTCTTTCTCCCAAAGGTCCTGCCCTGATGCCCCCGCCCAGATTAGGTTCCTCCTCTCGTAGGTCCTCAAGAACAACTGTGCTTCTTTGCCTACCCTTTCATCCAACTTGAAACCATTTATCCAATGTCTGTCTGTCCTACACACTATGAGTTCCACAGGGTAGGGAGCACATTTCTGTGCTTATTATCTAATTCTTACCTAGCTCTCAGTAGGTGCTCTGTAGCAATTGTTTTTAACTGTAATTGCCTCATTTGCTGCAGGTCTCTGTGACTCTAGAGTCTTGCCATTAGTTCTCAGCCCCAGGGTCCTTGCAGGGGTGATTTTCAATCCGGTACTGTGTATGGTGATGATGGCAATGGATGCCCACTGTACCCACGAAACTGAGTAGCCACCCAGGTTCTTAGAGCAGTCGGAGTGATGTCAGGACTCGCTGCTCCCGGAGTCCTCTGAGTTAGCTTCATCTGCTTCCCTAAGTGGACACTCCCAGACCTGAGCTTGCCCGAGGCTGAGAGATGGGGGCAAGGAAGGACATGAGGAACCTCAAGTCAGCAGCTGGTCCTGGCTGAGAGCCAGCACAGCACACAGCTCCTGCCTCGAACTGAGTCCGGCAACTGGGTCCCATCCAGGCTCCTCCCACCTTGACCAAATCAGCTGACCCAATGGAAATGGACTCCTTTCTCAGACATATCCTCTGCTTCCACTTCGCTCTCCAGGCTGAAGCTGGCAATCAATACCTGGGAGCAAGCAGGCTCCCTGGTGCCACTCTCCCCATCTTGGGCTGTTTTTTAAAAGGAATCCCAAGGTGGCTGGGTCATCCCAAACCTTATCTAGGGCAGCCTTCCCCCTTTAGACAGGATGCTCCATTTCCCCCGGGCTCAAACCCAGCTCAACTAATATCTATCAGTGCTTCCTATTCAAATGAGATGATGATGCGAATGGTCAAAAAGCTTACCTGTCTGTTCTTAAAGAAAAGATCTAAGACAATGGTTTTCAAACTTATTTTTCAAGCAGCAGAACCCTTTTGCAATCTCATTCAGGATCCCAGTGTACCAAAGAGAAAAAGCAGAGATGCTCTGCTTTAGGGAGAGCTTCTATTTCTTTGTCTCCATCCCCTCCCTGTGGTGGCTCTCGAGGCGTCTCGTTAGCACCTTCAGCCTCCACGGAACCCATCTGGGAAATCCTGCTTGGAGGGTAGCACAGCCACTGCTACCTGCTTTTCATTGTCAGACAGTTCCTGTTGTCTAACCTTGTCCCGTCCACAGGTTACAGGGGCTGTAATAGTCTCTGAGTCTGTCCTCAGGTGAGAATGAAGCTGATCTCTGGCCTAAGCCCACTTTCCTCCATGGCACCCGGTTGTGCTCAGCACATAGGTCTGTTTGCTTGAGCCATTGGGAGATGCCAGGGTTCATGCCTTGTGCTATTTGGTGAAAACTCCACAGGCGCTGGAGTCGAACAATTGGTGGGGTTCACCAAGCCTGAGAGGCCAACCAAGGAGACATCCAGCCTGTACATAGTGGGGTTACAGTGGCCAGGAGACAGGGTAGCCACTGGGCCCATCCTGCCAGGGGAAGCTCAGGGCAGCTCTAGGACCAGGAAAATGGTGTTTCCTTTCCAGAACTCCCCACTGCCCAGGCCCCCCAAGCGAGATGGCTCCCAGCAGACAGAGAAGTTAGTTGGCAGGTAGGAGGGCTTCCCTGAGAGATGTTTCTCTTCCTGGATTGTCAACCAAAATTTCTGCTTAGCTCTTTACTGGAGATACCCAAGAAGGGCCCTTGACCATCTACCTTAGTGAGGGGGCACGGTCTTTCTCAATGCCTCTCTCACTCCCAGCTGAATTCTTTCTTTCCAGACCTGGGGAGGAAGAGCAAGAGATAGGTGTGAAAGGACAGCCTAAGAGTCCCAGCAGAGGCCTACGTGCGACTGAAGCCCAACCCCAGTCTCTAGGTTGCCTCCCAGTGCCTGAGGCCAAAACTGTCTTGACGGGGGGCTGGGCTTCAGGGTCATCTAACTTGGAGGGTGATTCTTTGAGTTCAAAGGTTTTCGACCTTTTAAGTACCAGAACTCAATCAATCAATCAATCAAACAAACCTGGAATTCCACTGTATAAATACAACAAAAGCTGACCTATTCTGGGAGATTTGGGGGCAGGTGGGACAGGGGAGGGCTTGGTGAGGGGAAAGGTAGAAGGTACAGTCTTGCCTCTTACCTTTCTCTTAACCTCTCTCTCACCCTTGAGGTCCCTTTACAGAACCCCACAGATCTCAGTTTGAAAACCATTCTAGGGAGGGGGTCAGGAAAACCACTTGGCATCTTCATGGGTTTTGAGATCCTGAATCCTCACAGTTTTCTACTTCTCTGATCATTTTCTTTTGCTCCCTTGATCCCTCGTCTACATCCGATATTCTTTCCCTAATCGTTTTCCTCTTCTCTCTCCATTCTCTCAAACAAGTTCATCTGCTAACTTGGCTTCCACAAGCACCTCTCTACAGGTGACCCCTGAGTCTACCTGTCCAGTCCCAACTTGTCTCTTGGCTTCCAGTTCCCCATTCTCAGCTGGTTGCTGGATACATCCACAAGAATTGTCCACTGGCATCTCGAACTCAACCAACATGTCCCAGACTATGGAATGCTGGAAAGAACCAAGTATTTGGACTTGGAATCCAAAGACCAGGATTTGAACCCTAGCTCTCTTCTTCCCTAGGTGTGTAATTTTGGGCAAACCACTTAATCCCTCTGAGACTCAGTTTCCTCCTGCCCAAAACAGACATGCTAATACCTTGCCCTTTTTAATTAAAGCAGAGTAATAAACATGGAAGTTTGGTAAACTATATTGTGCTTTAAAAGCTTGCTCCTTTTGCTGTGTGTCCTGTTGCAAACACAGTCAGAGAAGTTCAAAGGAGGGAGACTTCTTCTCTTCTCTCTCACCCATCAGGGACAGGGAACACCTGGTTGACCTGACAGGTGAATGCTGGCTCTCTGAAGACTTCTCCTCTTTTATATCTTCTTTCAGGCCCGTGTGTCCTAATTGAAATCCTTGTCTCGGACTCTAGAACATCCAAGTTATCCTGCACCCTGGAGTAGTTTTCCTAAAACCAGAATTCACTAGACCATTTCTCTGCTGCCCCCAGAATGAAACCCAACGCCCACTCAGCCTCACAGCATCCCTATCACAGCTTCCAGCTTCTTAGCATAGTTCACGTCTCTCTTTACGAAGTTTTTTCTCCCCACTCTCCAAATAGCAAAGCTTTCTCATCTTTCTAGGCCATATTCAAATGCTACCTTTTCTAGCAAGCCTTTCCTAACAGTCTGTCAGAAGTAGCTGCTTCTTTCTTTATACTTCCAAGACTCACTGTTCTTCTATTTGTACCAAATGTACTTGGTCTTGTGTGATATTTAGGCGTTTACATGTCTGTGTCTCACACCAAATCGTGAGCACTCCAAGGGCTGAGACTATGACGTATGCTTCTCTTTTGTAAGTAGGTGCTCAATAAATATTTGTTAAACTGAAAATTGACCATCACCAGATTTCAATCCTAACAATTAAATTATTGGCCTGTGTTTGGATGGCGATGCTTTGTACTGTTATAATGAGATGATATCCTTTCATTTAAGCAAAGAGAATGAAAATGCTTTCTCCAAGATCTCCACTTCTGTACTTACAGCAGCCCATCAACAGTTCTATTGAAAGGTCTTACTCTTTATTTATTCATTTGCTCAACACTTTTTAGGTGCCTGTTCTGAGCCTGGCGCTGTCATAGATACTAGCCAAAGAGAAATAAAACACTACAAAAATTCATTAATTAAAAAAGACATTGTCCTCAAGAGCTTGGTGTTTTATGAGGGAAACAAACACAGAAACAGTGACACGTGCTCCTAAGTGTAGTAAGGAAGACGTGAGTTGGTGTCAGGAGAATGGAAGCGGGATCTCTGATAAACTCTCTCTTCTTCTCAAATAGGTGGTATGGAAGAGTAGGGAGGTCAAGGGTGAGACACGGTCTTAGCTTACTGACCTGCCAATTATTTAATCTTTCAGTCCCCATTTCTTCTGCTAGAAGCTGCAAATAGTAAGACCTTTTTATATACTGCAGGAATTACTGTAAAGAACAAAATAGTCTATGTAGAATATATTTTAAACTTTTATAGGACTTCCCTGGTGGCGCAGTGGTTACAAATCCACCTGCCAATGCAGGGGACGTGGGTTCGAGCCCTGGTCCGGGAAGATCCCACATGCCGTGGAGCAACTAAGCCCGTGCACCACAACTGCTGAGCCTGTGCTCTAGAGCCCGCAAGCCATAACTACTGAAGCCTGGGCACCTAGAGCCCATGCTCTGCAACAAGAGAAGCCACCACAATGAGAAGCCCGCGCACCACAAAGAAGAGTAGCCCCTGCTCGCCGCAACTAGAGAAAAGCCCGCGTGCAGCAGGAAAGACCCAACTCAGCCAAAAATAAGTAAATTAATTTTAAAAAGCTTTTATAAACTGTAACCATAAATACAAGGATATATTTGTACACCCATAGTCCTAAACCATCCCCTCCTGCCAACTTTCTCACAAATGGTCTTGTCATGTTCCAATTCATCCCAGATCGGAATCTTGAAATCACCTTTGACACCTTCCTCCTCACCCTTCACACCAATGTCACCGAGCCTTGCATCCCAGTCTTCCCTCCTTTTTCCACCTGATCACAGCCTCACTCTGTCCTTGTCATAGCGCTCCACACTTGGACCTTTGTGACAGAGCCTCCTGCTGCCTGCATCTCTCAGTTCCATTCTTTCTAAAATTCAGATGCCTCTTCCTAAAAGATTGCTTTCTTTGTCATTCCCCTGCACAAATAAATTCAATTTCCCCCTTATTTCTGCAGAGACCAAAGTCCAAACCTTATGGCTTGACATTTAAGGCTTTTGGCCACTTGGTTCTCTCTTATTTACCCAAACCTGTAACATTAGCTGGCCTGGGTTTCTCACTGTCTCCTGAATGAACATGCATAAGCCCAAACACACATAACGCATTCTCTTCATTCACTGTGTCCTCGCTTGGTCTCAGGGGATAGGGTGGGAAGGAGTGGACACACAAATGAAGTTGCGATCCCAGTTCGGGAGGACTTTTCTGTGCTGGGAATGGTCTCGACCCTCCTATCCATCCTTCAAGACCATGCTCATAGCACATCTTCACGAGGCCTTGCCTGATTTTACCTCCTTCAGAGCACCTATAGGGACTTCCCTGGTGGTCCAGTGGTTAGGAGTCCGCACTTCTGCTGCAGGGGGTTCCGGTTCGATGCCTGTTTGGGGAACTAAAATGCTGCATGCCGTGCAGCCAAAAAAATAAATAAATAAAAATAAACTGAAGAAAAGAACCCCTCCCTTAAAAGAATATAGATGGAAAAAATTTTAAAAAAAAGAACACCCGTAGCACTCACTCATGGTACTGCTATAAATCAATGCTTTTCAAACTTGAGACACAGCCCCTGAGGTTCTGACCTAGTAGGTGTGGGGAGGGGCCAGAGAATTTACATTTCTAACTGGCTCTGATGACAAGGGTCTGGGGTCCTCACTTTGAGTACAACTGCTGCAGATTACTTTGTACAAGCACTTATACTTTCACTTCCACACTAAGCTCTTGAGGTAGAAAATGTATTTTCTGTCTCTTTGTGGATCAGTCCCCCAAAACCAGCAATGAATTGCCTGGCATATAGAAAGTGCTCCCCAAGTTTCACTGTTGCTCGTTTACAGTACTGTGCCTTTCACATTCTCATTTGGTGCTTATAACAACCCCACTGGGTCGGGAGAAAGGGCATCCTTCTCGCAGACTGCGGGGGGCAGAATCAAGTCACCACAGAGCACAGACTGGCTGGCGTTGGCTCAGGTATGGAGCCGTAAGCCAACTCATAGGGTGGCTCTAACTGGGGTCTCCCTGCCACTGGCTTCCTGGACTGGTGCTGAACTTGAAGCCCACTTTTCCCTTCTCCTAGGAAGGAGCGGGAAGGAACTGACATTTATTGGGCAATTACTCTCTGCCAGTTTCTGGGCTGGGGGATGTACATATTATCTCAGGGGTCCAGGGAAGTACAGTAATGGGATCCCCCATTTACATGTTTTACGTGTAAAACATGGAGGCTCAGAACAACCAGGTTTTTATGCTTCCTTGCAGAGCACAGAAGAGGCAGGAGTGGCCAGACAAGTAGGAGAAAGTGACTTCACATTTACTGGAGGACAAGTGTGTGTCCAGGTGCATTGTTCTAGGTGCTTTCACCTGCCTAGTCTCCTTAATCCTCACAATCACCTTCCAAAGGAGATCTCATTTCACCCATTTTTAAAGACACGGCAACAGCCTCAGAGAGGTTATATAATTTTCCCAAGGACACACAGCTGGGAAAAGGGAAAGCTGTGGGTTGTGGAGCTGGAATTCCTGGTCTCTCTGACCCCAAAGCCCTTGTTGGTCCCAGAGCCCCGTTCTGTGTCCATGTCACAGGGTCTCTGCACAATTTGCATGGTGCATCAGTAGCAGAAACGGGACTAGGAACCAGGTCCACACAGCCTCCTTCTCCCTGACAACAGCTGGCATCCTATTGGCTCAGGCTGCTAGAGGCCTGGATTCAGGCTCTGTCCTTACACTGATTCAAGACTGTTTACAGCACATAGGCAAGAGGAGGGGTAAGTGGGGAAGACCAGAGCCTTGGATCAGCTGAGAGGTGGGAGGTAGGCCTGGGTGGCATGGACCTCGGAAGGCTTGCTTCCATCAGGTAATTGGGAAACGGAGGCTTGTTTTCCCGCTAGATCTGGTGTGAGAGCTGTTTAGAAGTCCAGGAAGTGTGGTGGTTCCCTCTGCCCATAGACACCATAGACACACTCCCTCCTTCACAGACCCTCCCAAGGACAAGCCTCCCAGACACAGATCAGGGGGAGGGGGGTGGCTCAGAGATGTGCGGGCTCAGATTCAAGGTGACACTCACCAGCACACACAGAGCCATCCTGCCACCCGTGCCCGGGCTCAACCACAGAGGAGGCAAATGCTCACAGAGGGCAGCCACGGCACCCCGCGGAGGGCTGCTCATGGCACACTCCTACCCGGTCGGAGGTACAGAGGGTGAAACCTCCAACCAGCCACCTTGAGTGTACCTTGGAGGATTGTCAGGAAGGATGGGGGGAGCTGGCAGGCAGTGTTTTCTCCGTCGCTGCCATCCCCCACCCCTGAGCACCTATCAGCTCGTGGAGGGAGTCTCATGCTTAGAAGGGGGCTCTGGCTCCTTTGCTCTATGCAGTGTGTGATCTGTCCTTTCCCCAGACTCAGTTCAGTTCCCTCTGGCCAGTACTTGGGAGGCATCAGGTAGGGGAGGGACTGGAGTGCAGGATGCAAAGCTGGGGAGGAAGTAGGGGCAGGGGAAGGCAAGAGTCAGCCCGGGGCTTCTGGAGGTCACAAGGAACTCGGAAACCTTGCTTCGCTGTCCTGTGGCAGCTCAGACACGGGGAGAAAAGGGCCGGTCCAACTCCTGCCAGGATTCCTTGGTCCTCAAGATGCTGGGAACCAATGGTCAGAACCCCAGATGCCAAGATTGGGTGACCAAGATCCAGAGCAGTGGGGCTGGGAGACTCAAGCTCGGTCTGGGCTGACACCTGTTCACAGCACCCCTGTGGTTTGGACTCTTCTCCAGGTCAGGCTCCCCCCACTGACAAGTTTCTCTTGCCCCAAATCCTTCCTGAGCCATGTGTGTGTGTAAGACAGAGAGAGAGGGGAGGGCAGACAGAAGCCTGTGAGGGGAAGGGAAGTGAGAAGGGGGGCTTTGGGGCTGACTGCTGCCAGTATGATCCCAGAGGACAGGTTTGGGTGAGGGTCCCTCCAGCCCGCACCGTGCAGCCCATTTTAACAGGAGCCAGCATGCTGCACCCCCAGCCTGTCTCCCCTCGGCTCGTGCAGGAGGGAGGGTAGGGCTGGCCCGACAAGCTTACCGTCTGTGGGGGGCTGCCCACGGTCATCTCCACGTAGTAGCCCTGACCGGACTTGCCCCTCAGGTTGTCCACCATCTCCACAAAGCTGCCCCTCCGGCTGGGCTCCTCGTCGGTCTCCCGGGGCAGCCGCAGCCCCAGGGGGGCACCCCCCAGCCCGCTTCGCAGGGGCAGCCGGATGCCAGGCTGGGAGCCGTGGGCAGGCAGCACCCCAGAGCCCATCCACAGCAGGAGCCAGGGCAGCACTTGGGCCATGGTGGGCCCTGGCCTTGGGGCGCTCTGGGCTCACTCCAGCCTGCGACCGTCCCTGTGGCCTGACCCCAACTCTGGGTGCTGGAGGTGGCTTCTCAGGAGAGTGAACGGTGAGACATCAGGGCTCCAGCGCCTGCAGGCCCCTCGGCCAGCCCTGGCTCCAGGCTGTGGGGAGCGGGCAGGAGAGATCCACAGAGAGACAGGAGGGGAGAAGACGGATCCGGAGCCTGGCTACATCTGGCCAGCGGTCCAACCTCAACAGAGGTCCGGGAGAGGCCGGCTCGGGCCCCCCGGGGGGCTGGGCGGGGCGGGCATGGCAGGTCGGAGGCTGCTTTCCTGGTCCTCCTGGCGGGGCGGCAGCAGGGGAAGGGTCAGGGGCTCCGGGCTCCTACAGCTGCGTTTGCAGCTCAGGCCACCATAATCCCGCTCCCAGCTCCCAGGCAGCCTGGGGAGACGGAAAGACTTGTGGCAGCGGCTGTCAAAGCCAAAGGGTTTTCGCTTTTCCCTGGGATCGCTGGGAAGTGTAGTCTTCCCGTGGCAGACAGCCCGGCTTCCGGGGTTGGTGAGGGGTCTGGGATGCCCTCTGCCGAGATGGAGTCCACCCTGCAGGACCCTGGCAGGATGGGAAGGGCCATCGGGATGGAGTGGCGGCAGACCTCTCTTGTTCCGTCAGCCTTTCATTGGGCATTTCTGGAGCACCCACTGTATGCCAGGCACGCTGCCAGGCCCTGGGGCTACAGAGAGAAATAAAATGCATATGCACCGCACAAAATGATGGGGAATTAAGGAGCAGGGATTGGGGGGACGTCTGGGGGGTCTGGGAAGACTCAGCGGGAGGAGGTGGTATTTAATTTGAACCTTAAAGGATGGGTGGAATTTCTAAGAGCAGAGATTTGCGAAGCAAGAGTAAGGGGGATAGAAGGGTATTCTACGCAGCCAAAGGAATAAGCAAGGGCAAAGGGGAAAGTGCAGGGGGCAGTCCGCCTTCACTGGAGCCTGCAATCTGCAGGGAGGTGAGAGCCAGCTGGGGCTTCTCTCAGCTGAATCCTTTTGTGCCTTTGGTGCTCTACCTGCCCTGACCTCCACCCCAGGTTCTGTGAATCTTCAAGCCCATCCAGATTTCTGTGCTGGCAGTGAGCTGAGGGTAAATGGCTGTTGTCAGCTTTAAAGTGTTGTCACTCCAAGACGTATCTTTATGTTAATAGGTAAGAGGTTAAAACGAAAAGCTTTAGAGCTAAACTAGCTTGAAGGAGAAAAGACATATGATTATATCAACATATTATTTATCAAATGTGGAAAGCTGTTGTTAAAATTCAGCAGTCCTTCTGATAAAAACCAAGGAAGAGGGACTTCCCTGGTGGCGCAGTGGTTAAGATTCTGCCTGCCAATGCAGGGGACGGGGGTTTGAGCCCTGGTCCGGGAAGATCCCACATGCCGCGGAGCAACTAAGCCCGCGAACTACAGCTACTGAGCCCATGTGCCACAACTACTGAGGCCTGCGTGCCTAGAGCCTGTGCTCCATAACAAGAGAAGCCAACGCAATCAGAAGCCCGCACACCACAACGAAGAGTAGCCCCCGCTCGCTGCAACTAGAGAAAGCCCCGCGCACAGCAAGAAGACCCAATGCAGCCAAAAATAAAACAAAAACAAAAAACCCCACGAAAAACCAAGGGGAAACTTCCTAAACAAGATAACAGAAAATCATAGAAAACATAATAGTGACAGGCTAAAGTTATTACCATTAAAGTCAGGCTTAGGAAAGAGAAGGTCATTATTACTACTCTTATCCCACATAGCTTAGATCAGTCTAGTTAACTCAATAAGATGAGAAAATGGAGCAAATATTAGAAAGCAAAGGATTATTATTTGCAGATTATATAATATGGATAGAAATATCCTAACCAATACGGTAGTTAGACACAGGTTAAACAATACAAATCAATAGATCGATATATGTATGGGAATTTTGTGTATATGATAAAGATGGCATTCATATTAGAGGGAAATAGATACATTTATTCAATAACTGTTGTTGGGACAACTGGCTACCTTTTGGGAGGAAAGAAAACTAAATCCCTAACTCATCTACAAATAAACTCCAGATAGGTCAAAGAGCTTAACATTAAAAATAAAACTACAGAAAAAAATAGAATATTTAAAAAATCTTATATTGAAGAAATTCTAACAAAACTCAGAAGATATTTTTAAAAAAATGGACAGGCTTGACTAACATTTTTAAAACTTCTGTAGAATCAGGCTTCCAGTATTCCAATTCTGGTTCTGCCACTTAGTAACTGGGATACCCCATGCTAGTTACTTATTCTTTCTGTGTCTCAATTTTGTCATTTGAGAAAAGGGGATAACAATAGTACATACTTTGTAATGTAGGAATTAAATGAGATACTCCATGTAAGGCACTTAGAATGGTGTCTAGCACATTGTAAATGCTCAATGAAGGTTAGCTATTAGTGTTATTACCACTACAACTTCTGAGAAAAATGACGTTTACAAAGTTAAAAGATAAGTCACAGACTAGGAGACATTTGTTGCACAATAAAGAGACAAAGGGTAAATGTCTATAATATACAAACAGCTTTTACAAGTCAATAACCCCCCCCCCCCCCCCGCCTGCCACGAACAACTTGGGGAAAAATGAACAAAGAATGTGAACAAGTATTTGACAGAAATTCAAATGGCCACTAAATATATGAAAAAAGTTCAACTTCATTAATAGCAAAAGAGGGACTTCCCGGGTGGTCCAGTGGCTAAGACTCCACACTCCCAATTCAGGGGGCCCAGGTTCGATCCCTGGTCGGGGAACTAGATCCTGCATGCTGAAACTAAAAGATCCCGCATGCCACAATTAAGACCTGGCACAGCCAAATAAATAAGTAAATCAATATTTTAAAAAAGTCATTAATAGTGAAAGAACACAATTAAAACAATATTTAGATAACATCATCAGAATTTTTTTTGCCTCTCACATTGGTAATATTTGGTGTTGGTGAAGGTGTTGGTTGGACTATAAATTATTCCATTTTTAGAGAGAATTTTGGCAACGTCTATTAAAATGTAAAAAATGTAAACTCTGAGCAGTGTCACTTCTAGGATCCTATCCAACAAAAATCCAACAGTATTTCAGCATTGTGTACAACATCAAAACTTTGGAAGCAAAAAAAAAAAAAAATTACCAATAGGGACATGAGACATTCAATCAACTGAATCTTATGTAACCATTATAAAGAATGGAGTAACTTGTTATGAACTCACCTTGGAAGATGTTTATGACATGTTCAATGAAAAAAGTAAAGGGACTTCCTTGGTGGTCCAGTGGTTAAGACTCTGTGCTTCCACTGCAGGGAGCACGGGTTCGATCCCCTGGTCGGGGAACTAAGATCCTGCATGCTGCATGGTGCAGGCAAAAAAAAAAAAAAAAAGAAAGCCTATTGTAGAACAATATGTACATTATGATCTCATTTCTATAAAAATTAAAGAAGTATGCACATGTTCATATACATGTATGCATATAAATTTATATCTGCATAAGAATTAAAAAGCCTTCAGCAAATGTGGGAACCCAAATGTCAACAGTGGTTTCCTCTAAAGTGTGGAATTCCTTCCCTCCTTCTTTTGCTCATTCATTCATTCAGCAAATGCGTTGAATGCCTAATACATGTTAAAGGCTGTTTTAGGCACTGTGGACACAACAATAACTAAAATAAACAGAATCCGTATCTTCATGTAGCTTACATTCTAATGCAGGGAAACAGACAATAAATAAATAAAATACATAGCATTTCAGATGGTGATATGTGCAATGGGGGAAAATAAAGCAGAGAAGGAAGATGGAAGGGCAATTTGCAATTTTTTTTTTTAATAAACTTACCTATTTATTTGTTTTTGGCCGCATTGGGTCTTCGTTGCTGTGTGTGGGCTTTCTCTAGTTGCGGCCCACGTGCTTCTCATTGCGGTGGCTTCTCTTGCTGCGGAGCACAGGCTCTAGGTACATGGGCTTCAGTAGTTGTGGCTCGCGGGCTCTAGAGTGCAGGTTTAGTAGTTGTGGCACGTGGGCTCAGTAGTTGTGGCGCACGGGCTTAGTTGCTCCGTGGCATGTGGGATCTTCCCGGACCAGGGCTCAAATCCATGTCCCCTGCATTGGCAGGCAGATTCTTAACCACTGCGCCACCAGGGATGTCCTCCCAGTTTGCAATTTTACATAAGGTGAATTGAAGGTGTAGAAAGAACATTTCACATCTTTTGAAAACAATGGTAGGATTGAGTGTTTGTCTTTCTTATTATGTGGATGGTTTTCTGTATTTTACAAGTAAACAGGATGAAAAGAGAAGAAAAAGTTATAACAGTAAAATTTCTGACCTGGGGGTAGGGCATAATTGAGACTGATTTGGTTTTTTCCTCCCCCATCTTTACAAAATCACCCCTAAATGCTCATTCCTGATGGCAAAAGATAATCTACACTGTGTGAAATTCTCAGTTTCTCTCCTCACTCATTGGGTATAGTAACTGGCATATCAACTGGTGTGTCATTTTTGTTATTTTCCCCCCAAAGACTTGCTTTCTTAATTATGTTTGCCTAAGGGCATTTAAAAATTAGTTTGCATTTCTAAGTACAAGTCTATAGGGAAACCTGATAAAATGTAAATTGCTTATCTGTGTGGAGTAACCTCATTAATCCCATAGTAACCCTTATTTTATTAGCTCTCCACATTAGAGAGCAAGGGACCTGAGGAACATGGCAATTAATGTCAACCAGGTTGATTGCAAGTTTTCGGACAGGGGGACAAAATCTGCAAATGGTTTTATGAACCTTGATTTTGTGCAAGGTCTGTGGTGGATGAACTGGTGAGCTCTCAGTGTCCTTCCCGTTCTGCTCCCTTGGCTCCTCTGTGAGACTTTTAAGGTGTGTGGAGAGGAAGGGGGAGCAATGATTTGTCATCTGCAGGCAGAAAAAAGGAAGTACAGGCAGAACTGCCACAGAAGAGACTTGACGTTAAACATGAATACATTCTGGATGTCTGCTTTGGGATCCACGGGAACAGCAGTCTGAGTTCCTCCTCCTGGGATCAGGCCCTCAGTGGTGCTGGGACTAGTTTCAGGACTTAGCAGGAGCCAGACGCGTCCCCACCATGGAGCCTGCCAGGAGCTGCTCCAGGGCTCCATCCTCTTCGCCAAACGACTAACTTTCTTCACTTTTCTGCTCCCCAGTTTTCCCATTAATTTAATGGCCAGAGCTGTCTTTGCCGCTCTTAACTTCTGGAGGTTGAGGACGTGTAAGAGAAAGGAAGATTTGCCCTCGTGGAAACAAAACTAAAGCCTTTTAAATCATATTAGTAGTAACCCTTCTGCCAGGCAGGGTTTGTGGAGGGGCTACACACTGTCATTTTTTCCTTCTTAAATAGACTGTTGGAAAGAGTTATGACAGGGCTTCCCTGGTGGCGGCGCAGTGGTTATGAATCCGCCTGTCAATGCAGGGAGCACGGGTTCGAGCCCTCGTCCGGGAAGATCCGACACGCCGCAGAGCAACTAAGCCCGTGTGCCACAACTACCGAGCCTACGCTCTAGAGCCTGCGAGCCACAACTACTGAAGCCTGCGCGCCTAGAGCCCGTGCTCCACAACGAGAGAAGCCACCGCAATGAGAAGCCCGCGCACCGCAAAAAAGAGTGGCCTCCCGCGCTCAGCAACTAGAGAAAGCCCGCGTGCAGCTGCGAAGAACCAGTGCAGCCCAAAATTGAATAAATAAATAAATTAAAAAAAGAAATAGTTATGACAGATATTATTATACCCTTCTTGCCTGAGCTCTGCCCTCCGGTAAAAAAGATGGACAGTGGTCTCTTAACTCCTAAGCGGGTACTAACTGATTTAGTCATAGTAAATGGGAGTCTTTCTTTTGTTTATTAAAGCCTCGGTGGGTTGATTATTGAGCATCATTATATTATTCACCTGATGTTAATCACGCTACTAAAAACGATGACCAAAAGATTGCCTTAGGTAAGTCACGTTACTGTCGATACTCTGAATGATCCTTTCCTGCCCGGGAAGAAATTCCCCTCATAGCTAAATTCTCTCTCTCTTTTAACCCCTTGCGGAGCCCCATCAACTATACTGGACTACCTCTCCCATCATGCAATGGGTAACGTACACATCGCCTCCGTGATCCGACGGGAACTTTAACCAATCCGATGACAGGGCTCTCATTCGGCGACCTTTTGACTCTGAGTAGAGGCGGGACTCTCAGTTGCTAGGTTCTTACCCTTTCCGGAAGTGGTTATTGGCGGCTGCAGGGCAACACCCCGGCGTCCCTGGAAGCCGGGAACCAGGGTGGTGCTGGGGAAGCTGCGCAGAGCCGGGAGCTAGCGCCCCGGGCCTCCCGGGGTGGGGGACAGGTGAGAACCCCCTGGAGGGAGGGTTGGGTGGCTAGGAAGGGAGGGAAGCGGGAAAGTCGAGGCACGCTCGTGTGCCACCGAGCGGGATGTGCATGAGTGTGGGCGGGAACTGAAGGAAGAAGTGAAGATGGAGCGGCCAGATCAGTGCGCCTCTATCCAAAATCTGAGTGGCGGAAGGGCCTGGGCTGGAGTGCTGGCGGGGCAGTGAGAGCGGGCACTGGGCCACGAGTGTGAGCTGGCAGGGGCGCTCGTTTATTTGTCCTGTTCGGATTTAGTGTGTAAGGCCGGTCTTCTGAACCCTGCTTGAACATTTCTCTCGTGGGGAATCTTCCCCCCGTGTTCGAGTCGGGGTTGGCCCAACCTTTTGCTGTCTTATGGCCAGCTGGGGAAGTTAGTAAGTTTTTTGTTTTCATTTTTTCCTTTCCTTGCATTGATTCAAAAATCTACCTTCTCCTTGTAGAACCGCGCTCCTCACTTGCCTTCCACGACTCCTCTCTCTCTGGGGTTTCCTAACCCAGCCCCCTTCATCAGCCTTTGCAAGCCCTTACTTTCTGTTCACTACACTCCATCTCTGAGCGGCTTCACCCAGAGTTTCAGTTACCATCTATTTAACGGTTACTCCCCAAACTGTGGCTCCCGCCAGACCTCTTTTCTTGAGTCTTGAGCTCCGACTTGCTTACTGATCATCCCAACTGAATGTCGCCCCATCCTTCCCGGTCCCCCAGATCTGCTCCTCCTTTGTAGTTCCTGTCTCAGTGAAGGACTTAACCCATTCACTCAGTCAGCCATGTCTGCACTTGGAATTCATTCATCTATTATAATATATGCAGCAACATTTGTTGGCCGTTCCCTGTATCTAGGCAGTATGCTAGGTGGGGCTATCGGGCAAGGCATAGAAGTGAACTGATAATCACAATATACTGCTTTAAGTGCTCTGATTGTTCTCCTGCCTCTCCCTTACTTGCTGCAGACATCAAGTACTGTTCTTTTGCCTCATAATACACCTGGAATCTGGCCCTTCCTTTCCATTCTCACAGCCACTGACTTAGTTCATAATTTCTTGCTTTTTTTTTTTTTTGGCCACCATGGGGATCTTAGTTCCCCAACTGGGGATCGAACCAGTGCCCACTTCATTGGAAGCACAGAGTCTTAACCACTGGACTGCCAGGGAAGTCCCTAGTTCATAATTTCTTGCCTGTGTTTTCAGGATACCTTTCTAACTGGTCCCTCCGCGTCTTTTCTTGCCCTCCTCCAATTAGTTCTTACACAGCTGTCAGAATCATCTTTCTAAACTACAGATCTGATCAGGCCAGCCTCCTTTGTGAAGTCTTGTGATGGTTGCTCATCATGTCAGGATACAGCCTCAGTCCTCCCAAGCCTTTTATTATGTGCTCCTTGCCTTCCATTGTAGATCTCTCTCTTGCCATTGTCCCTTGTGCGCTGGTCACGTCAGAGTGGTTAAGAGCTCAGGGCTTTGGAGTCAGATAGATGTGGGTGCATGCACGTTCTGCTGTGCCATTTACTAGCTGTGAAACCTTGGGCAAGTTTAAAAAACTTTTTGAAACTTGCTGAGCCTCAGTTTTCTCTTTTGAAAAATGGGGATAATAATTTCTACTTAGCAGAGACGATGAGGTGTGATGATGTATATATAGCATTAGTACAGTTCTTGGAACATAGGAAGCGTTCAGTGAATATAAGCTTTTGTTGTCATCATTAATTCTCTGCACCTGCCGTATACTCTCTTCTGCCTCTTTGCCTTTGTGTAAGCTGTGTCTTCTGCCTTAAATAACCTTACTCCCTTATCCTGGTGAACTCCTGCTTATCCTTCAAGAGCCATCTCCATGGTCCTCTACTCTGCAGTGCTTTTCCTGATCTTCCAAATTAGGGTTAATTGCTCTTCCTTTGTGTCCTGTCGTATTTTCGGATACTTCCCTTAATGCACTTAACATACTATATCATCATGTATTTACATATTTGGCTTCACAACTAGGTTGAGCTGGAGCGTTACCAGGTTTGTGGCTGTGACAGCACAGTGCCTGACCCATGGTAGGTGTTCAGTAAATGGTTATTGGATGTCTGAATGGCCTTAACTTATATTCCCTGGTACTAGCTTTGTCCTCTACAACAATGTAGACTAAGCCCTTTAAATAAGTGAATGGTAATAATAACAACTAACATTTATTGAGGTCTTACTGTGTTTTGAGTATTTTACATGTATTGAGGCATTTAATCCTCACAACCCTTTTAGATAGACATTGTTATTATCCCCATTTTATAGATGAGGAAACTGAGGCAACTTGCCCAGCTGGTAAGTGGCAGAGCTGGGATTCAAAGCCAAGAATGTTCCCAAACCTGTGCTCATTACCACGGCATAATCAACTCTAATGTCTTCCACGTTCTCCTCAGTGCCTTCTCCAGTAAATCTTTTCTTTTCTGGTGGTGAACTTTCTTTATAATTGTTCAAGCAGGGTGGAAGAAATAAATATGCAGGGAACCCTAAGTATGCATATAGGTGTGTATGCTCTGTGAGTACGCAGGTGTGCAAAACTTTTTGGCTGTGCCTGTCAAATTAGACCACATTCACAGTAAGGTAACCATAATGTCGAGAGACTGGGAACCAGTGGCATGTATTGAAGGGAAGGGAGCTGGGAAGACCTGGCTTGGAGTAGTGGTGCCTTGGGTGCCCTTTGTGGGTCCAGAGGGTGGAACAGGGCAAATGGGAGGAAGTTTCTTAGACATAGATTTTTGGCTTACTAAGAGAAAGAGCTTTTCATAGTTAAGGATGATCTAACTGTGGAGTTGGCAGTAACATCAGTAATATTGCTAAATTTATTTAACATGTTTTGTGTACCAGGGACTGTGCTAGGCCCTGTACAGGTATATATTATCTCATTTCACCTTCAAACAACCTTTTGATGTAGATTATCATGATTGTTTGAATTAAGCGCATGAGGTTATTGAGACTTAGAGAGGTGAAGTACCTTGCCTAAGTTCACACAGCTGGTAAATGAGAAAGATGGGATTTAATTCAGGTGTTTCTGGCCCCCAAACTGGTGCATCAGCCACTATGCTGTCTGGCACTTAAAGCATAGAGAGGAAAAATTTGGCAAGGGAAGGGCAGTTGGACCAGAACCCTTATGGGCTTTTTTTGCTTTTGAGATTCTTTGGCTGTATATTAGTGGTTTAGAGCAGTGACCAAGCTCCTACGTTTACTTAGCTTATTTTAGGCTTGGTTGGTAAATGCAGAAGGAGGCAGAGGCATGACCCTCAGAAGCCTGTGGCTTAACAGGAGAGGTGGAACACATTCTCATAAAAAAGGTAATACTGAGAAAAATATGCCTATGAACAAAGGAAAACTGTGTCCTTTGTCCCGAGGTAGTTATAAGTAGACAGGAGAGGCCGAGGTTGGCCAGGGAGGGCTTCCTGGAGAAGGTGTATGAGACGTTCCTTTTTTGCTAGATTCTGGGATTGGCAGGAGATGGATGAGGACAGTTGGGTGGTCCTTGCCCACACCTCCGTGGCTCACAGTGAGGGTCAGGCCTGGCGGCAAGCACATCTCCTCAGGTTTCATCTGATCTACCGGTAAGTGCTGCATGGAGTTCCACGTTGACGGTTCTGAAGCCATGTCTAGGGTGCCAAGGTTGACAGTGATGTCCCTCACGGTCTCAGGCTTAGAGGGAAATGTTAGGACGTGTGCCGTGTGTTTCCTGAAGCTGATCTCAGGGCTGCTTTCTTAGATGTCTCATCTTACCCCCACTCACCCAGGTTATCATCACTTCTCATCTAGATTGGCTCGTGGTTTCCTACCTAATCTCTCTGCAGCCACTCTGATTTTCTTCTTTTCCAATCTGGCCTCCATTCCTGTCTGTATTTCCAGTGGCTGCCTGAGTCATCTTTTCAAAATATGTATCTGGAAAAACCCTTTCCTGATTTCCAGCTCTTATTATAAAAGCCAAGTTCTCCACATGGTCCGGCTTCCACCCACCTGCCCAGCATCATCTCCGACTATGCTTCTTCTTGCTTAGTGTTCTTAGCTGTTGAAGGGCCTTTGCACGTGCTGCTGCTTTTGTTAGAACATCTTTTCCTCCTCTTTTTGCCTGGTGAATACCTCCTCATTCTTCACTTCTCGGCACAGGCTTCATCCAAGTCAGGCTCTTTTCCTTCAGAGCTCTTACCTCATTTAAAATTATACACTTATCTGTGACTGATTGGTTTGTCTCCCTCCCTCACTAGACTAGCCCCTGGGGAGTAGCAGCTGAATCTGTTTTTAATCACCATTGCATCTCTAGCGCCCAGCAGCAAATAAATACTTCTCGAATGAGTAAATGATCTCTAGTAGCCATTGAACAAATGTGGTTTCTCTTCCACCACCTTCCTTATTCCTGCAATTCCTGCCCTTTTGGCCCTGTCCTTGCCTATATCTTTCCTGAAGCCAGGCAAGGAAAGAAGGTAGACTATAGCCCACCCGTATTTTAATTTTTTTCTGGCAGGTTTGTTTGACATTTGAGTAATCCAGGAATTTAGACTTTCCACATTCTTCCTGACCTTTAAATAGTTAAACGTAGACGGTTTAGTAAATGGCTAATTAGGCATTTTGCCGGGAGGACAGAGATTTTACCTGCCCCCTGCTTTCTGGAGATGGGATGTATCTAGGGATAGGTAACATTTTTCAAATGCAGAATTTCTCGAATTCTCTGAGATGGTTGGTACAATGCCTTGTATAGGTCACTGCCTGTTGAATTGAATAACGTACAGCCTGATGTTCAGGCCATTGCGCTTCCTACCTCCCCAGAGATCCTCTCCCTTTTTCTTTCCCTCTCCTCCCTAACTCAAAGGATGAAAGATTCCGAGGGCTCCTTAAACCTCCAGGCTGTGGCCACATCTCCTGCACTGGTTCTTGGTCCTTTTCTGCTTCGCTTTTTCCGCGTCTGGCCCTAGTCATCTCTGACTGTATGTGTGGAGGCTCAAGCATTATGTCCGCAGGTGTTATAGGTTCTTAGGGGAGGAAGAAGATTCCCACTTAGGCTTAAGTACTGCAGGGAAGAATGCTTCTTTAGCCTTTCTTCCTGAGGCACAAAGGCGCTGCTTGGAGGCGTCGTGGTGGGAATGAGAGGGTGCAGAGCCTGGCTCCCGTGGGTCCAGTGACTGACAAACGGAACCATCTTTTGTGAGCCCTAAGGCAAGACACCTCCCTTGCTCATCTGTCGGCTGCCAGAGTGCAGACAGGGCCACGGGAATGGTCCCTCAGAGATCCTTTGCGTTTATCAGGGGCCCCTCTCCAGGGATCTTGGAACAGATTCAGAGTCACCAGATCTTGCCGTTTTCTGAGCACTCATTACAGGCTGCATCCCAACCTTCTTTTTGACGATGAGGTCTTTTTTTTTTTTTGCCTTGCCCCAAGGCACGTGGGATCTTAGTTCCCGGACCAGGGATCGAACCCATGCCCCCTGTATTGGAAGTGTGGAGTCTTAACCACTGGACCGCCAGGGAAGTCCTGATGATGAGGTCTTTCTGCTCACTTCCTCTGCTATGAGGGCTGTGTCCTGCTTGCTGCCCCAGGTGGAACTGTGACAGTGTCTGAAGAGGTGGCTACAGGAGAGGTCAGGACCTGCTCCTCCAGGCTCCCTTCGGTCACACCGGTGTGGCTGCCACCGCCCGGTTAGGGAGGCATTCTGAAGGGCTGTCCGTGGCAGCCACTTTACAGGGTGACTTGTCCCTGTGTCATCAGGCTTCAGCGTGGGAGCTGCTGTAGGGGAGGGGTGCTGTGACCTGGGGTCCTGAGGTCGTAGGAGTAGGGATGCGAAGGAAGGAGCAATTCTAGAACCGTGCCAGCTTGTCAGTTGAAGAAGGTGGCACCGCCCCGTCCCTGGGGCTAGGAATCTTGGATTCAGGTTGGATTCCTTTCCAGTCTTCCGCCCCCTCCCCCCATTCCTGGTCCTATTAAACCTAACATCACAGCATCCCTTGTGTCTGTCCCTTCTTCTCCACTCCCACTGCTTCTGCCCTAGTTTAAGCCCTCATCATCTTTCCCGGGGACTGTAGCCTCCTCAGTGGTTTTCCTGATGCCAGTCTCTCATTTCTCCAATCCGGCCAGGCCACTCCTGCCAAAGTTCTCATCCCAAAAAAAGGCCACTCTGTGTCACTTTCTTCCACCAAAGCCCGCAGTGGCTCCTCTCTGCTGCAGGGCAGAGTTGAGGCCCTTCAGCGTCATCCACTGAGATCACCGTGACCAGACCCAGGCCTGGCTTCCACCCCGGCCCTGGCCATGTGCGCTGGCATCGGCTCCCCAGACCACCTTGCCTGACATGCTGTTCCCTCTGCCTGGGATTCCTCTCTCCGCTGTCAGAATTCTTGTCAGCCATTGGTACCCAGCTCCTTGACAAAGCCTTCCTTCATCCCCGCAGTGGGAGTATGTTACTTCTGTGTTAGTACTCCCAGAGCAGGATGTGTTTTTCCCTTCTGCCTTCTACTACTGTTGAAGCTGTGTACGCTGCCTTGCTAGACTGTAAGCTCTCTGAGGGCATTGTTCAAGGTAAACAGGGACATGCAAACAGGGCTGTGTGTTGGGACAGCGTGACTGCACCTGGGGTACATTGGTATATGGGTATGTGTGTGCTGCTAGTTATTGTGGTGTCTCACTAGGGTTTTCTAGCAGGGGTCCTAGACTGTTAGTTCTTACTCCTATTTGGGGGGGGGTAGAGTATGAAGTCAAACCTTTGAGACATTTGGGTTTCCAGGTCGTTTGTGGTCCACAAGAGTATTCAGCAGGGCTTTGGGGGGAGATGTGTCTAAGAACTTTCCAGGGTGCAGAGGCTATAAGGCCTGAGTTCTGAGCCATTGGTCCCACCCTCCGCTCTCCCTGGCTCAGTTGGCCTGCAGGGGCTGGTCTGGCCCAGGTGCTCCATGACCCAGCCCCACCTTTTCCCCTTCTAAGCTGGGGCACTGATTTTCTCTTTGGGTGGGTGGGGTCTCTGGGATCTAGGTGTTCGAGCCCAAACCAGTCATGGCCGGAAGACCCATCCGCATAGGAGACCAGCTTGTTCTGGAGGAAGATTATGATGAGACCTACATGCCCAGTGAGCAAGGTAAGAGGCCTGGGTGTATTTGTAATAGTTCTTTGAGGGCAGTTTTCATGGTTTATTTTTGTTCTTCTGATGCAAAGTATGGTACATGCACGGGGTTGCTCAGTGTATTTGGGTTAGATCAGGGGTTGGCAAACTGTAGCCCACGGGCCTAACTTGGCCTGTTGCTTGCTTTTGTAGCTGAAGTTTTATTAGATAACAGCCATGCTTATTTATGTCTTGTTTATGGCTTCTTTCATGCTATAGGAGCAGTAGTATTGAGTAGTTGTGACAGAGACCATACAACCCACAAAACCTAAAATATTTACTGTCTGGCCCTTTACAGAAAAAGTTTGGTGACCTTGGGTCAGATCAATGATTAACTTTAAATGAAAATATAGTGGAGGATATCATGAAATACAGTATATCCTGAGGCCAGGGGAAACCCAATTTCTTAAGAACAAACTAAAGCTGCGTGTTTTTTTTAAAAAAAATAATAACATTATTAATAACAATAATAACAAAATTTATTGAGTGCTACTGTGTGCCAGTCTCTCTACTAAGAACTTTTCATGTGTTTCCTTTTCAACCCTCACAGCAACTCTGTGAGTTAGATACTATTATTATCCCCATTTTACAGATGAGGAAACCAAGGCACAGGAAGGTTAAGTAACTTCCCTGTAGTCACACAGTTTACTAATCGGGACAGCTAGGATCCACACCTAGGTATTCTAGCTCCAGGGCCTACACTTTGAAGCACCATGCTATTTTGGGGCAGTGAAGATTTCTTTGAATTTCTCATGAGTTGCGGACCTGGACACACAAATTTTGCTTATAGTTCAGGTGGTTTGCAAGCCAGTTTTGGGGAAGAACTCTTGCATCTGTAGGAGTCCGTGGATCCCACATTAGGATAGGATAGGATTTGTTATAACATAGAATTTTTGTTTGTTTGCCGTGTAGAAATTTTTAATCTCTGTGTTAAATTTATCAGTCTGTTCTCATATGGCCCCTGAATTTTGTATCATAGTTAGAAAAGCTTCCCTGCTCTCATGTTGTCCTCAGGTTTGTCCCCACACTGTTCGTGGCATAGCTCATCTTTCACCCACTGGTTGAGTGCCGCCTGTGTGTTTTGGGGTTTACTTTTTCTTCTGTTCCATGGGGCTGTCTGTTCAAACGCCGGAACTGTGCTCTTAACTACTGAGGCTCAGTAATAAATTCTAGTATCTAGTAAGGCTGAAATACCCTCATTCCTCTTCTTTTTTCAAAGTTTTCTTGGTTACCTTATCTGCTTTATCTCCCCATGAACTTTAGAAACACCCTGTCTTTTTCTGGGAAGGGCTGTGTATTGGGGAACTGTTGGTATTTTAGAGAAAATTGTGTTTAATTTATGAATGAGCCTGGGGAGGATTGACATCTCTATGCAGTTAAGTTATGCATCCAGGTCAACCTGGAGGTTCCTATCAAAGAACATCTATTCCTTTCCGTTTGTGTCTTTTTTCTGTTCTTCAGGGGTGACTTAAAAATTTTCTTCATTTTGGTTTTGCACATTTCTTGCTCAGTTTATTTCTTAAAGATTTTATTCTTTTTGGTTTGCTATTATAAACGGGGTCTAACTTTTTCTAAGGCTATTTATAAAAAACTCTCTTCTGCTCAGTCATGTGTAGACGTCCTAAGCTCGAGCCCCCAGTTTCTCTTCCTGGACTTGCAGCAGCTTCCTAATCAGCCTCCTGCTTCTACTCTTGCCCTTCTCCAGTCTGTGCTCCACTTAGCACCAGAGTGATCTTATAGTGTAAAGCAGATCATATCGGGGCTCTGCTTTTCATAATCTTCCGTATAATCTTCCATTATGCTCAGCATAACGCCCTTAGTGGGATGTGCAGGGCTGTGCATGACTCGGCCCTGCCACCCAGCCAGGCTCACCCAGTGCCTCTCTCTCCCTCCCTCTGCTAGGCACATGGTCTTTCTGATGGTCCCCAGACAGGCCAGGCTGCCACATGTCACAGGCCCTTTGAACCTGCTCTTCTGCCTGAGTCCTCTTTCCTCAGTGCTCTGCGTAGCTGGCTCCTTTGTTTCCTCCAGGATTTAGTTAAGTGTCCCATTCTGAGAGGTTTTCTGACCACCCTTTGTAAAAGACTGCCCCTCCACCTTGACAAACTCTGTCTCATACCTCACTCACTTCCTTCATTACATTTATCAGAAGCCTTAATTCCTTGCATATTTATCTGTTGATGTCATTACTGGCTGTTTCTTCTACCAGCATGTAAGCTCCATAAGGACAGAGGGCATTTCTCTCCTAGTCATGGCACATGGTGACTGGCACATAGGAGGCACTCAAACAATACGTGTGAAATTAATGAACACGTTAGTCCTTGGCTAACCAAATTTTGGCCGGTCCTTTTTGCCTTTCCTAGTCCCCAGGTATGTCATCTTCCAAAGTCCTCCACTGAGATGACCCATAAAGGATATGGTAAAGGGTAGAGGTGAACAGCCAGGTGAAGAGATACATAGGGTGAGGTCCGAGAGGGTCCCAAGTGCAGGAACTTCTGTCCCAGTGGAGCTGGGATGTGCCACCCTCCTTGCACGCGGAAGTGCCGGAAGCTCTCTGAACCCCAGAGTTTAGGGATTTTTATGGAGGCTTCGTCGTGCACGTATGATCGCTTATTAACTCATTTTCCAGCCCCTCTCCAGAGAATGAGGGGAGAGGCTGAAAGTTCCAAGCTTCTAATCATGGCTTGGTCTTTCTGGTGGCCAGGCCCCATCCAGGAGCCCACCCAGAGTCGCCTCATTGAGACAGAAGACTCTCCTGTCACTCAGGAAATTCCAAGGGCTTTAGGAACTCTGTGTCAGGAACTGGGACCAAAGACCAAACGTTAATAGGAATGGGGGCAGAGACCAATATATAGCTCTCTTATTATCTCCCAAGACTGACTGATTCTTCCTTCTTTGTATCCACCCTCCTCCCACCCCCACCTCTCTTACCTTCCCACCCTCCTACCCCTCCTTGCAGAAATTCTTGAATTTGCCAAAGAGATTGGTATTGATCCCATAGAAGAACCAGAGCTGATGTGGCTGGCACGGGAGGGCATTGTGGCCCCACTGCCTGGGGAGTGGAAACCATGGTGAGTCAGCACGGGCGCCGCCTTCTGGCTTGGCCTTTGAGGCGGAGGGGGGCTGACACTGGAGATCAGCTTTAACCGGCCACCTTTCGAAGCCTGTCCTGCAATGGGCCGTCCCTCTGCTGGGCCGCCTGATGCTTTGGGCCTGAGCCCAGGCCGCCGTGATGGTCCCTGGAGGGGCTCAGCAGGGATACCCAGGGTCCCAGGCTCTAAGCTGCCGCCCTGCGTCAGCATCCGTTTTGGACACACGGAGGAGGTGTCATTGTTATCCTTTGCAGACTGAGATGGAGAGTGACAATACTGGGGCCTCCTCAGTGTGTCCAGAGTGGACGCTGGTGCTGGAGAGGTTTGAGTGAGGCTACACAGACTGGCAGCGGCTTCCGTCTCCTTTGACAGCCCAGCCCTGAATTTGTGTGACTTGTGCACGAATGGGTTCCTATTTCCAGTTTCAGTTGGCACTCTGAACTGTGAGAGCAGACCCTCGCTCAGCTTATCTCAGGGGATCAGAGGTTGATGGTGAGGAAACAGACTGGCCGAGGTGGGGCGGCCACCGCCTTCCCCCCGATCCTCCCCATGCCAGGACTCCCACTCCTGGGGGCACTGCTCTGTCCTTACCACCTGCACGGAGCTCTCTCCAGGTGGCCTTCTTATGGTCGGTGCCCCGAGTTTACTTCCTACCGTAGCGTGGGATTTCTTGTTTCTCCCAAACTAGCCCCCAGATATCTTGGGGTGGGGGGGTCGTCTTTTCTGCTGGGATTGTGCAATTTTGTGTACAAGTTATAATTATCCTGTTCTTCCCTGAACCACTTAATGCGTTGGCCATACCTCAAAATGACTGCAGTCGTAGCTTTACTTATCCCCGCCGCAGGGTCCTAATCCTTCCAGCTTCTCCTCGCATGCCGGGCTCCCTGTTCTCTGAATCTTTTTAGCTGCCTTTCCTTGGACCTTCTCCAGGTCATGACATCTTTCTTCTACTAAAGCCATCAGCACTGCACCCAGTATTGCAGGTGCTGAGGACTCCCGGTTGTGTTTATAGGAAAAGTTTGTAGGATAGTGGTTTCTGTTTGGTTTCCAACATCCACCCTGATAGCCACATTTGCCTTATCATTAATCTCTTTATTCTTTTTTCTTTATGTTTTTTAAATCTGTATATATCTGTGCTGTTCTGCTTTTGGATACATTTTCTAATTAAAAACCACATGAGAAATGTAATCAGAATAATACCTTAATGTGCACATAATAAATAAATGGCTGCAGTGATGTAAAAAGGAAAAAGGGTGATGGAAGGAAGGAACTGTCATCGTCTGTGGCCCAGCTGTGGGCCAGGGTCATGCCAGCGGCCCTCAGGTACCTGCTGGTGGTAGTTAACACTACCTCATCCGGTAAGGAGAGCATGAACTATTTCTCACTTTTTAAAGTAAGTCATTGAAAGTTATGTATATGTGTCTTCTTTCATCCTTACTCCCAGTCCCATGAGTAATTGCTGTTAGTTGGGGAATTCCTTCGAAGTCTGGATTCTCTCTTCTCTTCCTTTAATATGTTTGTCTACCTTTACACCAATACTGTACTGTCTTTTTTTTTTTTTTGCAGGTAGAAAAAAATCACAAATTTATTACATACATACATAGACATATATAAAAATACAGGCAGATACAAACAGAGATCTTACAGCTTTGCTTCTAAATTTTAGCCATGAGACAGGAATGATAATGCAAAACTCACTAGTTAAAGAACAGTTGGATACAAATTGTGTTTCTGGTGAATGGTATTAGTTAAGGTGAATTGCTCAGATGGCTTAAACTTTTTACTAATATCTGCGTAAGAGATTTTAAGGTTTTTCATAGGCCAAGTTTTTAAAATACGCTTTCCTTTTTTTTTCCTACTTCTTTTTTTTGTCTTTATACTTTTAATTGGTATTTTTTGAATAACATAATTTAAGTTTTAATGATGTCCAGTTTCTCGACTTTTCAAATATGATTAATGCTTTGTGTCCTGTTTAAGAAATGTTTGCCTATTCCAAAGTCATGAAGATATTCTGTGTCTCGTTTTTTTTTCCCCCCACAACTCACACACACACACTGTATTTTATTTTTACAAGAGATAAATAAACTGACACCAAGCATTGTACATGGATGACCACAACAAAAGCAACAATGATTGCAATTACCAAACACGAAACACACTCATACTATGTCATAATATTGACATTCAGTCCAGGAATCCTCCACTGTAACAGCTCCTTTACTTTGCAGTGAAAATTGATTTGTATATTTTTTGCCTCTGAGTCCTTGTGGGATTTTGTTTTTTTATTCAAACAGAAAGTCACAAAAATTATAATCATCCTCATCAGTTCACTCAGTCCCATGTAATTAATTTTTTTTTCATCTTGATCTTTTGTTAGCACTTTTATGAATTCATCAGTTTTCCATTAGAGTTCTGAAAATGCTTACTCATTCAGTTCAGCAGTATAGTCACTTACCAGAAACCTGTACTTGTCAGAGTCTTTTCCATGAATTCCTTGAAGATGAAACCCTTTTATAGGAACATTGTTGCGAAAGCATCAGAGTACACCCAGAACTGTCTGTAAATGACAAAAGACTTAAAAATGACCACGTTTAAAGATTTGACGAAAGTTCATAATAATGCAATTGACAAGGAAATTTAGTTACTTCTGAGATATACATTTTAAAGTAATAACTAGAATTATGACTTATAACATTATACCAGAACATATAAGATTTTTAGAAATTTCATGTAATGTCTGAAACATTTATATTAACGTATTTCCATACAGATAACCCAAAGAAAGTTTAGTTTTAGTTGTTTTTTTGTTTGTTTTTTTATACTGCTGGTTCTTATTAGTCATCAGTTTTATACACATCAGTGTATACGTGTCAATCCCAATTGCCCAATTCATCACACTACCATCCCCACCCCACCGTGGTTTTCCCCCCTTGGTGTCCATATGTTTGTTCTCTACATCTGTGTCTCAACTTCTGCCCTGCAAACTGGTTCATCTGTACCATTTTTCTAGGTTCCACATACATGCGTTAATATACGATATTTGTTTTTCTCTTTCTGACTTACTTCACTCTGTATGACAGTCTCTGGATCCATCCACATCTTGATGAATGACTCAATTTCGTTCCTTTTTATGGCTGAGTAATATTCCATTGTATATATGTACCACAACTTCTTTATCCATTCGTCTGTCGATGGGCATTTAGGTTGCTTCCATGACCTGGCTATTGTAAACAGTGCTGCAATGAACATTGGGGTGCATGTGTCTTTTTGAATTATGGTTTTCTCTGGGTATATGCCCAGTAGTGGGATTGCTGGGTCATATGGTAATTCTATTTTTAGTTTTTTAAGGAACCTCCATACTGTTCTCCATAGTAGCTGTATCAATTTACATTCCCACCAGCAGTGCAGGAGGGTTCCCTTTTCTCCACACCCTCTCCAGCACTTGTTGTTTGTAGATTTTTCTCCTGACACCCATTCTAACTGGTGTGAGGTGATACCTCATTGTAGTTTTGATTTGCATTTCTCTAATAATTAGTGATGTTGAGCAGCTTTTCATGTGCTTCTTGGCCATCTGTATGTCTCCTTTGGAGAAATGTCTATTTAGGTCTTCTGCCCATTTTTGGATTGGGTTGTTTGTTTCTTTAATATTGAGCTGCATGAGCTGTTTATATATTTTGGAGATTGATCCTTTGTCCGTTGATTTGTTTGCGAATATTTTCTCCCATTCTGAGGGTTGTCTCTTCATCTTGTTTATGGTTTCCTTTGCTGTGCAAAAGCTTTAGAGTTTCATTAGATCCCATTTGTTTATTTTTGTTTTTATTTCCATTACTCTAGGAAGTGGATCAAAAAAGATCTTGCTGTGATTTATGTCAGAGTGTTTTTCCTATGCTTTCCTCTAAGAGTTTTATAGTGTCCGGTCGTACATTTAGGTCTCAAATCCATTTTGAGTTTATTTTTCTGTATGGTGTTAGGGAGTGTTCTAATTTCATTCTTTTACATGTAGCTGTCCAGTTTTCTCAGCACCGCTTATTGAAGAGACTGTCTTTTCTCCATTGTATATCTTTGCCTCCTTTGTCAGAGATTAGTTGACCATAGGTGCATGGGTTTATCTCTGGGCTTTCTATCCTGTTCCATTGATCTGTGTTTCTGTTTTTGTGCCAGTACCACATTGTCTTGCTTACTGTAGCTTTGTAGTATAGTCTGAAGTCAGGGAGTCTGATTCCTCCAGCTCCGTTTTTTCCCTCAAGACTGCTTTAGCTATTCGGAGTCTTTTGTGTCTCCATACAAATTTTGAGATGATTTGTTCTAGTTCCTTAAAAAATGCCATTGGTAATTTGATAGGGATTGCATTGAATCTGTAGATTGCTTTGGGTAGTAGAGTCATTTTCACAATATTGATTCTTCCAATCCAAGAACATGGTATATCTCTCCATCTGCTTGTATCATCTTTAATTTCTTTCATCAGTGTCTTATAGTTTTCTGCATACAGGTCTTTTGTTTCCCTAGGTAGGTTTATTCCTAGGTATTTTATTCTTTCTGTTGCAATGGTAAATGGGAGTGTTTCCATAATTTATTTTTCAGATTTTTCATTAGTGTATAGGAATGCAAGAGGTTTCTGTGCCTTAATTTTGTATCTTGCAACTTTACCAAATTCATTGATTAGCTCTAGAGTTTTCTGGTGGCACTTTTAGGATTCTCTATGTATAGTATCATGTCTTCTGCAAACACTGACAGTTTTACTTCTTCTTTTCCAGTCTGTATTCCTTTTATTTCTTTTTCTTCTCTGATTGTAGTGGCTGGGACTTCCAAAACTATGTTGAATAATAGTGGTGAGAGTGGATATCCTTGTCTTATTCTTCATCTTAGAGGAAATGGTTTCAGTTTTTCACCATTGAGAATGTTTGCTGTGGGTTTGTCATATATGGCCTTTATTATGTTGAGGTAGGTTCCCTCTATGCCCACTTTCTGGAGAGTTTTTTTTTATCATAAATGGGTGTTGAATTTTGTCAAAAGCTTTTTCTGCATCTATTGAGATGATCATATGGTTTTTCTTCTTCAATTTGTTAATATGGTGTATCACATTGATTGATTTGCGTATATTGAAGAATCCTTGCATCCCTGGGATAAATCCCACTTGATCATGGTGTATGATCCTTTTAATGTGTTGTTGGATTCTGTTTGCTAGTAGTTTGTTGAGGATTTTTGCATCTATATTCATCAGTGATATTGGTCTGTAACTTTCTTTTTCTGTAGTATCTTTGTCTGGTTTTGGTATCAGGATGATGGTGGCCTCATAGAATGAGTTTGGGAGTGTTCCTTCCTCTGCAATTTTTGGAAGAGTTTGAGAAGGATGGATGTTAGGTTCTTCTCTGAATGTTTGATAGAATTAACCTGTGAAGCCATCTGGTCCTGGGCTTTTGTTTGTTGGAAGATTTTCAGTCGCCGTTTCAATTTCATTACTTGTGATTGGTCTGTTCATAATTTCTATTTCTTCCTGGTTCAGTCTTGGAAGGTTATACCTTTCTAAGAATTTGTCCATTTCTTCCAGGTTGTCCATTTTATTGGCATAGAGTTGCTTGTAGTAATCTCTCATGATCTTTTGTACTTCTGCAGTGTCAGTTATTACTTCTCCTTTTTCATTTCTAATTTTATTGATTTGAGTCCTCTCCCTCTTTTTCTTGATCAGTCTGGCTAATGGTTTGTCAATTTTGTTTATCTTCTCAAAGAACCAGCTTTTAGTTTTATTGATCTTTGCTATTGTTTTCTTTGTTTCTATTTCATTTATTTCTGCTCTGATCTTGATGTTTTCTTTCCTTCTGCTAACTTTGGGTTTTGTTTGTTCTTCTTTCTCTAGTTCCTTTAGGTGTAAAGTTAGATTGTTTACTTGAGATTTTTCTTGTTTCTTGAGGTAGGCTTGTATAGCTCTAAACTTCCCTCTTAGAACTGCTTTTGCTGCATCCCATAGGTTTTGGATCGTCGTGTTTTCATTGTCATTTGTCTCTAGGTATTTTCTGATTTCCTTTTTGATTTCTTCAGTGATCTCTTGGTTATTTAGTAACGTATTGTTTAGCCTCCATGTGTTTGTGTTTTTTACGTTTTTTTCCCCTGTAATTCATTTCTAATCTCATAACATTGTGATCAGAAAAGATGCTTGATGTGATTTCAATTTTCTTAAATTTACTGTGGCCTGATTTGTGACCCAAGTTGTGATCTATCCTGGAGAATGTTCCGTGCACACTTGAGAAGAAAGTGTAATCTGCTGTTTTTGGATGGAATGTCCTATAAATATCAATTAAATCTATCTAGTCTATGGTGTCATTTAAAGCTTCTGTTTCCTTTTTTATTTTCATTTTGGATGATCTGTCCATTGGTGTAAGTGAGGTATTAAAGTCCCCCACTGTTATTGTGTTACTGTCGATTTCCTCTTTTTTAGCTTTTAGCAGTTGCCTTAGGTATTGAGGTGCTCCTATGTTGGGTGCATATATATTTATAATTGTTATATCTTCTTCTTGGATTGATCACTTGATCATTATGTAGTGTCCTTCCTTGTCTCTTGTAACATTCTTTATTTTAAAGTCTATTTTATCTGATATGAGTATAGCTACTCCAGCTTTCTTTTGATTTCCATTTGCATGGAATATCTTTTTCCATCCCCTCACTTTCAGTCTGTATGTGTCCCTAGGTCTGAAGTGGGTCTCTTGTAGACAGCATATATATGGATCTTGTTTTTGTATCCATTCAGCAAGCCTGTGTCTTTTGGTTGGAGCATTTAATCCATTCACGTTTAAGGTAATTATCGATATGTATGTTCCTATCACCATATTCTTAATTGTTTTGGGTTTGTTTTTGTAGATCCTTTTCTTCTCTTGTGTTTCCCACTTAGAGAAGTTTCTTTAGCATTTGTTGTAGAGCTGGTTGGTGGTGCTGAATTCTCTTAGCCTTTGCTTGTCTGTAAAGCTTTTGGTTTCTCCATCGAATCTGAATGAGATCCCTCCTGGGTAGAGTAATCTTGGTTGTAGTTTCTTCCCTTTCATCACTTTAAGTATATCATGCCACTTCCTGCTGGCTTGTGGAGTTTCTGCTGAGAAATCAGCTGGTAACCTCATGGGAGTTCCCTTGTATGTTATTTGTCATTTTTCCCTTGTTGCTTTCAATAGTTTTTCTTTAATTTTTGTCAGTTTGATTACTATGTGTCTTGGCGTGTTTCTCCTTGGATTTATCCTGCCTGGGACTTGCTGCACTTCCTGGACTTGGGTAGCTATTTCCTTTCCCATGTTAAGGAAGTTTTCGACTATAATCTCTTCAAATATTTCCTGTGGTCCTTTCTCTCTCTCTTCTCCTTCTGGGACCCCTATAATGTGAATGTTGTTGCATTTAATGTTGTCCCAGAGGTCTCTTAGGCTGTCTTCATTTCTTTTCATTCTTTTTTCTTTATTCTGTTCTGCAGCAGTGAATTCCACCATTCTGTCTTCTAGGTGACTTATCCGTCCTTCTGCCTCAGTTATTCTGCTATTGATTCCTTCTAGTTTATTTTAGTTATTGTATTGTTCATCTCTGTTTGTTTGTTCTTTAGTTCTTCTAGGTCTTTGTTAAACATTTCTTGCATCTTCTCGATCTTTGCCTCCATTGTTTTTCCGAGGTCCTGGATCATTTTCACTATCATTATTCTGAATTCTTTTTCTGGAAGGTTGCCTATCTCCACTTCATTTAGTTGTTTTTCTGGGGTTTTATCTTGTTCCTTCATCTGGTACATAGCCCTCTGCCTTTTCATCTTGTCTGTCTTTCTGTGAATGTGGTTTTTGTTCCACAGGCTGCAGGAATGTAGTTCTTCTTGCTTCTGCCCTCTGGTGGATGAGGCTATCTAAGAGGCTTGATGGGAGGGACTGCTGGTGGGTAGAGCTGACTGTTGCTCTGGTGGGCAGAGCTCAGTAAAACTTTAATCCACTTTACTGTTGATGGGTGGGGCTGGGTTCCCTCCCTGTTGGTTGTTTTGCCTGAGGCAACCCAACACTGGAGCCTACCTGGGCTCTTTGGTGGGGCTAATGACAGACTCTGGGAGGGCTCACGCCAAGGAGTACTTCCCAGAACTTCTGCTGCCAGTGTCCTTGTCCCCATGATGAGCCACAGTGCCCCGTGCCCCCCCCACCCCCCCCCCCCCCCGCCTCTGCAGGAGACCCTCCAACACTAGCAGGTAGGTCTGGTTCAGTCTCCCCTGGGGTCACTGTTCTTTCCCCTGGGTCCCGATGTGCACACTACTTTGTGTGTGCCTTCCAAGAGTGGAGTCTCTGTTTCCCCCAGTCTTGTCGAAGTCCTACAATCAAATCCCACTAGGCTTCAAAGACTGATTCTTTAGGAATTCCTCCTCCCGTTGCGGTATGCGGGCCTCTCACTGTTGTGGCCTCTCCCGTTGCGGAGCACAGGCTCCGGACACACAGGCTCAATGGCCACGGCACAGGGGCCCAGCCGCTCCGCTGCATGTGGGATCTTCCCGGACCAGGGCACGAACCCGTGTCCCCTGCATCGGCAGACGGACTCAACCACTGCGCCACCAGGGAAGCCCATCTTTTATAGTTTTTAGTGTACACATCTTGCTCATATTTTGTCACATTTATCTCTCTTCTTTTGATGCTTCTGTAAATGCTATCTTTTATTTATTTATTTTTATGTTATTGAAGTATAGTTGATTTACAATGTTGTGTTAATTTCTGCTGTACAGCAGTGTGATTCAGTTATAAATACATATACATTCTTTTCATATTCTTTTCCATTATGGTTTTTTTTGAAATGTCAATTTCCAATTGTTGATTGCCTTCATATAAAAATAAAATTGGTTTTTGTATACTGACCTTGTAGCCTGCAACCTTGCTAAACTTACTTATGTCAGTTCTAGTAGCTTTTTTGTAGATTCTATAGGATTTTCTACATAGATGGTATGTCTTCTGGGACATGTCCTTTCTAACCTGGATACCTTATATTTCTATTTCTTGCCTTACTGCACTGACTGGAACCTCCAGTACAATTGAATAGAAGTGGTGACAATGGACATTTTGGCCTTGTTCCTGACCTTAAGGGGAAGCATTCAGTCTTTCACCGTTAAGTATGATGTTAGGTGATGTTAGCTGTAGGGTTTTCTAAATGCCATTTGTCAGGATGAGGAAGTTCCCTTGTATTCCTAGCTTGCTGAGAGTTTAAATCCAAAATGGATGTTGGATTTTATCAAATATTTTTTCTGTATCTATTGATAGAATCATATGATTTTTCTTTATTGGTCTGTTAATATGGTCAATTATATTGATTGGTTTTCAAATGTTAGACCGACCTTACATTCCTGGGATAAACTCTGCTTGGTAATGATTATATATTATTGGATTTGATTTTTTAAAAATTTTGTTAAGTACCTTTGCTCCAAAATGATAGCTTGAATGCAATGAGATGGATAGAGTTGGGTATTTTTTAAATTACTGATTTCCAATTTTATTTGTTCATTATATCTATTCTTTGTTACATGTTGAGAGTTCTTTTTGTTCAGTAAGTGATCCTGTTTATGTAAATGTTCTATGTGTGCTTGATAAGAATGTAGTCTCTCATTTTTGGATACAGCGTTCTTTTTTTTAAAAAATTAATTAATTAATTTGGTGCATCGGGTATTAGTTGCAGCCCGTGGGCTGCTTAGTTGCAGCAGGCAGGCTCCTTAGTTGTGGCATGCGAACTCTTAGTTGTGGCATGCGAACTCTTAGTTGCGGCATGCACGTGGGATCTAGTTCCCTGACCAGGGATCGAACCCAGGCCTCCTAAATTGGGACCGCGGAGTCTTATCCACTGCGCCACCGGGGAAGTCCCCAAGGTTCTTTTTTTTATTAAAGTATAGTTGATGTATTACAATTTTTTGTTAGTTTCTGGTGTGCAGCAGAGTGATTCAGTTTTATATATATATATATATATATATACACACACATACACACACACACACACACACACACACACACATGTATAAGAATATATGATGAACCTAGGGCAGGACAGGAATAAAGACGCAGACTTAGAGAATGGACTTGAGGGCATGGGGAGGGGGAAGGGTAAGCTGAGACGAAGTGAGAGAGTAGCATTGACATATGTACACTACCAAATGTAAAATAGATAGCTAGTGGGAAGCAGCTGCATAGCGCAGGGAGATCAGCCTGGTGCTTTGTGACCACCTAGAGGGGTGGGATAGGGAGGGTGGGAGGGAGGTGCAAGAGGGAGGGGATATGGGGATATATGTATACATACAGCTGATTCACTTTGTTATACAGCAGAAACTAACACAGCATTGTAAAGCAATTATAGTCCAATAAAGATGTTAAAAAATATATTCTTTTTCATAATCTTTTCCATTATAGTTTATTACAGGATGTTGAATATAGTTCCCTGTGCTATACAGTAGGACCTTGTTTTTCATATATAGTAGTTTGTATCTGCTAATCCCAAACTCCTGATTTTTCCTTACCTCATCCCTTTCCCCTTTGGTAACCATAAATTTGTTTTCTGAGTCTGTGAGTCTGTTTCTGTTTTTGGATACAGGGTTCTTAAATGTCCTTTATATCAAGCATGCTAAATGTGTTTATCTTCCTGTGTCCTGAGTAATTGTTGTCTGGTCTCACTCTTTGTTTTTTTTTTTTTTTGGCTGCACTGTGTGGCTTGTGGGATCTTAGTTTCCCCACCAGGAATTGAACCTGTGCCCCAGCAGTGAAAGCTCTGAGTTCAGGGAAATCCCTGGTCTCACACTTTTTTAAAAATTTTAAATTTATTTATTTATTTTTGTCTGCCTTGGGTCTTCGTTGCGGTGCGCGGGCTTCTCATTGCGGTGGCGTCTCTTGTTGCGGAGCACGGGCTCTAGGCGCACAGGCTTCAGTAGTTGTGGCACGCGGGCTCTAGAGTGCAGGCTCAGTAGTTGTGATGCACGGGATTAGTTGCCCCGAGGCATGTGGGATCTTTCGGACCAGGACTCCAACCCGTGTCGCCTGCATTGGCAGGCGGATTCTTTACCACTGTGCTACCAGGGAAGTCCCTGGTCTCACACTTGAATAGTGGTTTAGTTGAGTACAGATTTGTCAACAGCTGTTTGACAATACTGTATACCATTATCTTCTGACCTCTGGGTTTGCTCGTAAGACATGTTTTTTGGTTTCATTAGTTGTTCCTTTGTAGGTAACCAACTTTTCCCCCCTCTGGTTGTTTTTATTATTTTGTTTTTAATCTCTGGTGTTCTGTAATTTCACAAGTGTGTCTAGGTGTGGGTTCATTGTTATTTACTGTGTATAGGAATTGGAGTGCTTCCTTACTCTGAGGACTCATATATCTCTTCAGTTTTGGAAAATTCTCAACCATTATCACTTCCTTTTCTACACCTCTTACTGGAAGTATATTGGATCTTGTTATTTGATCCTCCATGTCTCTTAACTTCTGTTTCATATTTGAAAAATCACTTTATAATTTCCTTTAGCATATTTATTTCCCAATTCACTATTTGTTTCTTCTTCTGCATCAGATCTGGTGGTTTTTCATTTTGAATCTAATGACTACCAGTTCCTTCAAGCTCTCTTATGTTCTTTTCAATATGTCTAGGTTTTTTTAGAGTTCTGTTCTTTCATTATGGATTCTACTCCTTTATCCCTACAATAGTTTTAAATATTGTTATTTTTAGCCTTCTTTTGATTGTTCTACTCTCTCAGTTCTTCTTTTCATTGTATTACTGATTTGCCCTCGTGGCGAAATGTTTCCTCACGTCTCCTCTGTAATTAGTTATTGTGCATTTTGTGAATTCATCTTCTGCAGAGGTTATTTTCTGTGAGTGTCTCATTCCTAGGTTGTTGAGTGGCTTTACAATGGTTTCTGCCAAGGAGTTTTCAGTGGTTTAGGACTAAATTTGTCCGTTAATTTTCTGACTTGGGGTTCCCTTACCACATTTCGGACTATATATCTACATGTGTCTTGGGGTTTCAGTTTTTCATTAAATTTTATTTTCCCCACCTAGAACCTGACATGTTTCCTTGCTGCTTCCATGACCTAGGTCCTTTTATTCATGGAGGGAACAGCCCGAAGGGCCCCAGATACACCTAGGGTCTCATTTCCAGTTCCTAAATTCACGAAGGCCTAAGGCCACATTTTGTTCTAAACTGGCATTAAAACCCAAGTTCCACAGGCCTATATCCAGGTCAGATACCAGTTTTGACCTGTCAGTTCATGCACTTATTATTCAGGTTTCATGTTTTCTTTTTGTTTCTGGCACCTGAGAATTTCTCTTTCCGTCTGGCTATGTGAATAGTGGTGCTGTGACCATTGGTGTACAAATGTCTGTTCGAATCCCTGCTTTCAATTCTTTTGGGTATGCCTCCAGAGGTGGAATTTCTGGTTCAAATGGTGATTCTATTTTTAATTTTTTGAGGAACTGTCATGCTGTGTTCACTATGGCTACACCATTTTCCATTCCCGCCAGTAGTGCACCAGGGTTCCAGTTTCTCTACATCCTTGCCAGCGCTTGTTATTTTCTGCTTTTTTTTTTTTGGCCACGCCCTGCAGCATGTGAGATTTTAGTTCCCCAACCAGCGAACGAACCCGGGCCCTTAGCAGTGAGAGTCCTAACTGCTGGACCGCCAGGGAATACCCATATTTTCTGCTGTTTTGATAATAGCCATGCTAATGGGTGTGAAGTGACATTTCATTGTAGTTTTAATTTTCACTTCCCTAATCTTCAGTGGTGTTGAGCATCTTCTCATGTGCTTCTTGGTCATTTGTATGTCTTTTTATCTTTTACGTCTGATATTTTTCCTGTTTTACTGCATATTTTCTCTTTCATTTGAATTAAGATTGAGCTTGTCAGATTTCATAAGGAGCCTGATTGGGACTGTATTGGATTTATACATTAATTTGAGGATTAATGGCATGTTTACAGACTTGAATCTTTCTATTCAGGAACACTGGGTGTCTCTCCAATTGTTTTTTCTTCCCCTGAATTTTCAATAAAGCTTTATGAATATTTTGCACACTTCGGACTTATTCCTGGGTATTGCATCTTTCATATCGCAATATATGGATTATATTGCAATATATGGATTACTGATAATGGTGGGTGGGATGAATGGCTTATTTTAGACTTGTTCCTGTTGAGACCTACCTTCTACATTATTTTCTTTTATTGTTGATTGACCCCACTAGCTTGGATTATCACCTCTTACGAGTTTAGAATCTTTTGCAAAATCAGAGCTATCACAACGCATATTTTTTCTTCAGATCATTTATGAAAATATTAAGCAAGTTCTATCCCAGAATTTATCTCCATGATACCATAGTGTTTGTATTTCTCCATCTAAAACAAAGTTTATTCCTACTCTAGTCTACCATGAATTCTCAGGAACCTTAACAATTAAACGTCTCCATCTAGAGAAGTCCTTAGGTATCCCAATCATTTGTTTCTATCTAAGGAAACTCTTTATTCTTAGCCAAATGGTACCCGTCAATTTTTATTTTTTTAATTTTGGCTGCACTGGGTCTTTGTTGTGGTGCGGGCTCTTCGTTGCAGCGCACGGGCTTCTCTCTAGTTGCGGCACGCGGGCTTGTTGCCCCGAGGCATGTGGGATCTTAGTTCCCTGACCAGGGATCGAACCCATGTCTCCTGCATTGGAAGGCGGATTCTTAACCACTGGACCATAAGGAAAGTCCCTACCCTTCAATTTTGTGTTAATCCTTTCCTCTCTTCTTTTCTCTCTCTCCCCTTCTCCCCAGAGTTCTTCCTTCTTCTCTGCCTCCTTGCCATTTGTCTTCTTCTTTTTTTTTCCTGTGTAGCTTTGGACCTGAGCAGGGACTAACTTGTGACCTCTGCTCATCCCCAGCCAGGACATCACAGGTGATATTTACTATTTCAACTTTGCCAACGGGCAGTCCATGTGGGACCACCCCTGTGATGAGCACTATCGGAACTTGGTGATCCAAGAGCGGGGGAAACTGTCGACTCCTGGGGCTGTTAAGAAGAAAGAAAAGAAAAAGAAAAAGGAAAAGAAAGACAAGAAGGACAAAGAGACCTCCAAAAGCCCCCTGGTGAGTCAGTGGATCCAGCTCTCAGAGAGGCCAGGCCTGAAACCTGAGGGATATCGGGAACCTCTAGCTGTTTACAGCTGGGAGGTTAAGAATAACAACAGTAATATAGTAACTTTCTGATAGTGCCTCATCTGACTTATGCCTGTCTTCTGGCAAATTTTCCTTTTAGGCTTCTAGAAGTGGTTACTATCTCTAAGCAATTTCTTTTTCCCCCTTGGGAGGCACATATGACATAATAGGATGAGTGAGGGAGTGCCCTGCTGAGGATGGGGTTTTGCAGTGACGCCGTCTGCCCCTCTGGAGAGTTGGGGCCCAGGGAGCACTTGGTGGAGGCCAGAGAACCCAGAGGAGCGAGTGCCTCTCCTCTCCTTTCCGAGCCAGGCTTTCCTCGTGTGGGTTCATCATGTGTCTCGGTGGTGCAAATTCCTAGATGTCTGATGAGCCATAATTCAGTTGTCAGAACGTCAGTGCCTTCAAGATCCAGAAAGAAAAGCTTGAGGCTTTATCTGGCCCTGTGGATGGCCTTTGCTGCCATTGTCCTCGGTTCATGGTGGATAACTGACATTTGATTGCAGGGTCATCACCTTGGTCCCAAGTAGCTTTTTTACTCAGAGTTGAAAGTTATCTTTCCCATTATCATTCTATTTGTCCCTCCAGGTGTGAGGCAGGTGGGCCACATTGAGGAGAGGGAGGGACTTGGGAACCCAGTTTAGCCAAGTGGGGAACGCTGGGAATACCTTTTCAACCCTCTTAATGGTCGAGTTGATTTGCTCTCTTATTTATGGTCTTTATTTCCCACTGGTGCCTGGTGCTTACTTCTCAGGGAAGATTTCCTCCATCTTCCTTCTTTTGCAAGGTGTCAGTTCTGACATTGGATAGTTGCTGATGAATTTAGCTCTTTTAATCATTTCCAAGCTCTCCAGTTACTCCCCCCCACCCCAATATTACTAATCATGGTTCTGAGAAATAAGACAGCAAGTCCATTCTTCCAGGTGGAGAAAAGAGAACAGGTAATTTCCAAAGAGGCTGAATTTTCTAATGCCGTGTGTTTGAAAGGTAAAAGATGTATAATGGGCTTTCCACTAACCCCGGACTATTTTACATGATAATCGGCATCTGGGCAGGCTCTGGCATGACTGAAGGTGAGAGAGGGAATGAAGTGAGGGTTCTGGGGTGGGGGATTGGGTAATAGACTGAGCTCTGGGTGTGTGACTGAGTTCCTGGAGCTCCCTGTTAAAAAGGATTCCTCCTGTGGCTTCAGGAGCTGAGGGCAAGTGGACTGCGCTGGGCTGCCAGTCTGGATCTTAGGGCTCAGGACAGGCGCCAACCAGTGTGTCCAGGGGCAGGCCTGACCAGGTGGGCGACCGGGCTCAGGTGGTTTGGGCTCTCTGCAGGAGAGCTGGGTGGAGTTTAGGGTGAATGCAGGATGTGGTTGATCTTTTATGGTTTTGTCTACCCCGAGATTCCCTGACTGTGTGGACCTCTCTTGAGCAGTACCAACTCTTGCCTTTGGTAGAAGACCTAGTCCAGGTTCCCAAGGCTCGGTTCACTGCTTATGTTTCCCCTCTTTCCTCCCTTCTTAGACTCTTTCTGATAGTCCTTGATAAGGATGGTGGATTTTATGAAATTAACCAATCACAGAATTGAGAGCTTGATGGTACCTTTGGGGTAATCTAGTTGGTGATTTTCAGACGTTTGTTAGCAATGGAACCCTGTCTTCACATCAGTTCTCCCATAGAGGGCCAGTGGATAAAGAAGAAGTGGAGCTGCTCTGGTTGAACCTGGGGGTGTGGGTCTTGGTGATGCCTGTTCCCCGTCACATGCCCACCATAGCAGCCCCCAAGGTACCAGGCGGAACCAATATGTGGGTTCCATGGCGCAAGGTTTGTAAGCCATTGACCTCATTGAACCTCCTCTTTATAGATAAGGAAACTAGGGCCCAGAAAACAACAAAGCTCAGGGAGTTTTTAGCTTTTCTTCCCTCATGGGTTTGTGTTTTTCTTTAAACGGAGGGTGGGTTTCTGCTAAGGGTTTGCCAAGGGCTAAAGTAGCAAGTAGAAATCAGAAGCGCTTTGTCTTAGTTTTCTCTGCCTGTTTATATACCCATCTAGGAAACACAGCCTGAGCAGGGACTTCTGCCTTCTTCCTCCTTTCTCCGTGGCCCATCCCCTCTCTCAGCACCTGGGCTGGCTGATCTGGACCTAGACCAAGAGATGCAGGCTAGAAGTGAGGGCTCCTTTAAGAAAGGGAAGAGCCCACGTATGCTGGCTGACATCCCTAGGTCTCTCACGGGCTCCCTGCCCAGCAAGCTACAGCCACTCTTCAAGGGCCAAGCTTCCCGAACCCACCAGATCTTTGCCGACGTGGAGAAAATCTTAGGCAGGGCCCCAGCCCACTGCAGGACAGAATTAGGTGATCAGCAGGGTCTGGAGAAGCCCCAGCAGGCGACAGAGAAAATCTACCTGGGGTTTTCAGACCCTGAAATAGAAGAGCTGGAAATGAGGACCAGACAGCAGAAACCTGGCGCTTTGGGCCCTGACCACAGCAGGCCCTTCCGGAACGGGCAGGATGCGTTAGAGAGCAGGAGCCAGGCCTTGGTCCACTTGAAGTTTTTGGAAGCCCTCAAGGGCCTGCAGCTGAAAGGGGAGCAGCACAGCCATAACATGGCCAAGCGGAGCTCCACTGGCCCCGGGGGGGACAAGGGCCAGAGCCCCATTCCCTCACCATCCCCTGAGGAGGATCCCTCCCTGTCCCTTTGTTCTTCTGACCCCATGCTGCCTGCCAGGAAGAGCAAGCCGTTCTTGTTAGTCAGCAGCCCAGCTGAAGACCAGAGCTGGCAGGGCGTTTCTGGGGAAGAGGGCAGCATGGGCAGGGGCAGGAGGAGGAGAGAGCCCCCGGGATTGTGGATGGGACAGGTCTCCAAGCTTGTCCACAAGGACGCCCCTTGGGGCAGCAAGAAAATAGAGCCCGAAGACCCTGAGGCTCCAGGGGCCTCAGCCATAGGTCCACCTCAGGGGCTCTTGCTAATACCCCCCGATACCCTGGTCTCAGAACCAGCCCAGAGCGCCCCTGCAGTCGCCTCGCAGGCCCCTCGAGGGTCTCCTGCCAGTGAGAAGACACCACCCCCAGGCTCTTTGGAGCCCCCTGCAGAGGACAGGAGGCTGGGCAGGTTTGGGCCTGACTTGGAGAGTAGCAGCAGCAGCCTGGCCTCTCACCTGGGCTCTGAGGTCCTGGGGGAGGTGACCAACTTCCCGTGGGACCTGCAGAGCTCACGGGGATCTGAGCGGGGTGCGGGTCAGTCAGGCCCCGGACCCAGCGAGCAGCACCCCAGCCCCTTCCTGGCGCCCCAGTTGTCCCACATGCAGAGCTCTGCCGAGGAGCAGTCAGAGAGTGAAGACTACTCTGAGGACCAGAGGTTCTACCAGCACATCCTGCAGATGTTCAAGCTCTCCAGGCGGCTGGAGGGCCCGGGGCCGCCCGAGAGCGCGCGGGACAGGCCGTGCAGAGACCTTGCCAGCGTGGTCTGCCGCCTGGCAGCTGAGTCTTCCAGGATGTCTAGTGAGGGCGAGCACGAGGCCATCAGAGCCATGAGCTCCCAGTTTCTGTCTTGGGGGCCAGAGACGCGGGAGCATCCTCAGAAGGTGGCCGGCGCCCCGGCTGGGCAGGAGGCCTCTCAGCAAGCTCGTTTCCAGCCAAGCAGCAGCCCCCTCAGGCAGGGGCTGGTCAAGCTGAGTTCCAGCAGAGGGCTTGCTACAGAGCCAGGCAAGATGCAGCTTCTCAACCAGGTAGGCTTCTTAGAGAGCACGGCCTTCAGGCTCAGTGAACTCGGCAGGGAGGGAGCAGGTTGAGCTGACACCCTAACACAGCCAGCAGGTCTGCTTTCCTGTTATCTGTCCTCCCTTGGTAACTATTGATCCCTTAACCACCCAGGATGGCCATCTTGTGGGATGACATGCAGTTCCTGTTTCTTCTGCCCCATCACCTGCAAGATAGGGGCTGAGGGTATCTAGACTTCCCTTCCCTTGACCTAACTGTACTTCGTGGGTGGTTCACATGCTCTGACGATGCTCAGTTTTGAGGGTGAGCAAGGTGGCACTTATCCTGGCACTCATGCAAGATACAGGTACTGTCCCAGGATTTGGGAAGCATTCCCCATCAGCTGGTTATGAAGAGGTCCTCCCAAGTAGACACCCTACCCCCAGCCTCTGAACTTAGTCCCTTCTGGGAATCACACAGAACTAGAGTTAACACTGTCATGAGAGGCTGAAGCCCAGGCTCTCTCTGCCGTTCAGTGAGCTGCTTCTGCTCCTTGCTTCCCAGCGTTTCCAGAACCATGTGAATAATCTGTGTCAGGCTTGTGCTGACCACGTGATCCTTCACTTCCTCCCCTCTTGGGATCTACCAAAGGGTTGTGCTTGCCCTGTCATTCCAACTCCTTTTCCCTTTAAAGAGTCACCACTAGCTTCATTCAGAAGTCAGATTGGATCCCAGACCACCGCGGGGGTCGATCTGCATTTCCCCGGCTATTCTTTGGCTGTTGCCCAGTGGCTTTACCCAGTTGTTACCTCGGTTCCTAATTGCTGGCGTGCCCTGGTTCTCTGTTAGCTCTAATAACTACTGTAGCACTATAAATATCAGATAAGCTGCAGATTATCCTGACAGTTTTAATTAGCCCAATGGCAGCAAGTTTATCCTCTCTGAAGGACAACGCCACGCACAGCCCATAATGCGTGATCAGCTAGGAGCCAGGGATGTATAATTTCCCTACTAACCGCTGATTTGGTAAAGGCCTGGGAGAACAAAGCCCTCAGCGGGTCTGTCTCCCTCCCTCAGGCCCCCAGCACGTTAGCAAATTAGCCATGTTAGGAGTCTGTAATATTCCATAAATATAGTATGGGAAGAATTTTACTCGCTGATCCACTGGGCTGGCTGCGGGGAGCAGGCTGGGTTTGCTAACAGTTCACCTCAGAGCGGATTTCCTGGGCTCCTTTTCTGCCATAGCCAGGAGGCAGTGTACAATACTGGCTTAGAGATTGCCCTGCGTTCCGGTCCCACGTCTGCCCTCATTGCAGGCCCTATGATTTGGGGCAGGGGTCTTGACCTCACCAGTCTCCGTTTGCTCTTGTGGGGACTGTGGCCTCAGATGGTTTTGACAGTGAAATGAGACAGGTGCTTACCCCGGTGCCCAGGGCTCAGGCAAAGTTGGCCAATTTTTTTATTATCAGCTCCTTTTCTGCCTAACGAAGATACCCTGCAACAGGCCAGGTGACTGGGAACCTACAAAGGTTTGGGAGGGGGTCTCGTGTCACCTTTCAGATAAGCATCTGATGCCCTTCCCATGCAGAAATGGGTCGTGTTCAGAGCCCACCCGATGGTCTGGCCCCAGGCCCAGCTGCGGGTGAGAAGATGGGCCACCTGAACTCTGCCTGACCGCCTCAGGTTCCCCTTTCTCTCTTCAGTCCCCATGGAATTAGAAAGGAATGGAATTTTTGTGTTGTTTTATATACAATTTAAATTTGAGGATATTTAAAGAGCTGTTTGTAAACTGTCCCCAGAATGCTATCCTGCCTCGGCTTCTAAGCCCAGACTCTTGTGATGTGAATCCCTGTAATGATAGCAATTCCACAGCGCTGGTGTAGCCCTGGGCCACGCACACATGCTCCTTGCTGTCAGTATCTCATTTGAATTTCTCAACAAACATTCTTAAGTAGCAAGACACACATCATCTCTGTCTTGCAGATGAGTAAACTGAGAATCCAAGAGTCCGTGAGCGACCCAACGTCTCACAAATTCTGCCACCCAGTTGGTTTCTCTCCCCAGTCCTCACTGGTACAAAGCCTTCGTTTGGCCATCCCAAGAACAGGGCAAAGGAGGGGCCTGCACAGTCCTCTGGCGAGGCTCCCCCCAGCCCCTTTCCTCATCAGTGGAGAGCGGAAAGAGAGTTCTTTTGTTGCTCATGTGTATTTTTCATAGTTAATATTTATTTTAATGGAAGTAATACATGCCCATGTTATTAAACAATGTCAAGTCGAGCCAAAAGGCATAGAACGAAATATAGCAGTTCTCAGGTGTGGGTACCCCTCCCCAGAGGCAACGGCTCTCTTCCAGTGTTTGCTTCCATATTTGTAAATAATATGCTTAGACTGCTTTTTCTTGATTCATCCGTTTTCAACTTTATCTATTGAGACTTCTCATGCTGGTAGATGAGGCTTTTGTCTCTTCTCCCCCCAACCCCCCAACTTCCTCTGTGGCTTCGGAGGGAGAGCAGAGTCCTCTGCAGCATCTGCCAGATGTGAAAGAACCATTTGCTGAGAGACAGGCCCAGAGTTACGAGAATCAGGAAGCCAGCCCGTGATTCTCACACGGCTGGCACGATGGTAATTTCTGGATGTTGTGTTTCATTAGCAGCCTCCGAACGGAGGCGGTTTAAATTTGAGCGGGCAGGATTTAGATGTTTTATTTTTATATCCATCTCCACACTCTCAGAGCCCTGTGGTTTCTTGGGTTTGTAACAGGATGTTTTCTGTTGCCCAGGCCCTGGGCTCCCCGTTAGCCCCCATCCACATTCCTCTCGGGGGTCTGGCCCCGTTAAGGGGCCTGGTGGATGCCCCGCCCTCTGCTCTTCGTGGATCTCAAAGCGTGAGCCTGGGGAGCTCGGTGGAGTCTGGTCAGCATGGAGAACTCTCAATGGTAAATGCTTCTTCTTGTGTTCAGTGTAGTTACTGTGGGGCCTCCATGTTCCATGCTAGGAACCGTGACCCATGGATGAGAAATAGAGGGCATGGGCTGAGTCCTTAATGCTCATAATCTAGTGGGGAAGGTGAGTCACACCTGGAGGATGCTGAACAGGGGCTCTGGGTGGTGGAGGATGGACCCAGGGCGTAGGGACTGCAGTGGTGATTTCCCAGTCCCTGCAGCCAGGGCAGCAGGAGTTGGACAGGGAGGGATCCGTGAGCTGGAGCTGCTGGGGTCAGCTTCCTGGAGGTGGTGGGCTTGCTCTGGGAGCCATCTGAACAGAAAGAGAGAGGAGAAGGCAGCTGAGGGTCTTCCCCGTAAGTGCCTTGGTTTTCCTTCTCTATTTTGGAGCCTTCACAGGGTCTCAAGACTTCTGCGTATACAAAGGGTCTCCTGGGCTCCATCCATGAGGACAAGAATGCTCTCAGCCTCTTGGCTTTAGGAGAGGAGACCAATGAGGAGGATGAGGCGGAGAGTGACAACCAGGTAAGAATGAATCCTTTTCTTGGCCTGGAAACCCTCTGTGCTATGAAAAAAAAATTTTTTTTTAAAAATTGTGGTCAAATATGTCTACCATGTTAACCACTTTTAAGCGTACAGTTCAGTGACCTTAACTACCTTCACAGTGTTGTACAGTCATCACCACTATCCATCTCCAGAACTTGTTCATAATCCCATAATCTCTGTACCCTTTAAACAAAGCTCTGGATCCTCCCCTCTCCCCAGTCCCTGATCTACTCTCTGTCTCTGTGAATTTGCCTATTCTAGACATTTCATATAAGTGGAATCATACTGTCTTTGTCCTTTTATGTCGCATAATGTTTTCAAGGTTCATCCATGTTATATAGCACATGTGGCTGGATAATATTCCATTGTATGAATATACCATATTTTGTCTAGCCGTTCATCTGCTGGTGGATAGTTGAGCTGAGCTGTCTTTACCTTTGGGCTAACCTCTGTGCTACTTTGAAAATAAGTGAAAATGATTTTCCAGCCCACAGCTTCATTCCTTGCTCAGTCTGTATACCTGCTGGGTCTGACCCAGAAAGTATAACCAGTGAGGGGCTTCTCGGCCCCCTGGGCTGACCAGTTTCCTTGCCATCGTTTTCATTTTCAGAGTGTCCGAAGCTCAAGTGAGCTTCTTAAGAACCTGCACCTGGACATCGGGGCACTGGGGGGTGACTTCGAGTATGAGGTAAGAGCCTGAAGCCCCTGCAGGCAGATGCCTCAGCCTGGCAGGTCCCTCCTTCCTTTCTTTTTTTTAAAAAAATATTTATTTATCTATTTGGCTGCGCCGGGTCTTAGTTGCGGCATGCGGGATCTTTAGTTGCAGCATGCAGGATCTAGTTCCCTGACCCAGGGATCGAACCCAGGCCGCCTGCATTGGGAGCGCATAGTCTCAACAACTGGACCGCCAAGGAAGTCGCCCTCCTCCCTTCTTCAGCCTTCCTCCTTGTAGGAGACTTGTTTGGAAAGAGTACCATTTTGTCCCAGTCCTGTCCAGATGGGATTTCTGGGGTTTGGGGAAGCACAAGCGTGGAAAGGAATTCATCCATTCACTCATTTCTCAGATAACCACCGTTTATTGAATGTTTCTACATGAGGCACTTTGCTAGGTGCTATTGGCCACACACACCTCAGTAAGCTGTGGTCCCTGCCCTCGAAGAGTTTACAGTCTCATAAAAGAGAGACTTACGTAGCTGGGACTCGGAGTGGAATGCAGGGCCGCCGTCAGGGTGGTAAAACAGTGTTGTGGCTGGGGAGAAGTCGGGGTCTCCTGTCCGTTTGAAAGGCCTTATTGAGAATCTGACATTTGAGGTGAGCCAGGAAGGACGGTGGGTGGGACCGGACGAGCAGAGGCGAGTGGTGAGGGAGAGCTCCAGCTGCAGGGCACTGCACAGGAGCGGAGCACGAGGGTGTCTCCTGCCTGGAGCCCAGGGCGCGTGTGGGAGAGGAGTGGGAAATGGGGCTGTGGAGGTAGGTTGGGCTGGGTCGTGGAGGACCTGAGTGCCAGCTGAGAAGTTGGGACTGGGTTACACCGGCATTGGGAGCCATGGGAGGTTTTGAACAGAGGTGTAATGCTGTCCAGATGCTTAGCATTTGTCGAATGCTGGCTGTGTGGCGGCAGCTGTGCCGTGGTCGATCCCAGCACGGGTAAGGAGTGGCCTGGGCGGGCCTCTGGGAGTGTGCAGTTGGAGAGAAAGGATGCTGGGCACTCTGTGCTTAGTGAGCGCTTAGTACACGTTGAATAAATGAATATTTAGGAAACTGTAAAGCAGGGCCAGGTGTATAAAGAGCTCGAGCACAGGTACACTCTTTGGAGGAGTTCTGAGGGCAGAGAAATTACCTGCCCAGAGATGAGGGAGAACTTGGATGAGACAACATTTGACCCCGGTCTTGAAGAGTAGGGAGGTTTTAGATGTGGGGGTGGAAGGGATGTTTTAGGCAGGTGGACAGCTTGAGCAAAGGCATGAGGCCTGGGAAATGCAGAATATGGATGGAACTAGCTTCCGGAAAATCCCCCCAGCAGTCCTGCTGCTTCTCATCTCTTTCCCTGGTCTGTCCTCCACTCCCACCAGAATGTCCCTTCCTTCCTTCCTTCCTTCCTTCCTTCCTTCCTTCCTTCCTTCCTTCCTTCCTTCCTTCCTTCCTTCCTTCCCTCCTTCCCTCCCTCCCACCCTCCCTCCCTTCCACCCTTCCTCCCACCCTCCCTCCCTTCCTTCCTTCCTTCCTTCCATCCATTTTTGGCTGGGTTGGGCCTTTGTTGCTACGCGGGCTTTTCTTTAGTTGCGGTGAGCGGGGGAGCGGGGGCTACTCTTCGTTGCAGTGCGCGGGCTTCTCATTATGGTGGCTTCTCTTGTTGCAGAGCACGGGCTCTAGGCGCGCGGGCTTCAGTAGTTGCGGCACGCGGGCTCAGTAGTTGTGGCTCGCAGGCTCTAGAGCGCAGGCTCAGCAGTTGTGGCGTATGGGCTTAGTTGCTCCGCGGCATGTGGGATCTTCCCAGACCAGGGCTCGAACCCGTGTCCCCTGCATTGGCAGGAGGATTCTTAACCACTGCTCCACGAGGGAAGTCCCAGAATGTTCTTTCAAACAAACAAAGCCTGAAACTCATCATGTCGTCGTACTAACTAAAAAACCCCAGTACATTCTTCTACTTGAAAAAGAACATTCCCTACTATTTGTTCTCGGTCTATTGTCTAATTTATTAATTTTTAACAATTAAGCTTTCTCTAAATATGTCCAAAGTATTCACACAACCAATAAATCATGAAGTCAACAACTCAGATTTCCCCAGACATTGAAATATTGATTGCAAGGTCAGTTAAACTTTTCACAAAATAGAAAATTCTTTTAAAGACTTTGAACTGAAAGAGATCACTCACATTTATTAGAATGACCACAAAACTGACCAGTGAAACAGCAGTGCCCGTATCATGGATTTAAATGTTTCCTTATTATCTTTTAGTTATGTCCTTATCATCCCTTTCCACGGTCTTATTGTTTCTGACTCTTACTCCTTGGTCTTCAGCTCACCTTGAGAGCTAGGGGGAAGGTCCCAGGTGGGCTGAGGTTGAGAATGCTGGCTGACACCTAGGTGTAGGTGGGCTCTCCCAGCTGACGCAGCTCTAGCCATTGGGCAGGCCCCATGCTATACTTAGGCTCACTCTGTAGCCTCAGAAACGGTCCCTGTTTTCGGCTCTGCACAGTCAGATATGTTTTGATTGTGACTTTGATGCTTTCTGCCACGTGACACGTTTTCTGAGTGTCATCAACCTGATCTGGCTCTACTCTGACACTTCCTTCTGAATGGGGCCTGGTCTGTTTGCATTAAATCCAAAGCCTTCTGTTTCTGGTTCCCTGAAATGATAACTTTATTTCTTCTCATCTGCCATTAAGACCTTATGATGCTGATGGAATCAGTGGCTCAGGTTTTGAGCCTGGAAGGATGTCCATGAGTAGGAATGGGGTGTCAGGAGGACTCGCTGGCTTTTGGAGAAAGAGGGTAGTCTCCACAAGACTGAGCAAACTGAGAGTAGGGATTGTGCCCTGTTCACGTGTGTGTGTCTGGAACCTGGCCTGCTCCCTGGAACTTAGAAAGTGCGCGGGTATGTTTTGCTGAGCGATTGAGTGGATGAATAGGTGAGTGAATGAATGAGCCACGCTGGGACCAGAGGGTATCCTGGCAGGTCGTGTTGTGCTGTTTTCTTCTCTGGGCTTTCCCAGGTCCTGGGTAGAGTGGACACTGGATCCCCGCTTCAGCTGGTGGATTGAAGATCCCGATGTGGATCAATCATGATGTGCTTTGACTTGGGCTAGTTAATTTTTCCTCTATAATAGTTTACAAACGTCCACAAAAAAAGGGATTTTCTTCTTTGACATGTCCTGGATTCTCAAAAGCTTCCCTTCTGATCTTTATATGCTTCTCTGGGGGAGTAGAGCTTTTAAATATATTTTTTATAACCTCTTTAATATAAATAGGCAACCCAGTGTGATGGGGAGAAATGTCTGCAGTGGGAGGTGTTAAATACACTCCCCCCACCCCCCACCCCATCTCTAGCATCCCAGCAGATTTAGTTCTTTTTGCCACATGGAGTGTTGAATTCCTGCGTTCTAACCTCAGGCAGGAACTGGGGCTTCTCCTGGTGGGGAAGGTTAGTGGTGGGGATGAACGGGGGTTTTAGGACAGACAAAGCTGCCTCTGCTTACCATGCCCTTTAAAATGGCTTTTGTCCCAGTTTATAGACCTTGGGTCCTCTGAGCTGCCCACCTCTTCCTGCTTTTGGGCAGCCCTGGCAGCCTGAGATGGAGCGCTTATTCTGTGGTTTGTTTTACCCTGTTTCGCTGTCAACAGTCACTTTGCTCATGATTCCATGAGAGGGCAGTAGGATGGCAAGAATGCCTCTCACTCTCTCTCTCTCTCTCTTTCTCTCTTTCTCTTTCTCTCTCTCTCTCTCTCTCTCTCTCTGTGTCTCCTTCCCCCTCCTCTCCTGCCTTCAACTTAAACCCATTTCTAGTCTATTACAGAATCAAAAAGGATACATTCCTGGAACAGACACTGAGAATGGATGGGAGTGCAAGAGGGGAGGCTGAAGGGTAGGTGAGCAGGCAGCAGATGGCCTTGTAGTGCTGGTGAAAAGACCATCAGCAGATCAAAGGGGAGGGAGGGAGCTGGGCTTAGAAATAACAGGATGATGTCAGTGTGATTGGAAAGCGCTAACAGCACTGGGGAGCAGTGCAAAGAACAGAGACCGACTAGGTGGGAAGGAGACATGGAAAATAAACCGACTGGTGTTTGGCTTGGTGGGGGGGGGGGGTCTCCCCAGAACGGGATCAATGCAAGGACATGGTGTTCCGCTCCCCTGTCTCCCACTCTCGCCCTCCTGAGCCGTGTGGAATGTAGGGCCCCTGCCTTTGTGCTCTGGACCGCAGCAGGGGGATTGCAGCATGGGAGACCTCATAGCTTTGGGGGGATATGTTAAATATTCATGAAATGGTTCGTACAGGCACTCTCCTGCACCCCCCTCTTCATGCAGATGGCAAAGTCTTTTTGGAAAAAGACAGCAGGAATTTGCCTTATACTCAAGGACCTGGGGCTGTGACAGGAGGAGACAGAAGGAGTGTGAGCATGGTTGAGCTGAGAGCAGAGCTGTGCTGTGGGTACATCCCCCGGGTGCCCTGCAGAACACTGGCGCAGGAGGCTGTGCGCAGGGGCCTGGGTGTGCGTCCTGGGCCGGGCCTCAGGCCATGGGCCCCGCGATGGAATGAGGAACAGGGGCTGAGTTAAAGGAGGGGAGCGTGGAGTCAGCTGGGTTTTCCAGACACTCAGCTCTCGTTCATCCATTTGTGGATAATCCACAACAAATGCCTAGTCTCCCCCTGCTGTCCTTCCCCTCAAGACGTCCCCCTGGCTGTCCTGTCATTGCAGTTAGTTGATGTGGGCGCAGGGAATGCAAGTTCACTTATTTTCATGTTAGCCATGTTTTAATATTTTACTATTTACGTAGACAGAATAGGATAAGCTCCATGGAACATTTTTCTTTTGAAGAATTTTAGCTTGAGAGTGGCATAGCCTGGGCCTGACATTCTGTAGTCTGGCCATATTCTTTCATGTGTAAGAATGGGAATCTCCCCCTGGATCTGGTGTCTTCTGATTTTTGATAGGTTACTTGTTTTTCCGTCATCTTGAATATTAATAGTTAATATTTGTTTAGCTATTTTCCATTTCATAAGCACTATAACAAATAATAGTCTAATCCTTGTATAATTTTGTAAAATAGATATCACATCTCCATTTTACAGAGTAGGAACTCCTGTATCTGCATTGACCCACTTAATCTTTTTTTTTTTTTTTTTTGCGGTACACGGGCCTCTCACTGTTGTGGCCTCTCCCGTTGCGGAGCACAGGCTCTGGACGCGCAGGCTCAGCGGCCATGGCTCACGGGCCCAGCCGCTCCGCGGCATGTGGGATCTTCCCGGACCTGTGCACGAACCTGTGTCCCCTGCATTGGCAGGCGGACTCTCAACCACTGCGCCACCAGGGAAGCCCCACTTAATCACTTTTAATATTCAGTCAACAAGCATTGACTGAGCACCTATTATGTGCCAGAAACTAGACACTGAGGATAACAGGGAGCTGATTTGGTGAGGGCAACAGGCAAGGAAGTCAGCAGTTATAAGACAGTAGTTGTTGTGAAAGAGGATGAGGAAGGCTGATCTCAGGAAGGCTTCCTGGAAGAGGCGATGCCGTGAGGACCAGTGGGAGCTTGTCAGGGTAGATTGTGTGTGTATTAAGAACGCACACGGCAGAGCAGGGAGATGGTGTAATGTTTGTTCACAGGCAGGATGTGTGTGTGTCTGGAGATGACCTCAGAGGAGCAAGCAGGGCTGGGCTGGGTGAGAAGGGCTGTGGGCCGTGTGAGGAGATGTGAACTGGTGGTCCGACACCTCTTCTGCCCCCTAATCCAAGGCCTGTTGCCTTTCTTTCATCATGAGATGAGCGCGGCCGGGGTGGCTTGGCTGTGCTTGCTGAGTCAGACCCCTCACTCCCCCCGAGACACTCCCACGTCCTTCTTGGCATCCAGGAGCCCCACAGACTGGTCACTGCGTGCTGGCTGCTGCCGAGAGCCGGCTGCTGCGGGGACACCTGGCCTCGCCCTGAAGATGCCTCTCAAAGAGGAGGAGCTCATCTTGGCCCCTCTGCACCCAGTGACCATGAAGACTTCCTCCACACTATAAGTTAGGGTGTCAGGAGGGTGGGCAGCCGTGGAGGGCACCCTGCCTTCGTGCTGCCAAGGCATGAGGGAAGCCCACCACTTCTCTGTTCAGCCTCTGCTCTTCTCCCTGGGACAGGCGTGGCACTGACCACAGCGTCACCACCATGTCTGGTGCCCTTTGCTCTGGGCAGTAAAGGCTCATAGCCAGGGCCACCTGGGATGTTTCACTTTTCTCCATTCTCAGCTGAATTCCTTGAGGGCCGGACCTATCTTCCTATTCAGGTCGCCACGGTGGGGTTTGGCTCATAGAAGGTGCTCGGTGACTGAACTTGTGGGTCTCATCGTAATACATGAGTTAGCGCTTATGGAGCGCTTACGGTGCGCCAGGCGCGGTTCTCTGTTCTTTACTCACTCGATGAGTGTTAACTTATTTAATCTTTCCAACAATCTTATGAGATAGGCCCATACCCCCGTATTTTAGAGGAAGAAACTGAGGCCCAGAGAAGTTAAACAGTTGGCCTAGGGTCCCTGTAAGCACGGAGCCAAGATTTGAACCTGGATGTTCTGTCTCCGAAGTCGGGCTCTGAAGTGGTCTGCTTTCCTGCCTCTCTTAACCATCCTTGGAAAGTCTGGGTGGGCTTGTCAGTCGGCTGCCAGACCTGCAGTGGATGGTCATGGCCTTGGGTTCTGTGGGTCCTTTAACAAGCAGACAGCATGGTGAATGGCGTGTTTGGGGCTTTTCCTTGGCCCTCTGGACTCTAGTCATCACGCTTCTTGTTGGAGTGTCCAGGGTCAGGCTTCAGGAAGTCTCAAAAATCCCTGCCAAGAAGTTGTCCATGCTGGCAGCCCAGGTTTAGGACAGGTGTTTTCTGGGAAGAAGGCTTCTCTGCTTGAGCCTAGGAGAGATCGCAGGCTGTATTTCCAAGGGAGGAGTTCCTTTTTCTCTTGTGGGAGCTCTAAAGGTTTCTCCTGGTCTTTACCATGGGGTTCGTGAACGAGGAGCAGGGTGGGCAGCTGTAGAGGTGGCCTGCTCCCATCTCCTTTCAAGAGACCCTGCAGAGGGGACCTTGGGGGATTAACGGCCTGCAGCTGCTGAACCTTTGATCCACCCCGGCTCGTGCCAAGGCCGGGCTTGTTGATGGAATTGATGGGGTGCAACGGGCCCTGGAGCAGGGCCATTTCTGCATGACGGCTGCAGGACTGTCCATGGGGCCGAGACCCTTTCAGAACTGTGCTGTGGCCTGAGACTCTCCTACTCAAGCCCCCTCCTTCCCTCTCGCATGTCACAGGTCTCAGACCTGCGTTCCCAAGCCTCTCCCCACCTCCCGTATCCTCATGGGCATTTCCCCCAATTGATCTTCTACACACCTCACCCCATCTGGCACCTGCTGCCCAGAGGACTCACTTGATGGTCCTCCGACAGAGGAGCCTGGCTCCAGGGCTGCTTATGCAGCCCCCTGAGGCTATAGGGAGAGAGCTACCCTCATTGCTGTGCAAGAAGTGTACCCTCCTGATATTTCCTCCCTGCTGCCTTTTAAAAATGAAAACTCTAGACTTTGGTACTTTTCTCTCATGCGGTTCTCCGTCATCATCCTCGTAAACAAATATTGACTTCTGAGCCTGCCATCTAATGGGGCTGGAATGAGCCAGATTTATCACTCGAGAAAGTGATGGGTGGTGACAGAGTTGTATAGTGCAGTGCACTGGATTCCAAGCTCCTCAGTGGACGGGGGTCAGGTTGGGTGTGTTCAGATCACCATAGAATTTCAGAGTCAGTGGAGCTGGGCTGGAGCCAGGAACCTGTGTTTTTAAATGCTTTTGAGGTGTGGGATAGCCATTGGTTTCAGAACTGTAGGCATCAAGGAATGGCAGCTGCGTCTTGTAGCAAGTCTCTAAACCCTTTTATTAATTCCTGACGTCTTCCTTTCTGACACGGTCTTCTGCTCCCTAGGAATCTCCAAGAACAAGCCAGCCAGAGGAGAAGAAGGACACTTCTCTGGATTCCGATGCTGCCAGCCCCCCTACTCCTGGCAAGCTCTTCGGCCGAGGTGCAGATAGCAGCCTGAGCAGTGCCGATGGCCAAGGGCAACAGGGAACAGGGGCAAGTTGGCTCCCAGAAAAAGAAAAGAATGAGAAGAATGATCCCGGGATGTCCAGGAGTGTGGCGGACCCCGGAGGTGACCCCGCGGGCGATCAGCCTGCCAAAGCCAATAAAAAAGAGGCACCAGAGGACCCGGTGGATGCAAGAGAGGAGGGTTCCCTGCAGGAAGAGGCAGCAAAGGAGCCAAAGAAGGAGGCTTCCGTCCCGAAAGAGAGCAGATCAGAGGCGAGCGAAGTAAGTCACCTTGTCCCGTGGGCAGTTGCTGGCTGCAGCCCTCTGCTGCTCTCTCATGCCCTGTGCACGTTGCTCTTCCTTCATCTTTATTACTGAGTCAGGAGCTGCATTTGCAGGCCCGGCAATGGGTCGGCAACATCAGCCAGAACTCTTAATTGTGACAAATATGCCCAGACCCAGCAGGCAGTAAAATCCTGAATGAAACTCCAAACCTGCTGGCACTAGAAATTCAGAGCAGAAAATTGCTTTTCCGTTGGCACCTCCTGGGGTATTCCTATTCCTCTGGTCTCCCACTTACTTCCTCTTGCCATTTCCTGCCTCCCCCTCCTACTTCTTGACATCAGTTTGGGGTGAGTCATGGTTGCAGCCTGTGTTCCTGCAGAGAGAGGAGCCTGTTGAGGGGAGTGGGGGGGGACGTTTGGGAGTGTCCTGCCCCGGCATTGGTCAGTTAGGGTACAAGAAGACTCTTCATTGGTCTCTCTGGCTCCTTTGAACAACCCAAGACACGGGAGTCTTGCTTGGTAAGATCAGGCCAGTGACTCGGATGGATAGAAGTAGGACCCAGCTGTGAGAACATTTGGCATCTTTATTTTCCAGCCCTTAGTCCCGCCCTTCCTCCAGGTGGATGGTGAGGGAATTCATTTAAAGAGCTTTTAGCTACTTCCTGGAAAAGATACTCTCATCTTGTTTTCCTAGGATCCCATCAAACTTCCCCACTGCCGACTTTCTAACCATCTCCCACTCTGCTTCACTTGGCCCTCCTTCCAAGTGTAAAGAGTGTTGCCCTGCCCAGCCTGAGGGGGCCGGGGGCAGGGGTCCAGAGAGAATGGGAGGGTCCACAGGCCTCTTCCAGGTTTTCCAGAAGAGGTGGATTTCGGTTTGGGTTCAGCCCTGTACTGGCACCGTGGATAGTGATCACGACCCTCTGTCCTCTGCTCTGGTGACTTCTCTGTGGGTCTGTCTCCCCAGGAGTCAGAGATCAGTGAACACATGAAGGAACTACAGCCCTCAGACTCCACTGCTTCTGACCCCAAGTCCTTTCTTGGCCTGGTGAGTCTGAGATGGGGGGCAGCAGAGTGGTGGTGAAGAGCATGGGTTTGCGAGGTCCCGTGTTTGAGTGATTCGCTGAGCATCTCACAGCTTGTAAGTGGGGAAGTTAGGACTCAAACTTGGGTCTTGTCTAACTCCATTTTCTCAGCCCTGCGTACTAAGGATAACACTACCTACTTTATAGGTTTGTTGTGAGAAGAAAGTGGTGTAAAGAGTATAAAACATTAGCATATAAACATTAAACAAACATAGCTGTTATTACTATTACTGCTGTGTGAATTGCCTGTGAGATCATATGAGGTCATTGCCTCTGGGCTCTAGCAGGAGCATTACATGAACCTAGGAGGTTAGAGACTGTGTGTTTATGGAATCACTGAGCCATGGTGAGGACCAGTCCTCAGGCTCTCAGGCTCTGACCAGGAAGGATGCTGTGGTGTGGTATCATTTCCCAAGTTACGACTTTGTCCTGGAATGCCAGCATCCATGGTTTCTTTGTCCCAGCGCTTCCACGCAGCCTGCTGTAGCCTGGCGTCACTTGCCAGGTTTGTTATCTATGGGGAGGAGTTCGGGGTGCTTTCTGGCAGAGCACTTTTTCCAGAAACCACACTCCATCTGTTCGGAGGAGGCAGATCAAAGGGAAGGGATTAGTGGGAGAGGGTCAGGGATGAACAGTAATGATACGAGGGGGTGCAGAGGAATTAGGAGGCTGTGCGCTCAAGCCCCTCACTGAGCCATGGGCTTAGGAACCAGATGGCAGCTGCATTGAGTGGAGTAGAACTCACGCTGAAAGGGAAATGTCATCAGCAAAGAAAACCCACAAGCTAGGAACGGGAGGCAAAGTCCTTGTTGGCACAAACCGTCATGAAGAATCACTGTGTCCCAGAACTCTCTGAAGCAAGGACCCCGGCCCTGCTGAAGGAGCCACTGTGTGGAGGAACGGGCTGCCCATCGGCATTTTTCTTCTCTACGGGAGTGGGTGGAGGAAGCCACAGACAGCAGGACCAGACCTTGGCTGGGCGCGCCTGCATTTATCAGGGCTGATGACAGAACTGTCCCTGTTAGCGTGCTGTCAGGTAGCCGTCCGTCACCTAGCCCAGTGACGATCTTGGGCTCGGAGGGGGCGGGCTCGTGGCTCTGCGGCAGCCAAAGGGCTGCGGGGAGCTGGCACCTGTGTGGGCACTTGCTGCCCGTCCCAAAGAGAAGCTGGTGGAGGAAGTGGCCCTAATTCATCCCCATTGTCCAGAGGGACACCTGTATGGGAAGGGGAAGGAACCAGCTGGGTGGAGCCTGGCAGGCCCTGGTGTCCAAGCTGCCCACAGGGCTTCTGGGCACTTTGGCCTCCTGGTTGGGCACCAGGAGGGAGAGACACCTGGAAAGTGACATGCTTTGCAGCACATGTCACACAAAGAGCTTGGGCTTTGGAGTCGGCCCAGGGCACTTCTGACCCCCAGCCCTATTGCTTACCAGATGCGTGACCTTGGATAAATTACTTGGGCTCTCAAACTGCTTCCTCTGTGAGATAAGAATAAGAGGATCAGTCTCATAGGGTTACTTTTTTCCCTGTAATTTGATTATGAAAAATTTCAAACATACTGAAAAATTAAAAGACTTTTACAGCGAATAGCCTCATTCTCACCACCTGGAGTCTACAGTGAACAGTTTACCGTACCTGCTTTGCCACATACCTTTCCATCCAGTCGCAGTGTTAATTTTGAAGGTGAAATTAATGAGTAGCTGTCGGGGTGCTTGGTACAGTGCCTGGCATGTAGTAGGCGTCTTTCTGGAAGGTGGGGGTGGAGGAGAGGCCCTGTATCCCTGGTGGGCGCTGAGCGTGACAGAGGAGAGCTGACCTCCCCGTCCCTACCATCTCCAGGACTTCGGTTTCCACAGCCGGATCTCGGAGCACCTGCTGGATGTGGGCATGCTCTCCCCTGTCCTGGATGGAGCCCGCTGGGAGGTGAGTCTCTCTAGGGCTGGGCTGGAGCCTCACTTTTGAGGATAATCAAGAGCTGAGTCCTGCCCATCCCAGGGTGCATTTCTGGGAGTTCTCTCCCTTCTGATCCATTAAGGCAAGGCCCTGACGGTGCCTGTGATGGGGCTTCCGACATACATGCTCTGTTGCTGCCGTGAATTCAGTCATTCCATGTCCTCCACCGCCATATATTTATCTGTTTATCCAGTCACTTAGCAACTGAGGGCCGACCACTTGCTCCCGTGCAAAGCGCTGTGTAGTGTGTGGGTTTCAAGGCACTTCCCAACCTGGCCCATCCAACCTCTGCAGCCTCATCCTCAGCCCACCGCCCATGCCCCAGCTGTGCCCACCACTCGCCGTTCCCCTGGGGCCACACCCTCCACCCCCTTCACCACTCTGCCCGCTGGGCTGCTTTTCCTTTTGTCCCGGCAAGCTCTTTCTTGGTCTTGGAGGTCCACCTCTGACGTCACCTCCTCCAAGCACGATTTATCGTTCCTTCCCTTGCTCCCCTTAGTGCTGCTGCTTTTGTTTTATGGTTCTTTGTCTCCCCTGCCAGATGTAAGCTCAGACACAGACCCTGTCCTTAAGGAGCTTGAAGCCAAGATCATTTTTGCCTCCTCTGTAGGGTTGTTGAGAGGAGAGCGATTCTGACATGTGGTCTTTGCAAGTCTGAGCGGGCATTTGGTTTGGGTGAAACAAGGTATTTAATGTGAATCAGGCCTGGGTGCCCTTAGTGAAGCGAGTCCTGAGACAGGATGGAGTTACAAGGTCGGTTGCATTTGTGCCTGACATGTTCTTCTCGGTTCTGCTGGACCTTGGTCCCCACCGTCTGCAGCACTGCGGTTTGGAGGCCTTGAAGGGCACAGACAAGGCCAGGTGGTGTTTGTCAGGAAGGCTTTGGAGCAGGTGATTTGAGAGACACCTTGCTGAGTAGGCCGGGCAAGGTGAATTTCCATTGCTCCGTCTCCAGAATCTGGCCAGCATTAGAATACTTGGGGGGCTTTAAAGAAGACAGATTTCTAGGTCCTGCCTAAGACCTCATGAGGCGAGCAGCCTCTTTTTGGGCCATGCCACTTGGTATAAAGCAGTAGCAGGGCCTGGCTTGCATTTGGTTCTCATGAGCACCCTCTGGCAGCCGCCCTGGCAGAGGGGGCCCTAAGCTGTATCTCATGACCAGCGTGGGGCAGCACTGGGCGCTCAGGTTGGCTGACCGCGTGGAGCCCTTTGCGGGATTGTGTCTGCCCCTCACTTCAGGGCACGGAGGGGCTGAGCAGGGAGGTAGAGCTGGAGGGACAAGAAGCAGCCTCTTTGTGGGACGGATAGAACCATAGGTACAGTCCCCTTTGTCTTTCCGGGGGGCACTTGTCCGTTTTCCATATTCTCTGGATCTCTCCCAAGGCCAGGGCCAGCACAGAAGCTTAGAACTGAGCTAAATTAATTTTTGTTCACTTAAACATTTTTTGTGCATCTTTATTGAGATCCAATTGACATAAATAAACTGGACACATATAAATGGTACCATTTGATAAGTTTTACCATATGTATACACCTTTCAAATCACCACCACGGTCAAGATAATGATTATAATGAATTACAAACATGATGAATTTTATAATAGGTTACAAAAAATGACCATAAAGTTATTTCAAATAATACAGAAGGTCAAAGTCTTCTACTTCCTGCAGCCTTACTCCCTCCCGCAGGTAGGGACTGTTAGTTTCCATTAACATTTTTCATGTGCCTTTCCGGACAATTTTCTGTACACATATAAGCATGTATTTATTTTCTATTTGTTAATCTTTTTTTTTCCCTACAGAAATTAGAACTGTGCTATTAAAAACTGCTTGGCAATATGCTCTTCAAATTCGAGAATAGACCCTTAACTGATTTCTGTGCTATTTCAGGTCTGCCCTACTCCTCTTATTGGTTGCATAGCATTCTGCTTTATGAATGCACTGTGACTTACTGGGATTTATTAAACTGAGGACTGCATCATAAACAAAAAACAAAACCCCGGAGCTAAGTTTAGGTTGGGGAAGTGGTGTTTCGAGCAGTCTTAGGCCGGAGGCTTAGAATGTGCTTGTGTCTCCCCTTTCTGAAGAGTGCCGATATGCCTGATTTCTTTGTCTGGTTCCTTTGACTCCCTTTCTCGGGCAAAAATGTCTAGGGAGCAGGTAAAAACTCTGCTCAAAATACCTCTGTCTGCGTACTTACCCAAGGTGTCCCTTATTCTGTAGCTGGGGGCTAGTTGAGTTTCTAGCAGAAATATGGAAGGTGAAATAAGAAGGAAATAGACAGGCCTTGTCTGTAGTTTGTCCTTTCTGATTCAGGGCTCCGTCCGCCGATATTAATTACAATCACTGCACTTTGTTACCCATCTTGTATTTTAGTCTGTGAAATAGATTGGCCTGTGTGATTGTTTTTGTTTTTGTTTTTCCTTGAAAAGAGAGGGGGAGCTGTCTGCTGAGCTCGTTGTGAATTGTAGGGAAGACAAGTTGTGAGTTGAGCTCTGGAAGGGAAGGAGGTGGGGTGGGAGAAGGGCGGCCCGCCCCGCCATTGTCTGCGGTCTCTGCCCGGCTGATGCGATTAGGAGTGGCAGCGCTGGCAGGGAGCCCTTCTGCTGCGGGCACCAGGAGGCACTCCCAGGCAGCATTGCTATTTTTCATGTAATCTGGGGGAGCTGGCTTATAGTTCAGACCCATCCAGATGGCAGAGTCAGCCACAGCTGCCGGGGCTGAGGCTGCCAGTGGAGAGGTGTGAGGGGCTGGGGGCATGGGGCTGGGGACACGGAGGTGTGCCAGCCCGGCCGGAGCCCTACTGGGGAAGATGGAGTGAGCTGTCTGTCTCCTGCCCCACGTCTCCTGTTAACCCTCGTGTCCCGGAACAGACAGGGCTCCTGTCAGTGTGACAGAAGGAGTGCAGGTCCTAGGATGGGGACTGGCACTGGCAAAGCTGGTTTCTTCTGTGTTTTGTTTTTCCTCAGGCTGGGGAAGAGGAGAGGGGGTATGAGGAGAGCTCGTACTTGTGGCATTATGCCTTCTTTTGGGCCGGAGTCGGGCTTTCTGTACGTGATCTCATTTAATCTTCACCAGAAGCCCTGTGAGCGCTGGTTTGCTATCCCGTTTCGTAGTGGAGGAGGTGCTAGAACAGAGGGGTGAGTCCAGGCTGACTGCCCTACTCTCCCCGCGTGACCTCACCCCTGCAGAAAATATGTGAATGCATCAAGAATAGTCCTTTTTCACCAGCTTGCTAAATTTGCCTAGACGCCTAAGCTTTAAAATGAGATTTGGGGTTGGCTTTCTTTTTTGTTTTGCGCTGCCTGGCTGGTAAAATCCCTGACTAGGAAGGGGGCATCATTGTCTACTGATGGGACCTGGGTGTTGGGGGAGCAGAGGAGCGCCCCGTCTTCCTCCCTTCAGGTGCCCACACAGTGCCCTTCTCGTCTGGAGTACAGCTCTCTGTCATTTCACCAAGTCTCCATGTCTCCAGGGTCCTTCCTCTTTGACGCGCTTGTCTGCTGTGCCCAGTCTTGTTCGCTTAATTTGAGCGTCCCCGATTATCACTGGCACTGGTGGTCTGGGGCCTCTGTGGATCTGGGGTGTTCATGGATGGCTCCGCTTTGTACAACTGGCAGTGAAGGGTTTCCAACTGCAGAAGGCAGGATTTTCTTTTTCTTATGTGTTCTGCTTCAGCCTCTGCCTCTGCCTGCGGTGGCTTTAGTGTCTGACTCATCCTCCCCAGGCCAGCAAGGCTGGCCCTGGGAGCAGCTGTGAGCCTGGGGGCTTAGCCAAAGCCCCAGGGCCTTCACTGTGCAGTAGGCGACCTTCTCTTCTGCATCCCGAGTGGTCCTCACTCACCAAGAGCCACCTCTCAGTGCTTCCTCCTGGCATGAGAGTCAGTTGGAGGATTAAAGGACCCAATGCAGACCCCCCAACCCCCAAAGTATACACTTTCCACTGCTACTTGCCTACAGGCCCAGAGGTTGGGGAGAGAAGACAAGGATGCCAGCCAGTCCAGCCAAGATGAGCTGCAGAGCAAGAAGTCCAGAGGCTCGGAGAGGTATAGTGCGTGGGAGGCCACCCTCAGGGACTTTGGGATGGCGTGGACTTGGGCAGAATTCCTGGCTTTGGTCTACGTACCTCAGTGTGCTCCTGCCTGAAGGCAGATGGTGAACTGACTGGATGGCCTTGCAAAGTCTGCGTGTGTGCGTGTGCATGTGCGTGTGCGTATGTGTGTGTGTACGCAAACCAAGTCAGGAGTGGGAGGTACTGCTGGAGCATATGGGAGTACTTTGTGCCCATAGCACCATTGTGGGGACAAGGCTCTGTCCTTTTCATCAGATTGGATGAAGCCTTGTGTGTCCCTGCTCGTGGGCCAGGGCTGGATAGCCTGCTCGAGGTCCGGGGGACCATGTTAGAGGGTCGGTAGTGCAGCTCAGAGCTCCGAGCCAGGTCTTACCACATCAGAAATGGCCGTGGCTGTGTGTGTGTGTGTGTGTGAGTGAGAGAGAGAGAGAGAGAGAGAGTGAGAGAGAGAGAGAGAGAGAGAGAGAGAGAGAGATTGAGAGACAGGAGCTTCCAGCTTCTCAGGCCTGAGCCCATGATAAGAGAAGGGCTGCCACCCTGGAAGGGGAAGCGGGTGGTCGTGATACTCTTTGGACCCTGAAAAGCTATCAGCATTCTTACTTGAAGCTGCAGCTTCCTGCATTGCCTATAGTCTGACCGTTGGAGTCTGGCTTCTCTTTTTCTCCCTCTTTTCTGCTCAGTTCTTCCATCATCACCCCCCGCCCCCAACACACACACACACACTCTCCCCAGCCCCAGTGATGGCAGGAATGCATACACCTGTGAGTGTGCCCAGCTCTCACTCCTGGGCCAAGCAAATGCAGCCCAGGGACCTGGGAAGGCTGAGTGTAGTCCAGGCAAAGGGAGAGCTCCGGAGGGAGTTCCTTCGTCCTGCTTTTCTGGCTGCTTTGGCCTCCATGGGCTCTCCATGGAGGTGGGGCCCCGGCTGAGGTCCAGCCCGCAGGAGGCATGGACCTCGGTCCCCATACTCCACTCCCCAGTTCTCCTGCCGCTGTCCGAGTGGAGGTCCTGACTCTGCTGCTCTGCCCAGGTTATCTCCTCCTCTTCTGCATGGGGAGCGGCTCCAGAGTCCCCTTCACAGCCAGGCCACGGATGAAGGGCCCCCGCAGCCCCTGGAGGAGCAGCTGGAACAGAAGGGGGCAGAGGAGCCTGGGGAGGGCTCTGCAGGCAGCCCCACGCCCCCTGGTTCCCTGCAGAGGTAAGGGTGGGCTGGAAGCCTCCCAGGGTGGGCGTGGCGGGCTTGGAGAGGTGGGGAGAGCAGGGGGCGGGGTTGCAGCCTAAGCATCCGCCACAGACATTTCTGCTGAGTGTTTCACACAAGCTGGAGAGTTAGGAAATCTGCCTCTTCCTCGTCCTTGGCCTACAGCTAAAGTCGGGGTGCACAGTCTGATTAGGGGAGCTTAGAAACTCTGGAACTAGCAAGTATGTCTTCTGACCCAGCTGCCCTCCTGCCAGGGGCCGGGGCAGAGACTGCTGTCACCCTGGACTAGGCTGTTCCTGCCAGGGGGGCCATTTCCCCCGGTCCCCACCTGCCAGCCCCCTCCTTCCCAGCAGGCATCCCACTGCTAGTCACTCAGCAAGCCTGTGGGGAGCCCTGCTGGGTGCGGGGCCCAGGGCTTCCCTGAGGCCAGCTGAAAGGACCTTCACTCCCTAGCCTGCTCCAGAGCCGGTGTAGACTTGCTAGTTTGTTCCCCTGGCAAGAGAAAGACGCTGGTCTTAGAGCTCATCTGGTTGGAATGAGTCACTGGGGGAGGCTGCGTAGCAGCCGTGTTTAGTTGGCAGCATCCGCGGAACTCTGCTGTGTGCAGAGCCTCTCCTGGGTGCCATAACCATTCTGCATCCCACCTGGGACGCGAATATCTGGTCCTTCAGTGTAAACTGCTCGGGGAGAGGCAGGGAGGGGAGCTGGGATCTGAGACCTGAGATAGGGAAACCACAGGTCTTGCCAGGGCCGCTGCCTCCTTTGTCCCCATCACAGACCTTTGACCCTGAATGGGGTACACCTGGAGCCTCTCACCTTCCTCTGGCTTTAACACAGTTGCTTCCTTGTTGCTGTCAAGGGAGGAGATCCCAAGCCCACCTGCCGCCCACGAGAGGGGCGAGGAGCAGTGCTCCCAGGCTGAGGGGCCGGGCCCTGGGCAGGATGAGGCCGAGGGGCCCAAGGAGAAGATGGCGGTCGGCCCCACCCTGCCAGTCTCGCCAGAGGCGTAAGGGCCAGTCTTCACGTCTGTCACTGCCCTGCACTGTGTGTGGATTGCTTCAGTGCCCATCTGGTCTTGGATGGTGGGGAGGGGATGCTCTGGCTCCGGCTCAAGGAGTGGAGTGGGGGGAGAGTGAGCGAACCCTTGGTTCTGCGTGCAACCTTGACCCCTAAGCAGCCCCGGGGCTCCCCTGGTCAGCACGTGGGGTACGAGGCTGGAAGCGAGGGGGAGGGGGGAGGGTATCTCCTGGGTCATTAGCAGAAACCTGGTAAAGCGTGTTTTCCCCTCTACCAAGCATGTTTTTCTTTGAGAAAATTATTGAGGCATTTATATACACGGAAGTACATACATCTGAAATGTCCAAGTCAGTGAGTGTTTACATACGTGTGCACCATATCACAACCACCCAGATCATTAGCAGAACATTTCCATCCCTCCTGAAAGTTTCCTCAGGCCCCTTTCCTCTCAGTCCACCTGCCCTAGGTCACCGCTATTCTAGCTTCTGTCCCATAGATTCGTTTTTCCAGTTCTCTAGCTTCATATGAATGGAATTATCCAGGACACAGTATATATCTTTAGTGCCTGGGTTCCAAGCTCAGCTGTGCTCTTGCACCAAGCACGTCTAAAACTTAGAAACCTTTCCGCTCTCCTCCCCTTTCTCACCGCTTTTAGAGATCAGGAACCTGAGGTTCAGGGAGGTGAAGTGATTTGCCCAAGGTCACGTCGCCAGTCGGCTGCAGAATTAGGACCCGAGCCCTCTAGTCGCCCGAGCCGTCGACTTCTGACTCTTGCTCTGTAGCCACCGTGCCTTTTCTCTGCATGGAGAGAAACGGGTGTCAGGGTGATACAGGTTTTCCTGTCTGTGAGCTGAGCAGTACAAGAGGATGAAGCGTCCTCAGGATTCGGGCTGACTGTTGGGCAGAGACAGGTTCATGCCCTGATTACTCACAGGAAGCGTCACCGAGAGCTGGCGGGGCACGTGAGTGCACGATCTCCTGTCATCGCTGTAGCGCCGCAGGAGTGATGTAGGGAAGGGGTAGCCCGTTTTTCAGGTGGTGATATATCCCACAGTGACAGCTCTGCCCCTGAGGAATGACATAGCTTTCCCAGGTCCCCTGGGTGGCTGTGGGCAGCCAGATCAGGGTGCTTTTGATGAGGACAGGAGGTGAGTGGGGTTCAGAAGCAGGACCCTCTGGGCAGAGGTCAGAGGGCATTTTCCCAGGGCTTCTGGCAGAGAAGCTGGCCAGTGAGGCTCCTCCTGGCTGCCTGGGCTGATGAGTCCCCTTCCTTTGTGTTTCTCCTCCCATCCCAGTGAGGCTGCCCCTGCTGGGGGGCTCTCTCCTGGACCACACAGTTTCAGTTTACACAGCGCCCTTAGGAAATGTCTGCTGTTCCTTTCCTAAGTCTTCTCAGGCTCCATAACTTCCTTGTTATTGATCTTTACAGCTACGTTAAGAATGGATTGATTTTCTGGGATTCGTGGGGAGTGGCTCTGTGTCTGTGCCTCATTTGTATCCATGGGATTTTCATTTATGAAGGTGACTGAGTGACAACACAGAGAGGCCCATGCCACTGAAAGAAGAATTTGTTCCTTATATTTCCAGAGAGAAGAGGGCATGCCACGCCGGGTGGGGCCACGTGGGGAAGGACCAGAGTTGGCCAGGAGGCCGAAGAGGCGAAAAGGAAGAGCATAACCCAGAGTCTTCATTGGGGTTCTCGTGGGAAGCAATGGGCGAGACAGGGTAAGTACCCTGAGCGAGTGGAGGGGTGGAAAGTTTGAATAATTTTGGAGGGCTCTGGGCCTGGTCTCTAGTTACCTGGTGCCTGGCCCTGGGTGATTTTGGGCGTGGGAAATAGATCAGGAGATGGTAGGGGGTGTAGGGATTGGTTGGTTTGCATGTGAAAGACATACTCCCTTTGCTGTCTCTAAGGATTGGCTGATCTGGGAGGGGGCACCCTCTCCTTGACCAGCCAGCTTTTTCAGATGCCATAACATCATGAAATACAGAAAATAAAAAGCATGATTAGTAGAGCCTGTCTCCTGCATAGATATTGTCAAGCTGAATCAGGAGGAGTTCAGAGCAAAGGGCAGGTCAGGGAGTGCAGGGAGGGCTAGCAAGCAGCCACCGCTCTGCGTGCTTTGTGGCCAGAGGCCTGGGTCTGGGAAACAAGGATACCCTTCCGTTTGTCATCCCAGCATCTTTCATGAGGTGTGTATAGAGAGAGGGTAAATGAATGAAAACAACTGGGTTGAAAGTGAGCGGAGACAAGATCCCTGATAGTGATCTGAGTTTTAGTGGTACCCTGGCCATTTCAGGGCCATGGGTATCATATCCGCCTCCCTCTCCTCCCTCCCTGCCCGCCTTCTCTCTTTGCTTTCCCTCATACGGCTCAGAGTAACTCAGTGGCCCGTCTGAAAGGACGACGCTCTGACTGAGCCTCTTCTTGGCCACTAACTGTTGCAAACTGTGTCTCACTGATGCTGATACCTGAGGAGTGGCCTAGAAATCGGACCTGCCTCTTCCTCTGGAGTCTTCAACTGCCCAGTTATCTCATAGATCTTTCAGGCTCACTGTTTGACCGCCTCGGACCTAAGCTGGGAGTTTGGGACTCTCGATCTTTAAAACAGGGACACAGAGGAGAGGCCCACTGAAAAGCAGCCCCATTTGCCTGTGTGCCAGACGTGCAGGCAGGCTCAGTGGTGCGTGCAGCCTGGGCACACACGGGCACGCCGGCTGACGCCCCATCTCTCCGCAGCATCTGTCCCCAGGGCTCCACACAGCTACGTAGCCCACAGGGGAGAGAGACATTAAAAGGTACCATCTCAGGGAAAAAAGATGATTTCAGCTCAGGCTGGAAATGAGTTGGAGGGTTGATGAGGCTGAGAGCTGCGGGGGGAGGCTCTTTCCGAGGGCGGTATTCTCAGAGGAGGTGGCGGCCACGTCTTACATCTGCATCAGTCGGGCTGGGACAGGGGACTGAGAGGAAGCTGGGAATTGGAAGCGGGGAGACGGGCTTGGGAGCAGAAGAGAACTGAAGGCAGGACTCAAGACTGCTTCTGGTCTGAGTCATGATTTTAGGAAAGATCTTAATGATATTTCAGAGATAGCAGAAGCCTTTTGTGTCTTCCTTCTCTCTCTGGCCTCAAGGGGCTGAAATGGAATTCCAGAGCCCTTGTTTACTTCTGCTCTTCTAATTTGATCCCGCCCGCCCGCTGCCTTCTGTCTCCTGCAGTGTGGGAGCTGAGGGAGGAGGGAGTTTTACATCCCCAGCGGTGGACGGGGGACTGGCTCCCCTCTTGGGCTCTGGCCCCTCTTGTCCTTGATTGGACCACGCCCATATGCCGTTGGGGTCCACTGGGCCACCGTGCCAGGCCTGCCGCAGCTGGAGCACCGTGGGAGAAGATGGTGGTTGGGTGGCCAGACCAATTTCTGATGTAAGATTTAGGGACCTGGGAATGCCAGCATGTCCTGGCCTTTAGGAAAGCCGCTCTGGGAGGCAAAACACTTTATCCCGCTTATGCTTTCGTTGCTTAAAATGTTCTTGGGGTTTCTCTTTGGGTATCTCCTTTAAGAACCAGAATATAAGCAACATAACAGCCTTCATTATAGACATCTCTTTAACCGATACCAGTGTTCCTTATCTTACCACCCGCCTTATGCATCCAGGTTAGAATTTCTTTTACACATTTCCAAACAGTGAATTCACTCTAAGCAGATGAAGTTGTGGCATCATCGGGGAGATATGGAGCCTGGCATCTGGCTGTGCTCTTGCTCCTGTCTTTGGCTTAGGGAAGGGTCTCCTGCCCGGCTCCCTTGGCAGAGTGGGGAGGACGGTTTCCCATTCCTGGGCCTCCATGGACTGTTCTAGGTCTCAGGGCTAGGAGTTCTAGCAGCGAACTCCTAGCAGCAGCTGCTGCTGCTTCTCCCGCTGGCTCATACACACTGGCCTCTGTTCAGTTTGAGAGTCAGAGAGCAACCTCTGGGGACTTCCCAAACTGCTGGCCTTGAGCCTCAAGTAGCAGGGAGAGCCCTGGTAGGGAGTCGGAAACAGGGCCATGAGCCACTGGGGAGGAGCCCATGAGGGGCAGAGCTCTGCTCTCTTCCTGCTGCCGCCAGCCGTTGAGCCACAGCTTGGGTGTTCACTCAGGCCACAAGCCACCAGACGCCCTGAGAGCCTCCTACGGGCACCCTCATCCCCAGGCTCTCGGGGCCTTTGACAGCCACCGTGGGGCTTGTCCTATAGAACGAATGCTGCCTGTGTCTTCAAGAGGGCAGCCTTGCTGCCCGCCCTTGGGTACAGTGATTTGCACTTACGATTCCTGACCCTGGGCCCTCTGTTAGGGTTCCGTATGTGCTGTTCTGTATCTGTATAAATCCTAGTGCCGAAAGGTGGGTGGATAGTAAACCTAGTGAAATGCTGCTTCCACCCTTGGCAGGCGATCTACAGAGCCTGCGGCTCCCCCAGAGCAGCTCTCAGAGGCTGCACTGAAGGCCTCGGAAGAGGCGGTGGCCCAAGGACTCGAGCAAGAGCAGAGGGGGCTCCTGGAGTCCAAGCGAGAGAAGATGCCGCGGCTGCAGGAGAAGCTGTGGCAGGAGGAGGAGGCGGCGGAGACCCTGCGGCTTCACCGGCAGAAAGAGAAGGCGCTCAGGTCCCGCCCCGACCCCAGTCCAGCTGCCCCAGCTGTGCAGGGACACCCTCCTCCCACCCTGGCAGCCACGGGGATGCCCGGGGCCCCTCCAGGACTGCTCCCCAGTGGCCCGTGTGGAGGGGTGGGCTCCCTGGCCAGGGCTCGTGCCTTTCCTCTTTTTGGGGAGGACTTGGGAGGCGTGATCATGATGAGGGTAGCTAATATTTTTTGAGAGATTACACTGATCCATATGCTTTATGTCTATTAATTTGTTCAGTCCTCGGAATGGCCCTTATGAGGTGTCGTCATCAATTCTGTTTTGTAGCATCTATAATATAGACGAAGAAACTGAGGCACAGAAAGGTTAAGTAGCTCGTCCCAGGTATGGAGGCTCGTAGGCAGCAGAGCCCGGGTTAACCCAGGCGGTTTGTCTCCGGAGAACAACTACATCGTCCTCTCTCGGGAGTCAGGGCCCTGTTGGGACCCGCTGAGATTGGGAGGGACCACGCGAGGTGCTCTCGGACCCAGAAGTTTCTATTTGGGTTCCTACTCTTTGAGTAGCTGTCTGCGAGGCCCTAGACAAAGGCGACATGGAAGCCTGGGCTGGGCCCACGTGTACAGGATTGTGTGTATGTGTGCTGGAGTTTCATTTTTATAGGAAGAGGCAGTTCAGGGCTGGCATGATGGCTACACAGAGTCACCAGGTCCCTGGTCTCCTTTCATGTCTCTGCCATCTTTAGTGCTGGGTTTTACTCTCAGGGTCTCTTTACAGTCCAGTATAGCTGCTGGATCTCCAGCCATCGTGTCTGTGCTCCAGGCAGGAAGATTAGGGGCACCTTCTAGCTCATTCAGTCCCTTTGAAGGCACTTTCCTGGAAACTTTACCCAATAACTTCTGCTTATTCTTTAAAGGAGTTTTCCTGGAAACTTTACCCAATAATTTCCACTTATGTCTGGCTGGCTACCCCTGGTTGCAAAGGCTAACTGGGAAATGTAGTCAGTCAGCTGGTCCTCTGTACCTGATAGAAAAAAAATCAGGGTTCTCTTAGTAAAGAAAAATGGGAGAATGGATACTGAGAAGGGTAGTAAGCAATCTCTGTCACAGTCCCAGGATGGGAAAGGTGCTACAAAAAGATGTTAATATATTTCACTTACTTAGCACTTAAACTAAAGGCTAAATCTTGTCCTCTTGGACAGAACATCCGAAAGTGCTAGAGACTTGCTATTTTTCTATCATATGTAGCAAAGACTTATAAAAATATTTATGCTTAATTTAGAGAAACTAACAAAGCCAACACCCAACTACCCAGAGGGTTGGGGACAGTCTCTCTCATTAGCCCAACACAGGATCGACTGACCCTGGGTCCATCCTTATGTCACCCCTCCTGGATCCCCAGCCAGAGTGCATCCCAGAGGACAGATCTTCCCACAGCATCTTCCTCTTCCAGCCAACTGAAACTTGGGGCGGGGGCCCACCCAAACAGGGTGCAACTCAGCTTACCTTGAGAGACAGTGCCTGGGAGGAAATCCCCGTGGTGTCTCCCTGCCCACCTACCAGGCTCCTCTCTCTTCCCAGTCACCCTCAGCTGGGCTGACTGTGCCTTTTGTCCCTCCCCAAACCCCCCAACTGCAGAGGGGGCCTCCCAGAGACCTCTTAAGTCGTGGTGAAAACCAGCCGCCAAAAGTGTCCGACTCAGGGCCTGAAACACAGTAGTTGCTCAATAAATGACGGCTCTTGATTGTAAATGCTTTCAGTCGAAATCAGTACAGTGTCAGCGGTCTTGACTAAGTGGTTTCTCTGTGGGCAGTGCCTTGCCTGGCTGTCTTCCAAGTAGTTTATCACGAGAACCCTGTTTCTGTTTACGTGTGAGCCTTTCTGAGCGGTGGCGCCTCCTCTTTGCTGGGAAACTGCCACTTGGTAGAAATTTCTGGAAACCCCAGCTGACCTTGCAGCAAATATTTCTCGAATGAGAAAGCAGGCAGTAAGGCAGACGGGCTAACTCTCAGTTTCTTTAGTTACAAAACAAGGAGATTGAGTTAGTTGTAAGATGAAGAGAGAGTTGTAAAATGCAGGACTTAACCTCTAAAGACCCTTTCAGCTCTGCCGTTCTGCGGTGCTACGTGTAACATTTGGCCACGGGATGAAGAGAAAGGGTTTCTGGGGAATCTAGAAGGAAGGATTTTTACTTCACTCAAATTTTCTGTCATCATGGAAGAGAGCAGTGGTGCTGATAACTTAAAATAGGAAATGAACCTAAATCTTTTCTGGCTTTGGAATTCACTCCAGAAGCTTTTCAAAGAAATTGTCTTCTGAATCGTGCACAGCACACAGCCCCTGGTCACGTGGGGGCCGCAGGAGGGTTGTCTGCTTGGGATGAGAAGGGTACTATCGTTAGTCTGCAAGTAAGATACCCCTCCTAGATAATCAAAGCTTGCTTATAGTTTAGGCCTGGTTGATGCTGTTCAAATTCAGCAAACATGCACTGAGTACCTACGTGATATCTGTTACTGTGTTTGGCACTTAGGATAAAACAGGTTTTAAGACAAGACTCTTTCTCTGGAGAAGCTCCCAGGCTTGTAAGGAAAACACACATACAAAAGATTAATTAATTATGGTGCAGTGTGATGCATGGCACCGAGCGGCATGCTTAAGAAAGGTCCTCATATAAAGTGTGTTGGGAGCAGAAAGGTAATTGATGAACTTGAAAGACTTCTCTGAGAGGAGGGAGCTGGGTGTTGAACAAGGAACATGGGTTCATCAGGTAGGAAAGGGGATTCTAGACGGGGGAACCAGCATGAACAAAGGCCAAGAGGCAGGGAAGAGTGTAGTGGGGTTTAGAGGGGGTGGCTCATCTGCTGTGGCCAGAGCTGGGCTGGAGTCAGACTGGATCCCACCTTGAGTGAACGCCACCAAGGTGAACCTGGAGGCCGAGGGGAGCCTTTGGCAGAAATGCTGTGCTGGGATCATGGAGCCTGTAATCTACTTCCGGCTGCAAAGAGCAGGTGGTTCATAGCCCCTCTAACCTGGGGAGGTGTTAGAGGGAGGCAGCAGGACCCAGAGGCTAAGGTTAGACTCGTCTTTAAGACTTAGGAAGCTTCGGACTTCCCTGGTGGTGCAGTGGTTAAGAATCCGCCTGCCGATGCAGGGGACACAGGTTTGAGCCCTGGTCCGGGAAGATCCCACATGCCGTGGAACAACTAAGCCCGTGCACCACAACCACTGAGCCCACGTGCCACAACTACTGAAGCCTGCATGTCTAGAGCCCGTGCTCTGCAACAAGAGAAGCCACCACAATGAGAAGCCCGCGCACTGCAACGAAAAGTAGCCCCCGCTTGCTGCAACTAGAGAAAGCCCGCGCACAGCAACAAAGACCCAAGGCAGCCAAAAATAAATAATGAATAAAAAATAAATTAAAAAAAAAAAAAAAGACTTAGGAAGCTTCACAGGCAGGCTACGGGCTTTTGGAGGCCGAGAGCCAGGGGTTATGCCTAAAAGAGGGAAGGCCTTGTGGTCCCGCCAACAAACTTGCCTTTCCTTTGCTTCACAGTTCCCTGACGGAGCAGCTGCAGAGAGCCACCGAGGGAGAGGAGAGCCTGGTGAGAGAGCAGGAAGGCCAGAGGCTGTCCCGGCTCTGCGCCCAGGTGCAGTGCAGCGTGGAAGCGGATGAGGACCAAATCAGGTGAGTGCGGGCTGTGGGCTGCCCGGCCCCCTGGAGGTCCACCCCCGCCTCCCCCAGTGCCCAGGCCCATCCCCACCCGCTTGTCTGCCCAGGGCCGAGCACGAGGCTTCCCTGCAGAGGCTGCGAGAAGAGCTGGAGTCTCTACAGAAGGCTGAGAGGGCCAGCTTGGAAGAGAGAAACAGGCAGACGCTGGAGCGTCTCAGGGAAGACATGGAGGCTTCGGAGAAGAGAGAGCAGGCCGCCCTGAACATGGAGAAGGAGAAGGCCTTGCAGCAGCTGAGGGAGCAGCTAGAAGGGGAGAGGAAAGACGTGAGCGCCCCCCTCCCCACCCCAATGTGATCCTGGGCTGCCTGGGGAGGAGCTGAGCGCTGCGGAAGAGGAAGCGCCAGCCTTGGGGCGCAGGGTGGGGAGCCAGGTGGAGAACGGGTGTCTGTGTGGATGGGCAACGAGATGTCCGGCCGGCTGTCTGGGCCCGTGTGGACCTGGCCTGTGCATTTGGGAAGATTCATGACTGAAAGAACTTAAACCAGACCAGAGCTCTTGAGACAAAGCGGCCTTGTCCTTGTCCCTGAGGGGCAGCTGTGAGGACCTCGCGTTTCTCTCCTTTCCTCCCCTGCCTCAGAGCGAGAGGCTAGCCCGCTCAGAGGAATTTTTTCTCCTTTGTCCTTACTCCCTGTCCCTCCAGTCCAGTGGGTCTGTCTCTAGGTAAGAGGCTGAAGTAGGTAATAGGCCACATGGAACTTTTGTTTTCTTTTGGTGCTGGGTGGAGTTTCAGCTCTCAGGCCCAGGGCGTCTGCAGCGAGGCGTGGGGGTGTGGGGACATCATTGTACTGCACGCGCTCTGGGAGGTGGTGCTGAGACGCGCAGGCCTCCCTGCCTGGTGCTCATGCACAGGCAGGAGTGTTGCCTATGTACCGGTGGCCGAGGCAGGGGAATGGAAGCTGTGACCGAGCCTTACTGAAAGGCCCCTCCACTCTGGCGTTCACGTCCCCGTTCGTTTGCGAGGTGCAGACTTGAGGGACAGTTATTTCGGAGGAATCAAAGATGTGCCTGCGGTTCCCCTGGAGTGCTTAGCTCGAGAGGCATGGGGGGTGGTCTTCTGGCTCTCCTCATCTCAGCTCAGAGCCCGGCCAGCCTGCCCTGCGTCCTCACAGGCCCTCTGCTCTGCCCCAGGCGGTGGCCGCGCTGGAGAGGGAGCACAGGGAGGAGCTGGAGCAGCTGTCTTCCTCGCTGGAGGCCAAGCACAGGGAGGTGAAGCGCGGTGGCCCTGGCTGGCGGGGCAGACCCTGGGCATCCTGGGGTGTGAGCCGCGGGACCCCTTCACCCACACCCCGTCCCCTAGGGAGGGAGTCTCCCTCTCCTGCAGCCCCCGGGGGGATGGGTGCTGGGACCCTGGGAAGCGAGTCCCCCGTGGCCACTCTGCAGCGCTCTCTGCGGGTCACGCTCCCCTGTGTGGGTGCCTCCTCAGGTGGTCTCCAGCCTCCAGAAGAAGATGGAGGAAGCTCATCAGAAAGAGGAGGCCCAGCTGCAGGAGAGCCTTGGGCGGGCGGAGCAGAGAGCTCATCAGAAAGTTTATCACGTTCTCGAGTACGAGCAAGAGGTGAGTGCTGGTCTGCTCCTTCGACTCTGTGTACCTGTCGTGGACACTCTGACGGTCGGCCGAGCCATCCTGGCCCAGGGGTCCTCTGCTTTGCTTTGGACAGCTCAGCTGGGGTCAGGACTTCAGGGTCCGTTTTCATGCCTTAGCTCCCTGGAGGCCGAGTGCTTCTCCACCCCCATGCCCTATATGTGAGGAGGAGGGCGTGCTGGGTGTGGCCATGTGTATGTCACCTGACGTGTGCACGTGGGGACATCGGGGAGGTTGTGTCACATGTGTGTATGAGTCCCTTCAAGTGCTTCAGTCCCCGGGTGCTGCCCCAGCCTCAGTCCTGCATGTCGCATCCCTGCCGCCTGCCCTGCAGCTCAGTGGCCTCCTGAGAGAGAAGCGCCAGGAGGTGGAGAGGGAGCACGAGAGGAAGATGGACAAGATGAAGGAGGAGCACCAGCAGGTGGTGGCTGAGGCCAGGGAGCAGTATGAAGCCGAGGTGAGCTCACCCCGTTCCCTGGCACTTGCACGCGCGCGCGCGCGCGCACACACACACACACACACACACACCCCCCACACACACCCCGGGGTCACACACACACACACACACACACACCACCCCCCACACCCTGAGGTGACCTCACCACGTTCCCTGGCACTTGCACGCGCGCGCACACACACACACACACGCTCCGGGGTCACACGCACACACACACACACACCCCCCGGGGTCTCACACACACACACACACACACACACACCCCACACACCCCACCCCCCATACCCTGAGGTGACTTCACCACGTTCCCTGGCATGTGCATGTGCGTGCGCGCACACACACACACACACACACACACACACACACACACACACACAGACACCGGGGTCACAGACACCCCGGGGTCATTCCCAGCTGGCCGGAGGGCCTGGGAAGGGGACCACCTGTGGTCAGGGATGGTGGGAGGCTTTCTTTCCTGGCACCCTGCAATGGTGAGATCGTGTTTTGCCTTTTTACTAAAGCATTAGGTGAGGAGCGATTCCTCCCCGTCAGCAGGCTGCACTTTGCTCTCATATTAATAATAGCTGACGTGCGTTGAGCTTGTACGACGTGTCGCGCACTGTCCTAAGCTCTTTATGTATATTACCTCATTTAGTCCTCACGACACCCTTAGGGGGTTCATACTATCATTATCTCTATTTTAAAAAGAGGGAACTGAGACTTGGGGAGTGTAAGCAACTCTCCCAAGCCCACCCTGGCTAGTAAGTAGAGGAGCTAGGATTCAAGCCAGAATGTCTGACTCCAAAGTCTTCAATTTTAACCACCCAACACCGTGCCACCAGGGTTAATAGAAATTCCAGGACACCAGGAAATAGACTGGCAAGAGCCACCCAATATTTAGATATTATCTGCCCGACTTCAGCCTTCGGTGGGAACGTTCAGTGACTTAAGTGGACCCATGCCGGCTTGCTCACGTTGGGGGTGGACGAGGGGGAGGGCTGGTGGCTGACTTTAGCCCAGAGCCAGGCCTCTACCCGGGGTTTCTAGGCTACTCCTCCAGTAACTGGAACCGGTATCCCAGACTCTTTGCACCAGGGCAGAAATAGCGGCCCATCGTGGTGAAATGTAGTTGACTCCCTTCCCAAACCAATTCTGCCCTTGCTGAGGAAGAGTGAGAATTTAGTAATGATCTCTCTTCCCTTAAGGAACGGAGGCTGTACGTGCAGGGGTGGTGGGTGAGGCCGGCTTCCACCCAGGGATTTCTCAGCACGTCTGACCAGCATTGTTTCAGCAGCAGAGAACCAGGGTGCAGGCTTTCTGGGGGCGGGACCTAGCCGTCCTCAGTGCTCTCCTGCTCTTCTCCAAGAGCCGGCCTTAGAGGCCTGTTGGGGTCCCTGATGGCACTGACCCAAGGCTGCAGGGTGGGCTGTGGTTTTAGGGGTGGGAGGGGCGGCTGTGGTTTCCCACCGGCGGCCCCACCGTCCGTGCAGGAGAGGAAGCAGCGGGCCGAACTCCTGGGCCACCTGACGGGAGAGCTGGAGCGCCTGCGCAGGGCCCACGAGCGGGAGTTGGAGACAGTGAGGCAGGAGCAGGACCGGCAGCTCGAGGACCTGCGGCGGCGGCCCCGGGAGCAGGTGGGGGCCCCGGACAGACGGTCGCTTGGGGCCCGCCCTGCCCGACCCCTCCACCCCGGGTAGAAAAGTGCTGGGGGCCGGCACTGCAGCAGCAGCAGACGGAGCCTGACAGCTTCAGGGGTGGGGGTCTCTCGCTGGCCATGCGCAAGCTGGGGCATCCTTGCGCTTTTGTTCTCTGGGCCGGGGAGCATCCCCAGGACTAGAGGCGGAGGTCAGCAGCCCCAGGGCCTCGGGGTTGGCACCTTCGCCTCTCCTCGCCCCCGCTGAAATAGACGAGAGGTGGTGCTCTGCTGGGAGGCCGTGGGGGCAAGTGGGGGAAGCCAGCCCGGCTTGGAGCGGGCGGTATGGGGTGGTAGGTCACAAACCCCTCCTGCCGCTCAGCACGTGCCTGTGCTCTTGCTACGCTCACGGCTTTCTCTCCACCTACACTTCTGTGCAGGAAAGGAAACTCCAAGATTTAGAGGTGGAGCTTGAAACCAGAACCAAGGATGTCAAGGCCAGATTGGCTCAGCTGGATGTCCAGGTGCGGGAGCGGGGGCGGAGGACAGGTTCTCGGGGGCCCTGGACCTTGGAGTCAGCTTCCCCGGGAGAGGACCTGGGGCCCGGAGATGGCCAAATGGCCGGTCCTCTCCTTCGCCCGCAGGAGGAGGCCGCCCGGAAGGAGAAGCAGCAGCTCCTCGATGTGCAGAGGCAGTCTGCGTTGGAGCGCGAGGTTTGGCGCCTCTCCTGTCCTCTCTCCTCTATCTCCCCTATTCCATTTCCTTCCCTCCCGCACCCCTTTGTTCACCGGATCTGTCCACGGAATTGGGTTCCAGACTATGTTGGCTGCTATTGCACAAATAGCCCCAGCGTGTGGGACTAGCTCAGGAGCCGCCGGGGGTGGGCCCGGTGGGGGACACTGCCGCTGAGGGCAGACACAGGCCTTCAGGGTGCCTGGTTCCATCCTCTCCCCATTGCTCTTCCCTGTTGTCTAGTGCTGCCCGCTCCCTGCCTGCCCCGCCCCCCACCCCCCATGTCTCTGGGTGTGTCTCTCTTTCCTCCTGCCCCCAGGAAGCCGCAGCCACCCGTCAGCACCTGGAGGAGGCAAAGAAGGAGCACAGCCACCTGCTGGAGTCAAACCGGCAGCTCCGAAGAATCCTCGAGGAGCTTCAGGCCCGCAAGTTGGAGCTGGAGTCCCAGGTGGATTTGCTGCAGGCCCAGAGTCAGAGGCTGCAGAAGCATGTCAGGTGGTCTGTACCCCTGCACTTAGCTACCCCTACTGCCTCTCGCCGGCCCTCTGACCTCTGCTGCTCATGGGCCCTTTCTACTCACGGCCCAGTTAACAGGCAGAGGTGGGGCCAGGTGGAGGGGCTGCGTTTTGTGGGGAGTTGGGGCTGTGAGTAGCCGGGGGTCCCTGGTTCTACTGTTCATGCCCCAGCTCTGCCTCCAGGGTCTTTGACAGGAGTGAAGGGATGGAGGTGGTTCTCCCCGCTTCCCCCCAGGAGTCCTGACAGTGTGCTGCCTGGTCTGCTTTGTCATGTGACCCTGCCTCCCCCCGCCCCCCCGTCTCCCACCACAGTGACCTGGAGGCCAAAGCTCAGAGGAAGCAGGACTTGCTGAAAGAGCTGGCGGTGGAAGAGAGTGATGCTTCCTCACGATTTGAGCCTGATCTCCACATTGAGGACCTGAGGAAATCCCTTGGGACGGTGAGCTTTTCTGTGCCTTGGGAGGGTCAGGGTGGCTGGGCTAGGGCAAGGCTCCAGGCACCAGGAGGGGGCGGGCCTCCCAGAGTGCACCAGGAGGGGGTAGGGCTCCAGGAAGACTCTGGGCTCCTGGAGGGGTCCTGGCTCTGTTCTGCATAGAACCTTAGTCTCCTATTCTTATCATTGCTAGTCCCCTTCTCCATCAGTCAGATTATATCTGTAAGTGAATAGTCCAGCGGCTGGCAGAACCATTTCTGTGTCTGGGCCACTAGGAGGGACTTTGGGGTCCTTGGAGCCTGTAGTGTATCTGATGTTACCTTCAATGGGCCTTTTCTACTGTGTGTCCTAGAACCAGACTAAAGAGGTATCCTTTTCCCTCTCCCAGAGCAAGGAGGAGACCGACTTGTCCTTGGACAGGTGAGTTCCAATAACCTGTCTTATTTTGCGTTGAGGATGCCAGGAAGGGGTAAGTGAGTGCCTGCGTCACAGAGCCGGGGTGGACTGAAACGTGACGGTGGTCTCCAGCGGGGCTCGGTTCAGGGAAGGGGCCCTGGGTGCCTGAGGAATCGTCTCTGACAAGCCAAGAAGGTGCCCATGGTGATCTGTGGCATCTGCTGACCTCTGCTTGTGGGTCAGGCTGATGGGAGTGTCTCGCCATCTCTGGAGGCCTCAGGCACGTTCCGTTTCATAGTCAGGGTGGGAGGACTCAGCGCAGCCCGTGCCCCGCGCTCTGTGGGTATTTAGTGGCGATGTCCCCGCGCTCTGCCCGGCCCCAGCACCACAGTCTGTGCTCAGGATGGGCATCTGCTCGGGAAGTGGTTGTGACCCACAGCAGGGGTTCTCAGAGAGTGTGCGTCCCTCTCCAACCCCCCGCCCTGTCCCCCCGCAGCGCCCGGCACTACCTCTCTGCCGAGGGGGTAGCTCTCCGCAGCGCCAAGGAGTTCCTGGTCCGGCAGACGCGCTCCATGCGGAGGCGGCAGACAGCTCTGAAGGCTGCCCAGCAGCACTGGCGCCACGAGCTGGCCAGCGCTCAGGAGGCGGTCAAGGACCCGCCAGGCACCAAGGCCCTGGAGGACATGTGCAAGGACCTGGAGGAGGTCAGGAGCCCGGGGGAGGCCTGGGGCAGCCGGCGGCACTCCCTTTGGGCTCGCCCTCAGTTGATCATTCTGGGGACTACACGAGAGTGGTCACATGGGCCTTGGGGTCACTGGACAAGTCTAGGGAGACCAGACAGGAGATACAGGATAAGATCTCCACGAGGATGGAAGCTTCCTTACACTTACGTGCCAGTGCAGTGTGTGGAATGCTTTCTCTAATAGGAAGTCATTTGGGCCTCACAGTAGCCATAGATGATGTGCAAGGTAGTAGTGGTATTCCCATTTTCTAGGGGAAGAGGAGAGACGTTCCACAGTGCTTGGCCATTCCATCACACTCAAGACTTCACTCAGAAGTGAAAATCTTTTGAGCACACTTGGCATAAGCTTGAGTTACTTCTCTGTTTTCCTTCTCTGAGACCCTAATTTGCAGTGAAACGGCAGAGACGCTGTGGTTATTATCAGTGGGATCACAGCTCTCTCTGCCATTCGGGGGTCTTGGCAGACGATCATACCTGGTCCCTTAGAATTCTGAGGGTGCTCAGAGCTGGTGAGTGAGCTGTGGCCCCTAAGTCTGGCTGGGGGCGGCAGAGGGCAACAGGCTGGTCCCGATAGAGGGGCAGCCTTCCCAGGGACACCTGCATGCTACCCCCAGGCCCTGTCATTGCTCTGCTGAATCCCTCCTGCTGCTGCCGCTGATAGTACTGGTAGTTGGAGCAGTGATAATAATAACCATTTGGTTAACAGTAACCCATTTGAGAATTTATTAGGAGTGGGCATAGTGGAGGGCACGTAGCATACTCTATCTCTTCTAATCCTCACAACCCTATGAGAAGTAGTATTTCTGTTTTTTAGATGAATGTCCAGACTGAGAGTTCAGTAATTTGTTCAAGATCACCCAGATCAGCCGGCCTACAAACGGCAGAGCTGGGCCTCCGGCATCTGCCTGGGTGGTTAGTCACCGTCTTTCTCCTCCCCTTTCTTCGTGGCTGCAGGAGACCAGGCACCTGGATGAGATGAAGTCAGCCATGCGGAAAGGCCACGACCTGCTGAAGAAGAAGGAGGAGAAGCTGCATCAGCTGGAGTCTTCTCTCTGGGACGAGGTGCAGCCCAATTTCTGCCGTGGCCTCCCTCCTCTATTCCTGGGATTCGGTTGGGTTCTTTGGTCCTGCGTCGGGACAGCTGGGCTGCCAGGGCCCAGGATTGGCAGTAGGCTTAGGGCTTCTGGGCTGGTGAAAACGGCAGTGGCTTCAGCTTTGAATTTGTTGAACACATCTTGGGCTTTGGATGTCTGTGCTGAGTGGTCCTGAGCAGACCCGGAGCCTCTTGCTGAAGGTTCTTGGGAGGGGACTGGCCCCTGCCCTGGTGCCCGAGGAGAAGTATGCCCCAGGTGTCAGGAATAGAGGCTCCTAGAAGGTTTCCCTACCTTCCCTGGGGCCTTGTAGCCTTTCCCCCAGATGCCAGAGGTGTAGGTACAACAGGAGGGAAGCTTAGGTGGAGAGACACCATGGGGAGTGTTTACTGTGGGGGGGAAGGGTTGGGGTCTGCCTGGTCCTGGTGGCCCTACTGCCCTATCTTCGGTGGCTGAGTTCTCTTAGCCTCGCCTGTAAGGCAGCCTATATGACGTGCCTCTCCTAGAACTTTGGGCCCAGAGAGCCTACCCACCAAGTCCTCAGGTGTCACGAGGGCAGTGGGCAGAAAGCACAGGGCAAGTCCTTACCGCCGCTTCACCCACCAGGCTTCAGATGAAGACACTCTGAGAAGACCCCCCACTAAGAAGGTGGTGACCTTTGACCTCAGCGACCTGGAAGATGGGAGCAGTGACAGTTCTGAATCCTGCCCCCTGCCTCACAGTGAGTGGGGTATCCACGGGGAACGGAGGTGCAGCCCCTCCCTGCAGCCCTGTGTGGGGGCTGTAGGGAGGGGCTGCACCTGTGGCCCCCTCCGGGGGCCAGTGTCTGGAGCAGATGCTTGGGCAAGAGTGAGCCCTCTGGGTTTCCCAGCACACTGGGCCCAGAGGCTCAGGGGAAGCCTTCTGATCATGCAGGGTTCTCACAGTGAGACAGGGGTCCCTCCTGGTGCCGTCCCCAGCCCCCCGGGGAGGCTCTTCTCCCTCTGCAGCCGTGGCCTACAAAGGGGTGGCGGCCCTCACCCTGGGGATACTCTTTCTCTCGGCCAGCTTCCTGTCTGGAACACAGAAGCCCTGGGGCTTTTGTTGGGAGGAAGGGGTGGGGATGTGGGCCAGTAGGATGCACAGTGCCAGCTGGGCCTGGGCCATTCCAGGGCCCCGAGCCCGAGTCCTGCCCCACCCTCTGCCTCTTCCCTTTCAGTCGGCCCGACCCCGAGTCCCACTTTCCCCAACAAGATCCACTACCTGAGCAGCTCCCTGCAGCGGATCAGTGGCCAGCTCAACGGTGTCCTCAGCGTGCTGGGCAGCCTTAACACCCAGCCTCCGCCGCTTTTCACCTCCACACCCTCACCGCTCCCCACCCAGGCCTCCAGGAGCACCCCCGCTCCCTCCTACCCCTCCCTGGTCCGGGTCTCAGCCTCATCCCCGGCTCCACCCACGTCCACCCAGTGGGCCTGGGACCCAGAGCTGGGCCCCCGACTCTCCTCCTCTGTGGCTCAGACTGTGGACGACTTCCTGGTGGAGAAGTGGCGCAAGTATTTTCCAAGTAAGCCTCCCTCTAGGCCATGTGTGGTTCTGGGTTCAGCCTCCCCGCCTTCCTCCTCGGCCTACCCCTCGCCCCCGACTTTGGCATGGCCCATTGACTCCGTGGTGGGTGCCTGAGAGGACCTTGCTGCTCGCCCTGTGGCTGGAGGCCCTATGTGTCTTGACGGTTTACCGGATGGGGCCTTTACGATGGATGCTAGAGCTCAGCCGAACCTAGGAGGTCACCGTTGTCAGTGTCACGATCGCTGCCATCTTGTGTGTTATATATATTATGGCCAGGCATTTTATATATGGTTTTTCATTTAGTACTTATATTAATCCTCTGAGGTTATAATATTTATTCCCATTTTACAGATAGACTCAGCGGTTAAGTATTGAAAATATGCTCCAGGGTACCCAGGGAGTGAGCAACAGACTGGGTTTTGACCCCATGTCTCTGTGACTCCAGGGTTCATGACCCCTTGGCTGTATGTGGCCTCCCCTGGTCTCATAACCCTGCTAAGGAATGTGAAAAGCCATAAAAACAGTTATTTGAAGGAAAAAGTTCGTCTCCTTATCCCGGCCCAAATTGAAAATAATTTCAGTTTTAGAAATAAAATAAATAGGACCATTCCTGGCCATCCTCTGTCTCTCACCTCCAACCACAGAAGCTTCTCCTGTTTTTGTCTGGGGGGCAGTGCCTTTGCAGTTTCTCGGGGAAGGCAGGAGGGGGCTGGCTCAGATGAACCGCTGCCCATTTCTGAACGCTTTCCTCCCACTTTTCCAGCTGGCATCCCGTTCCTCAGCAGTGGCCCTGCCCCCCTGGAAAACAGGCTGGGGTATGTGTCTGCCAGGTAAGCCTCCCTGTGGGCTCAGGGTGGAGCCACACCATTCAGCTGCTCGCTGCAGCTCCCTGGGCAGGTGGGACCTGGGAGGGGACCAGAACTCCTTGTCACATCACCCAGAGCGGTTAGGCAGGTCCCCAGGCCACGAAGCTGCCTGGGTCTGCGGTGCACCTCCGCAGCCAGCGAAAAGTCCCAACCGATGAGGTCCCAGCGGGGCCCGGCGGGCCTTACCTGATCCAGCCCTGTGAGGAAGCTGCCCTGTGTCACCTTGGGGAGAAATGGGCCCCTGGTGGGGCCCTGCCCCTTCCAGCCCTGGTGTGTGGCCTTCGTCTCTTGCCCTGAGCTCTCTGTCTGCATCACACGGCTCCCTTCTTCCCCCAGGCCCACTGAGCAACATCTGGAGTGAGAGGGGGCACCCTGTAGGGGGAGACAGATGGGCAATTATTGAAACCTGTTATTAGTTTCCCGTTCATCTTATTCCTTACCGAATGTAGCCCCTGATGTATCCCTGCAGGCCCCCAACCATAAGTACAACCCCTCTCACCCTTTGGCCAACTTGGGAGCTGATGCTGGCAAGGTATTTGAGTCGATAGAGAGGGAAGCTTTTGCAGATGAGATTGGCCGGGAACAGGCAGATGTGGGAGCCTCGCCGTCAGGAGCATTCACCCTTTCGGGAACTGATGCTCCTCATCCCCGAGGGGCATTCTTGCCTGGCTCCAAGACCCCCCCGCTCTGGCACTCCTGCCTCCTCTGCCCTCCCCGCAGTGAGCAGCTCCGCCTCCTGCAGCGTCCCCCCTCCCAAGTCCCCGAGGCGGGCAGCACCAACTTCCAGGACATGATCGAGGCTCACCGCAAGTGGCTGGAACATTACAAGAATGACCCCAAGTCGTATCTTTTTAGCTGCTCTCCCAACCCCGATCCCTTCTTGCTGTAACTGCCAAGTCGTGTGGGCCCTCGGGGTGCAAGGAGGACCCCGTTGGGCCTGTGACCCTTCCCCAGGCGTGCTCAGCTGACTGACTGCAGAGTTTTCCTTCACCTTGTGGCCAGACATCTCTTCTCTTCGGTGCCCAAGCCAACGGCTGGTTCCGGCCTCCTGCAGCTGGGCCTGGATGAGAACAACAGACTGAAGGTGTATCGCTACTGAGGCCCTGAGCCGGCAGGCAGCCTGGCCTTTCCTGCGTCCAGACCAAGTGTCCGAGTTGCTGCCTGCACTTCACTCCCTCTGATGATAAAGCGTTCTGCCGTCCCCTCTTTGCTGCTTGCCTCACTCAGAACCTAGAGGAACCACGGGGAACCGGTGGCATTGGCGGGGGTGGGGGGAAGGATGGTATGACCAGAAACAGTAAGCCGCCGCCCCAGACCGTGTAATGCATCTCGGGCTGCCCTGTGTGACTCCTGCGGACTGGCAGCACTGACGTGGGGCAGCGAGGACAGGGGCACCTTCGCGAGAAGGTGGCACTGGAGGAGCTGCCTCCTTCCGAGGCCAGGGGACTCCTTTGGAGCGGAGTTGGCCTCTCGGACCTGCAGGACCTGCTTGGCACTCCCAGGGTCACGTGTGTGGCCCTTAATTCGCCAGAACAAAGCCCCCCACAGCGTGTCTGTACCCTGGGACCAGGCCCCGTCTCTCTAATACCTCAGCTGTGTAGAGATCAGACTTTTTTTTTTTTTTTTTTAATGTCCCCTTTCTTGAGTGTTCTCCCTCCTTTTGACTCTCTCAGTATTGGGCCCAGAGCCCCGCGGGAGGGTGGCTGGAGGCTGGGCCCGGAAGTTTTGCTGCCTGTCTTCCCTCTGCTGGCCCTGGGGCTGACCTCAGGAGCACCCCCTTCCCCTTGCCCAGAGCATCCCAGCTAGATTCTCAGGGCTCAAGTACCCAACTATCAGGAAGCCAACAAGCCATAGGAAAAGTCAGGGATGGCTCTGGTCCTCACCTTGGCTTTCTCTTCCCGGCCCACCTTGGGTCTACACGTGGGTCATTTCCATCCGTCTTTTCCAGCTGTGCCACCGCCCACCCCGTCCCCCTGCCGCCCCTCCTCAGAGCTTGGAGACTTGTTCTGGAGGAGGTGAGGGGCCTGGCCTTGGCAGGGAGGGACCAAGTGCCAGTGGGAGCTGCTGCCATTCTGGCACGGCATCCTGCAGCCCCAACTCCCATCAGTGGGCTCCTCGGGGGGAAATGCAGGGGATGTTTAACGTCTGCCCCATTGTTTAAATACAATGCCCCCATTTTCCTTGTCTTGAAAGCCGTGGGGTTGCCCTTGCATCTCCAGTGCGTAGAAACCAACTCTCCACCATCCCACCCTCGTTCCTCTGTCATGGGGTAAGAAACTAAGATCTCATACGTTACAACCAACTCTGGTGACAATCCTGTGTTTTTTACGTCAATTAAATCGCTGCAGGTCCAGTTGCTACAAGGCAGTTGTGTGAATGTGTCTCCTTTTTGAAGGACTTTCCCTTCCTGTATTTTTAAGCAGGAGGCAAATTAATATTCACAGAACACTTAGGTATCGGATCTACTCACATGACAAACCTGTGATGTAGATAGTTTTAGCTCCATTTCTATGGATGAGAAAACCAAGCCTCAGAGATCTTTAAGTGCCTGAGGACCTGGAGAAAGCAGCTGAGTTCCCTATAAGCGCAGAGCCTCATACGCCATCACTGTGCCCTGAGAGCTCCCATCCCAGTGGGGAAGTGCCCCAGCCTCCCGACTCCACTTACCGGCCCCGAGACTTACTGTGCCATTTCCCAAAGGCCACTCGTCGTCGTTTTCCCCATGCAGACGAATGAAAGGTAAGCCCCCTGAAGTCCTAGGCTGGCAAAGTTAGGTGAGTCTTTCCTGCTCCAGTGGTGTGAACAGCCTTCGTACTCCTGGATTTGTAGCAACAAAATTGCTGGAAGAACCAACTGAGAATCAGGCCGTGTTTCATAGACTCGCAAAAGAAAACCGACTTAAAGACAACATACAAAGGAACCCAGCCTCCTCTGTGTCCCAGTGTCCGAGCCGCTCTGAGGACGGGAAGGAGGAAGGCGCTGAGAGGAGCCTGCGGATGACTCGTCATGTGCAGCCCACTCAGATCTCACAGTGGAGGGAGCGGCCCAGAGAGATCACGGGAGAGGCCAAAGGCGGGGCCTTTGCATGGCGGGGGCAGGACCAGATCTGAGCAGTCCTGACTCCTAGCCTGGGGCTTAAGGAAAGAGTATTTTTAAAAGGGTGTTTATTTTGAATAGGCTCTGAGTTCACATGGCTCAATATTCGAATGGTACAAGAGTCAGCCCATCCGTGGGCCGTTTCCTCGAAGGTAACAAATATACCAGATTTTATGTAAATAAAAGAAGAAAGAATGGAGACTGTTCTGACTCTTCCCTTTTACTGGTGGGGTAAGGGTCATTCCTCCCGTGGGGATCAGACAGTTGCCCAAAGCTCTTCTGTAAGACATTCATTGCCTCTTAAGGGAGCAATGCTGAGCATGATAATAGCCCCCCCCCACCCCCGTAACACACATTAAAAACTTCCACACAGAATGGCAGTATGGAGGTGGGGAAATAACCCTGGCCTTAGGACACCTGGGTTTACTTCTCGCTCTGACATCCACAAGCTCTGCGACCTGAGCAAGTCCTTTCTGGGCCCATGTCTTCCCTGGTCAGAAGCTCGAAGCCCAAATCCACAGTCCAGGGACAAAGCAGGGTAGCTGCCTCAGATGCGGTGACTGAGGGGCCTGCCTTGGGTGGAGAGCTGCCCTCATCCGGAGAGGGACTGAATACGTCCAGTGGCCTAATATAGGCCCCAGGTGGGGAGGGATGCTGGCAGGGGTTGCCCATACCTCCAGCAGCTTCTTTGGAGAAGTGATGGTTAAAAAAAATGGATCAAGTACCATCACCAGTGCTGATGAATTGGAATGTTTCCTCATTCCTCCTTGAAACTTCTGCATCTCCAACCTAGGCCCCCGGCCTCCCTGCTTAGCTTTGCCATCTCCAGCAGGTATGTAGACAGAGGGCCCAGTGAAGGGCAGTGTAACACCATTTGCCATCATGGAGGAGAGGGGCATCTTCTCTTGGGGGGGGGGGGTCCCACTCAGGTTTAAAGGCAGTGGGGGTGTGAATCAAAGGTTCCCACTTTATCCTCCCTGTGCCTTGATTTTCACACCTGTAAAATGGGGTTAATAGCGGTATCTAGCCCAACGTAATAACAAAAATACCAAACAACCCAATTGAAAAATAGGCAGAAGACCTAAATAGGCATTTCTCTAAAGAAGACATACAGAGATGCTCATCATCACTAATTACTAGAGAAATGCAAATCAAAACTACAATGAGGTACCACCTCGCACCAGTCAGAATGGCCATCATTAAAAAGTCTACAAACAATAAATGCTGGAGACGGTGTGGAGAAAAGGGAACCCTCCTACACTGTTGGTGGGAATGTAAATGGGTGCAGCCACTATGGAAAACAGCATGGAGGTTCCTCAAAAAACTAAAACTAGAGTTGCCATATGATCCAGCAATCCCCCTCCTGGGCATATATCTGTACAAAACTATAATTCAAAAAGATACATGCACCCCTATGTTCATAGCAGCACTATTTACAGTAGCCAAGACATAGAAACAACATGTCCATCAACAGATGAATGGATAAAGAAGATGTGGTATATATATACAATGGAATACTACTCAGCCATAAAAAAGAATGAAATAATGCCATTTGTAGCAACATGGATGGACCTAGAGATGATCATACTAAGCAAACTATGAAACAGAAACAGACGCACAGGTAAAGAGAACAGACTTGTGGTGGCCAAGGGGGAGACGGGGTGGGGGAGGGATGGAGTAGGAGTTAGGGATTAGCGGATGCAAACTAGTATATATAGGATGGATAAACAGCAAGGTCCTACTGTATAGCACAGGGAACTATATTCAGTATCCTGTGATAAACCATAATGGAAAAGAATATGAAAAAATATATGTATAACTGAATCACTTTGCTGTACAGCAGAAATTAACACAACATTGTAAATCAACTATACTTCAATAAAATTTAAAAAAAAATTAAAGACGATTTAAAAATAGCAGTATCTAGCCCATAAAATGGTTATGAGGATTAAAGAAGTTAATCCATATAAAGTTCTCAGTGTTCAACACGCAGTAAGGGGAATGGTGTCACCAAGACGGTGACGTAGGGTGTTCCTGACTTTGTCCCCCACCACAAGAGCAACTAACAACGATTCATGGACAAGACACCACTGAGAGAATCCTAGAACCCGGGAGCAAGGATGAAGCACCTTCTGTACCACAGAGACCCAGGCAGACCACAATGGGGGGTGGGGGTGGGAAGAGGGTAAGAGGAGCCGCTACACACTGACCACATTGCCCCCCCCCCAGGTCAGCACAGCCCACCCCACACCGAGAGGTCTCCCTTGGGCCTATGGTTCCTCCAGAGGGAAAAGAGAGTCCAGGGGTGACATCCAGCACCCCCAGAATTGTGGGTCACTTCATGGGAGCCCTGGTTTCACCCCCTTGGATTGCAGGGGACTCTGTGGGGCTCAACCACTGGGAATCTGATGGTGATGGAGAAGGGGGAGAGGCCTCCAGCACTGGGTCTTGGCAGACCAAATTCCCACTTGCAGAGCCCACGTAGTAGTCCCAACCTGTGTCTATGCTCATTTGCAGAACAAGTCGATGGTGCAGTGTGACCAGGGAACTTGGTGCGGTGCAGGTCTGCACGACTCAGCTCCTCAAATGAGGAGTTCTGCAGTCCCTGGAGCCTGGTCGTCTCACTTCCAGGCAGAAGAGCTGAGTCGTAGTCCCACCAGCTGTGGTGTGCCTCCCAGCCCCTCCCAACCAGAAGGCCTCCTTGGGAAAATCTGGGAGTTGTCGGAAGCGGCCTCCCAGTCCTGCCCAGGCAGGAGAACAGACATAGCCCTACCGGCTGCCAGTTTGGCTCTTGGCCCATCTAACAGGAAGCATTGCTGAGAACACCTGGAAGCTGCTACGTAATCCTGCAACGCTTGAGTCCAGAGGCAGGGGCAGAGCTGATCACCCCCAGAGCAAAGCCAGTAGCCCTGTTGGACCAGGGAACTTGGGGCACAGGTCAGCTTGAGTCAAGACCACAAAGAGCCTTAGTGGCCTTGGAGCTGTTCTCCCAGCTCCTGGGCAGAGAAACTAATTCATAGCCCCACTTATTGCTGAATAAAGCCTTTAGCCCACCTGACCAGGGAACCCTCCCAGAGCACATGAGAAGCAGCATAGCCCATCCAACAGCCCCTAGCCCAGTGGCACTAGGACAGAGAGCACAGCCTGTGGCTTTCCCTGTCTACAGAGCAAAACTGGTGGCCTCACCTGACCAGGATATTCCGTGCACAATCTTGCCTGATTTGGGTCCTCAAGCAATGAGCCATGCAGGCCCTGGGTCCCATTCTGCTGCCCAAGAAGGGCAAGAAAGCGAATTCATAGCCCCACCAACTGCTGAGAATAGCATCCAGTCCCAACTGTGTAGAAAGCCTGACCAGAGAACTCAGGCAACGACAGAGCCCATCCTACAGCCTCACTTGGGTAGGGAACCATGTCAGCAGTCTTATCCAGCTGTTCTTAGCCAGTGGCATCCCCCCCTCCCCAATTTCAGAGCTTAAGCAGTTGCCTCACACAATAATAGATCCTAGTAGCAGGCCCCACCAGCAGATACATCCAGAAATCCAAACTGAGCTGAGAAGTGAACTGTCTCTGCCAAAGCAAACCTGCAAATTCTGGAGGAAGAGATCACTTACTCAAATGGGAAGATATCAACATAAGGAATCAATGACCAAGAAAAATCAGATAAATATGATACCACCAAAGGAAACTAATACAGTTCTAAAAACTGACCCTAGAGAAATGGAGATCTATGTTCTGTCAGACAAAGAATTCAGAATACTGCTTTTAAGGAAGTTTAGTGAGCTACCAGAACACACAGATGACTAAATGGAATTAGGAAAACAAAACATGAACCCAAGAAGTTCAGCAACGACATAGAAACCATCCAAGAAAAAAAAGAAAAGAAAAAAGAAATCCTAGAGCTGAAAAATACAATTGAAGAATTCAATGGGGAGTAGAAAAGCAGACTCAGTCATGCAAAAGAAAGAGTCAGCAACCGGGAAGATAGGAAATTTGTAACTGTCCAGTCAGAGGAGCAAAAAGAAAAAAAAAAAGAGTGAAGAAAGCCTATAGAGGGCTTCCCTGGTGGCGCAGTGGTTGAGAGTCCGCCTGCCGAGGCAGGGGACACGGGTTCATGCCCCGGTCCGGGAAGATCCTACATGCCGCGTAGCGGCTGGGCCCGTGAGCCATGGCCGCTGAGCCTGCGCGTCCGGAGCCTGTGCTCCGCAACTGGAGAGGCCACAACGGTGAGAGGCCCGCATACTGCAAAAAAAAAAAAAAAAGAAAGCCTATAGAACTTATGGGACACAAGGTAAAGAAACAACATTTACATTATGGGAATTCTGGAAGGATAAAAAGAGAAATGGATAGAAGGTATATTTAAAGCAATAATAGTTGAAAACTTTCCAAAGAAGGGGATAGAAGTAGACACCCAGATCCAAGAGAATCTCAAATAAGTTGAACCTGAACAGGGCTACACTGAGACACATTATAATTAAACTGTCAAAAGTCAAAGACAAAGAAAGAATTTTAAAAGCAGCAAGAGAAAAGAGAAGTTACATATAAGGGAACCCCCGCAAGACTGTTGGCAAATTTCTCAACAGACACGTTTCAGGTCAGAAGAGAATGGGATAAAATATTCAAAATATTGAAAGGAAAAAAAAAAACTGTCAACCAACAGTACTATACCCGGTGAAACTGTCCTTCAGAAATGAAGGAGGGATAAAGACTTTCCTGAACAAACAAAAACTGAGGGAATTCATCACCATTAGACCTGCCTTATAAGAAAAATTAAAAGGAATTTTTTGAGTGGAAATAAAAGGACTCTAATTAATATCATAAGAACTCAGAAGGCAGTGTAAAACTCAGTGGTAATAGTAAATAAATGGTCAAAGTTAGATTCAATAATGTGGTAATGGTGGTGTGTAATTCACTTACAACTCTAAAAGTTAGAAAACAAATGTAGTAAAAATAACTATAACAAAAATAATCTGTTACTAGTTATACAATGAAAAATATGTAAATTGTAACTTCAATACTCTAAAATATGAGAGGGAGGAGCAGTAAAAGTGTAAAGCTTGGGAATTCTATTGAAGTTAAGTTGTTACAATTTTAATGTATTTTCTTTAAGCCTCATGGTAACCACAAGTGAAAAACCTATAGTAATTACACAGAACAACATAAAGAAGTCAAAGCATTCTTTTACCACAAGGTATCAAAACACACAAAAAGACAACAGGATAAGAAACAAGGTGCAATGGATCTAGAAAACAATTAACAAAATGGCAGCAGTAAGTCCTTACTTATCAATAATTACTTTAAATGAAAACAGACTAAACTCTTCAATCAAAAGATGTAGAACGGTTGAATGGGTTTTTTTTAAAAAAAGATCCAATGATATGCTGCCTACAAGAGAGTCATTTTAGCCTTAAAGACACATAGACAGTGAAGGGATGGAAAAATGTTTCAAGTAAATTGTAAGAACAACAACAACAAAGCAGGGGTAGCTATACTTATATCAGACAGACTTTAAAAATGGTAAAAAAGAGACAAAGAAGATCATTATATAATGATCAAGGGGCCAATATATTAAGAAGATAAAACAGTTGTAAATATTTTTGTGCCCAACGTCAGAGCACCTAAATACAAAAGCAAAAGCTAAGAGCTAAAAGGAGAAATAAACAGCAATACAATATTAGTTGGGGACTTTAATACCCCACTCTCAACAATGGATAGATCATCCAGACACAGAATCAGTAACAGTGGGTTTGAACAAGACTAAAGACCGAGTGAGCCTGACAGACACATACAGCTGTTCTGACAACAGCAGAATATACTTTCTTCTCAAGTGCACATGGAACATTTTCTAGGATAGACTGTACATTAGGCTGTAAAACAAGTCTTAGAAAATTCAAGGAGACTGAAATCATACCAAGTATCTTCTCTGACAACAATGGTATGAAACTGGAAATCAATAAGAAGAGGAAAAATGGAAAATTCTTAAATACATGGAAATTAAATAACACTTCTGAACAACCAATGGATTAAAGAAGAAATTAAAGGGGAAATAATAGAATATCTTGAGATAAATGAAAATAGAAACACAACATACCAAAACTTATGGAACGCAGCAAAAACAGTTCTAAGGAGGAAATTCATAACAATAAAAGCCTACATTAAGAAGCAAGAAAGAGCCCAAATAAACAACCTAACTCTATGCCTTCAGGAGCTGGGGAAAAAAAACAAAGAAAGAAAAAAAATGAGCCCAAATTTAGCAGAAGGAAGGAAATAGTAAAGATTAGAGTAGGAATAAATGAAATAGAGGATAGGAAAATAATAGAAAAGATTAACCAAACTAAGAGTTGGTTCTTTAGAAAGATAAACAAAGTTAACAAACATTTAGCTCGAATAACCAGGGAAAAAAGAAAGAGGACCCAAATGAACATTATAAATGAAAAAGGAGACATTACAACTGATTCCCCACAAATACAAAGGATCCTAAGAGGCTACTATGAATAGCTATACATCAAAAAACTGGACAACCTAGAAGAAATGGAAGAATTCTTAGAAATATACAAACCAGCAAGATTGAATCAAGAAGAAATAAAAAGTCTGAATAGACCAATTACTAGTGATAAGATTGAATCAGTGATAAAAAAAAAGACCTCCCAATGAAGAAAAGTCCAGGACCAGATGGCTTCACTGGTGAATTTTACTAAACACATTTAAAGAATTAACAATCCTTCTCGAACTCTTCCAGAAAAATTAAGAGTTGGGAACGCTCCCAAACTTATTTTACAAGGTCAATGTTACCCTGATATCAAAGCCAGAAAAGGATGCTACCAGAAACGAAAAGTACAGGCCAATAACCCTGATGAATATAGATGCAAAAAATTTCAGTAGAATGCTAGCAAACTGAATTCAGCAGCACATTAAAAGGATCATTCACCATGATCAAGTGGGATTTATTCGTGGGATGCAAGGATAATTCAACATATACAAATCAATAAATGTGATGTATCACATTAATAGAATGAAAGAAAAAAAACCATGTGATCTCCTCAATGGACACATAAAAAGCATTTGACAAAATTCAACATTCATTCATGATAAAAACTCTGAACAAATTAGGTATAGTAGAAATGTACCTCAACATAATAAAGGCTATTTATGATAAGCTCAAAGCTAACTTCATACTCAATGGTCAAATGTTGGAAGCTTTTCCTCTAAGATCAAGACTAAGACAAGAGTGCCCACCCTCATTACTCCTATTCAATGGAAGTGATCAGGCAAGAAAAGAAATAAAAGGCATCAGAATTATAAAGTAAGAAGTAATATTGTCTCTATTTGTAGATGACATGATTTTATATACAGAAAATCATAAAAACTCCACCAAAAAACGATTAGATCTAATCAATGACTTCAGTAAAGTTGCAGGATACAAAATTAGCATACAAAAAATCAGTAGTATTTCTATATGCTAAGAACAAATGATCTGAAAATGAAATATAGAAAAGATCCATTTATACAATACCAACAAAACCAATAAAATACTTAGGGATAAACTAAGGAGGTGAAAGATCTCTATTCTGAAAACTACAAGACATTGATTAAAGAAGTTGAGGAAGACACAAATAAATGTTCATGAATTGGAAGACTACAGTTAAAATGTCAGTATTACACAAAGCCACCTATAGAGTCAATACAATCACTATCAAGATTTCAATGACATTTTTACAGAAATAGAAAAACAACACTAATGTTTATATGGAACCACAAAAACCCTGAATAGCCAAAACAATCCTGAGAAAGAAGAATAAAGCTGGAGGCATGATACTCCCTGATTTCAAGCTGTATTACAAAGCTATAGTAATCAAAACAGTATGATACTGGCATAAAAATAGACAGGTCAGTGGAACAGAATTGAGAACCCAGAAATAAACCCAAGCATATACAGTCAACTAATATTTACTAAGAAAGCCAAGAATACTCATTGGAGAAAAGATAATCTCTTCGATAAATGGTGCTGGGAAAATTGGATATTCACATTTAAAAGAATGAAACTAGACCCGTATCTTACACCACTCACGAAAATTAACTCAAAATGGATTAAAGACTTAAATATAAGACCTGAAATCATGAAACTCCTAGAAGAAAACATAGGAAAAAACTCCTTGACATGGGCCTTGGCAATGATTTTTTGGATATGACACCTAAAGCACAGCTACAAAATAAAAAAATAAACAAGTGGGACTACACCAAACTAAAAATCTTCTGCACAGCAAAAGAAACAATAAAGTGAAAAGAACCTATGGAATGGGAAAACATATTTGTAAATCATATATCTGATAAGGGGTTAATATCTAAAATATTTAAAGAACTTATACACCTCAATAGCAAACCCCCCAACAATCCAATTAAAAATGGGCAAAATCCTGAAGAGACATTTTTTTTCCAAAGGAAAATATACAAATGACCAACAGGTACATGAAAAGGTGGTCAACATTACTAGGCATTAGGGAAATGCAAATCAAACCCACAAAGAGATATCACCTCATGCCTCTTAGAACGGCCATCAACAAAAAGATGAGAGATAACAAATGCTGGCAAGAATGTGGAGAGAAAGGAACACTTGTGCATTGTTAGTGGGGTTGTAAACGGGTACAGCCACTATGGAAAACAGTAACCTCAAAAAATTAAAAATAGAACTACCGTATGATCCAGCAGTTCCACTTCTGGGAATATTTCTAAAGGAAATGAAAACACTAACTTGGAAAGATATCTCACCCCCACGTTCATAGCAGCATTATTTATAATAGAAAAGACATAGAAACAACCTGAGTGTTGGATAAATGCATAAAGAAGTTGTGGTATATACATACAATGGAATACTATTCAGCCATAAAAGACTGAGGAAATCCTGCTATTTGTGACAACATGGATGGACCTTGAAGGCATTATGCTAAGTGAAATAAGTCAGACAGAGAAAGACAAATACTGTATGATCTCACTTATACGTGGAATCAAAAAAACAAAACAAAACAAATCAAAACTAAAACAGAAAACTCTTTGGTTGTTGGACTGAGGTTCTTTGACCAGCACCAGTGCTCTGAGACTGAACCACATGTGTTTTTGTTTTCATAGGATTTATACTTTCTTACAGGTAATTATAAAGATATGAGAGTATCCATGCTAAGTGGTGAGCAGAGTGCTTAACACAGTAGACTCTCAATAAAGAGGAATATCATATGATATTTCTTATATGAGGAATCTAAAAAAAATGATACAAATGAACTTATTTACAGAACAGAAACAGACTCACAGACTTAGAGAATGAACTCATGGTTACCTAGGGGGGAGGGTGGTAGGGAGGGATAATTAGGGAGTTTAGGATTGACATACACACACTGCTATATTTAAAATGGATAACCAACAAGGACCTACTGTATAGCACAGGGAACTCTGCTCAATATTCTGTAACAACCTAATGGGGAAAAGAATTTGAAAAAGAATAGATACATGTATATGTAAAACTGAATCACTTTGTTGTACATCTGAAACTAACACAACATTGTTAATCAACTATACTCCAATGTAAAATAAAAAGTTAAAAAAACAGCAGTTATTAGTGTGTTACATTGTATTGTTTTCTTGTACCTTGGGACACTATGCTGAGAAAATCAAGATTTCATGAGGCTTCAGTCTTCACTGGTCTTCCACTCCCTGACCATTTCTTCCACTCTTTACCTGTCATCCATCTATCTAACATTTTTATGCTTTTATTAAGTCAGGCACTGTCCTGGGTATAACTGTGAAGGGATAGAGCCGTTCTCTGCCCTTCATGGTACCAAGACTTCGGGTGAAAGTCAGAGGGGTAGATCAAGCTTAGTATAAGGGGGACTTTCCTAGCAGAGCTGTCCAAAGGTGAACTGTGCTTGCTTGGGAAGTGATGCATTCTCTATCAGGAGGTAAGCACGTGAAGGACAGACGATCTTTGCTAATTGCAGAAGGGATTCAAGATCTGGATGGAAGTCTGAACTAGGTAGCCTTGAAGGCCTGTTTGAATCATGAGATTCACTGATTCTTAGAGACACTAAAACCAATGTGTGTTACCTCCAGGGTAACACACATCTGGCAGCTGTTGCCCCTTCTGCCCGAGAGCATTGCTGCCACTGCCCAGAAGATATGGGTTCTGGAAGGAAGAACAGAGCCCTGACTGGTCCTCCCACTCTCCTCTCCTACAAACACAGTTACCCTCCTCTCTGAGCTCATCAGTTGCCGTTCCCCAACACTTCACCTGCGTAGATGTGGGTGAAGGGGAGATGGCATGTGGGGAGATGCCCTGAACCTGAGTTATGAAATGAGGGTTTCCATGGAGATCCAAGTTCCTCCTCATCTTCTGCATAAATTAAGATGCTGTTAGCTGTTGTAAAGATAAACTCCCAAATCTCAGTGGCTTAATACAAGTTTCTTTTTTTTTTCCTCATAGAAAGTCCAGTTGGCATTGGTAGGGGTAGAGGGGCCTCTGCTCTGCACAGATGTATAGGAACCCAGGCTGAGTGAAGCTCTGTCATCTTTAGTAAGTGGCTTCTGAGCTCACCTTTGGCATTGACATCCAGTTGAAGAAAGTGGAGGGTGGCTAATCCAGCTCTGAAAATAACATGTATCAATTCTACCACATTCCACTGGTCAGAACTTAGTCTTAGGACCCTATCCAGAAGTCAGGGGACTAGGAACTGTAGTCACCAGCAGGGCAGCCACTTCCCAGCCATTATGTACTGTGGAGGGGAGCATGAGGCTTTAGCAGACAGCTAGCTGTCTCTGACATATTCTGTTCCTCCAGGCCTCCATTTTCAGGACTCTGCCAATTTGGACACACACCAGACAGTGAGCCCCTGGAGCTTAACAACAGATCCACTGGCCCTTTGCATCCCCACTGCTTAGCTCAGTGGCAGGGCATAGGAAGGGTTTCAGTGTATTTGGTGAGTGAATAAATGCTTGGGTATCATCTTTCTTGTTACAAATACAGATGTCTGGCAGAAAACAGTTGGGCAGTTCCTCAAAAGTTAAACATAGAATTACTATTTGATCCAGCAATTCTACTCCTAATTGTGTACCCAAAAGAATTAAAAGCAGTGATTCAAACAATTACTTATACACCAATGTTCATAGCAGCAGGGTTCATAATAACAATATTCACAGTTTGCAAAAGGAAAAACCCATGTCCATCAATAAGTGAATGGGACAAAAAGTGTAATATATACACACAATGGAATATTATTTAGCCTTAAAAAGGAATGAAATGCTAATACAAGCTTCAGCATGGGTGAACCATGAAAACATTACGCTGAGTGAAAAAACCTAGACAAAAAAGACAAATACTGTATGATTCCACGTATATGAGTTTCCTAGACTAGTCACATTAACAGAGACAGAATGTGGAATGGTGGTTACCAGAGGCTGGGAGGAGGGGAAAGGGAGCTAGCACTTAATGGGTATAGAGTTTTTCTTTGGGATGACGAAAAAGTTCTGGAAATGGATAGTGGTGATGTTGCACAACATCATAAATGTACTTAATGCCACTGAACTGTACACTTAAAAATGGTTAAAATGATCAGTCACAAGAAGAAAACTGGAAAATTCACAAATATGTGGAGATTAAACAACATGCTACTGAGCAACAAATGGGTCAATGAAAAAATCAAATAAGAAATTAAAAAATGGCTTGAGACAAATGAAAATGGAAATATAACATACCAAAATTTGTGGGATGCAGCAAAAGCAGTTCTAAGAGGGAGGTTCATAGTTATAAATACCTACCTCAGGAAACAAGAAAAATCTCAAAACAACCTAAATTTATATCTTAAGGAACTAAATAATGACCAAATGAAGCCCAAAGTTAGTAGAAGGAAGGAAATAAGGATCAGAGTGGAAGTAAATAAAATAGAGACTAAAAAGACAATAGAAAAAAATCAATGAACGAAGAGCTGGTTGTCTGAAAAGTTAAAATTGATAAACCTTTGGCTAGACTCATTCAGAAAACAAGAGAGGGCTCAAATTGATACAATCAGAAATGAAGGAGGAGGGAATTCCCTGGGGGTCCAGTGTTAAGACTCCACACTTCCAGTGCAGGGACCTTTGGTTTGATCTCTGGCTAGGGAACTAGGGTCCCACAGCCAGGTGTTGTGGAAAAAAAAAAAAAAAATGAAAGAGGAGGCATTGCAACTGATACTACAGAAATAGAAAGGATCTTAAGAAACTACTATGAACAATTAAATGCCAAATTGGACAACCTAGACAAAATGCATAAATTCCTAGAAACAGAAAAACTTCTAAGACTGAACCATGGAGAAACAGAAAATCTGAATAGACCAATTACTAGTAAGGAGATTGAATCAGCAATTAAAAAGCTTCCCACAAACCAAAGTCCAGGACCAGATGGTTCACTCATGAATTCTACTAAATATTCAAATAAGAATGAATACCAATCCTTCTCAAAATCTTCCAAAAAAATAGAAAAGGAGGGAACAAATCCAAACTCATTTTATGAGGCCAGCATTGCCCAAACCAGGCAAGGACACCACAAGAAAAGAAAATTACAGGCCAACATCCCTGATGAATATAGACGCAAAAATTCTCAACAAAATATTAGCAAAAATAATTCAATAATACATTAAAAGGATCATACATCACGATTAAGTTAGATTTATTCTCAGGATGCAAGGATGGTTCAACGTCTGCAAATCAGTCAACATTATACACCACATTAACACAATGAAGTATAAAAATCATATGATCATCTCAATAGATGCAGAAAAAGCATTTGACAAAAATCCAACATTCATTTATGATAAAAACTCTCAACCAAGTGGGAATACAGGGAACGTACCTCAACAGAGTAAAGGCCATATATGACAAATCCACAATTAACATCATACATAACAGTGAAAAGCTGAAAGCTTTTCCTCTAAGATCAGGAACAAGACAAGGATGTCCACTCTTACCACTTTTATTCAACATAGTATGGAAGTCCTAGTCAGAGCAGTTAGGCAAGAAAAATAAATAAAAGTCATCTAAATTGGAAAGGAAGAAGTAAAACTGTCACTATTTGCAGATGACATGATATTGTATATAGAAAACCCTAAAGACTCTACCAAAAAAACTGTTAGAATAAACAAATTCAGTAAAGTTGCAGAGTATAAAAATCAATACACAAAATCTGTTATGTTTATGTACACTAATAACAAACTATCAGAAAGGGAAATTAGAAGACAACCTCATTTACAATTGTATCAAAAAGAATAAGATCCCTAGGAATAAATTTAACCAAGGAGGTGAAATACTGTACTCTGAAAACTATAAGACACTCATGAAAGAAATTGAAGAAGACACAAATAAGTGGAAAAATATTCTGTACTTATAGATTGGAAGAATTAATATTGTTAAAATGTCAATAATCCCCAAAGCGCTCTACAGATTCAATGCAATCCCTAACAAAATTCCAAAGTCATTTTTCATAGAAATAGAACAAACAACCCCAAAATTTGTGTGGAACCACAAAAGATGTCAAGGGGCCAAATCAATCTTGAGAAAGAACAGCAAAGCTAGAGGCATCATCCTCCCTGGTTTCAAACTATATTACTAAGCTATAGTAATCAAAACAGTATGGTACTGGCATAATAATAGACACATAGATCAGTGGAACTGAATAGAGAGCCCAGAAATAAGCCCACACATATATGCTCAATTAATTTACAACAGAGGAGCCAAGAATATATAATAGGGAAATTACAGTCTCTATAATAAACTGGACAGCCACATGCAAAAGAATGAAACTTGACCACTATCTTACACCATACACAAAAATTAACTCAAAATGGGTTAAAGACTTGAATGTAAGACCTGAAATCATAAAATTTCTAGAAGAAAACATAGGCAGTAAGCTCCTTGATATCATTTTTGGTGATGATATTTTGGATCTGACTCCAAAAGCAAAGGCAATAAAGGCAAAAATAAACAGGTGGGATTCATCAAACTAAAAAGCTGCTGCACAGCAAAGAAAACCATTAACAGAATGAAAAGGCACCTACTAAATGGGAGCTAATATTTGCAAATCGTATGTCTGATAAGGGGTTAATATCCAAAATATATAGAGTACTCATATGACTTAATAGAAAAAACCAATCTGACTAAAAAATGGACAGAAAATCTGAATAAATATTTTTCCAAACAAGACACACAGGTGGCCAAAGGTACATGAAAAGGTGCTCAACATCATTAATCATTAGGGAAATACAAATCAAACCACAATGAGAGCACCTCACCTCTGTTAGAATCGGTATTATCAAAAAGAAATAATAAGTGTTGGTTAGGATACGGAGAAAAGTATACTCTCGTACACTGTTGGTGGCACTGTAAATTGGTGTAGCCACTATGGAAAACTGTACAGAAGTTTCTCAAAAAATTAAAAATTGAACTCTCACATGACCCAGGAATTACACTTCTGGGTATTTATCCAAAGAAAACAAAAACACTAATTCTAAAAGATGTCTATACCCTCATGCTCATTGCACCATTATTTACAATAGCCAAGACATGGAAGCAACCTAAGTGTCCATCAATGAAGAATAAAGAAGATATGATATATACATACAATGGAATACTATTCAGCCATAAAAAGAATAAAATCTTGCCATTTGTGATGATATGAATGGAGCTTGAGGACATTATGCTGAGTGAAATAAGTCAGACAGAGAAAGACAAATACTGTTGTATTTGAATCACTGTCAAGGGATTCCATGATCTCACTTATACATGGAATATTAAAACAACAGCAACAAAACCCCCAAACTACAAGCTCATAGATACAGAGAACAGATTAGTGGTTGCCAAAGGCAGGGTTGGGGGTGGGTGGGTGGTGGAGTGGGCTAAATGGATGAAGGGGGTCAAAAGGTACAAACTTCAGTTATAAAATAAGTCATGGGGATGTAATGTATAGCATGGTAACTATGGCTAATAATACTGTATTGCATATATAAAAGTTGCTAGGGCTTCCCTGGTGGCGCAGTGGTTGGGAGTCCGCCTGCCGATGCAGGGGACGTGGGTTTGTGCCCCGGTCTGGGAGGGTCCTGCGTGCCGTGGAGCGGCTGGGCCCGTGGGCCGTGGCCGCTGGGCCTGCGTGTCTGGAGCCTATGCTCCACAGTGGGAGGGGCCACAGCAGTGGGAGGCCCACGTACCACAAAAAAAAAAAAAAAAAAAAGAAAAGTTGCTAAAAGAGTAGATCTTAAAAGTCACAAGAAAAAAAATTTCGTAACTATGTATGGTGACAGATATTAACTAGACTTATTGTGGTGATCATTTCACAATGTATACAAATATCAAATCATGTACATACAATATTACATGTCAACTATACCTCAATAAAAAAGAAATATGTTCTTCATGAAAAAAAGTTAAACATAGAATTACCATTTGATCCAACAATTCCACTCCTAGTTATATACCTAAAAGAATTGAAAGTGGGGATCCAAACAGGTACTTATACACCAATGCTCATAGTAGCAGTATTCACAAACAAAAGGAAAGAACGCAAGTGTCCATCAATAAGTGAATGGGATAAAAAAAATGTGATGTATACACGCAATGGAATATTATTCACCCTTAAAAATGAATGAAATTCTGATACATGTTATAACATGGATGAACCGTGAAAACATGCTGAGTGAAGTAAGCCAACAGAAAGGACAAATACTGTGTGACTGTGATTCCACTGACATGAGGCTTCTAGAGTAGTCCAATTAATAGAGACAGAAAGTAGAATCGTGGTTGCCAGGGGCTGGGGGAAAGGGAAATGGGGAATTAGTGTTTAATGGGTACAGAGTTTTTGTTTGGGAAGATGAAAAATTTCTGGAAATGGATAATGGTGATTGTTGCACCACAAGGTGAATCTACTTAATGTTACTGAATTGCACACTTAAAAATGGTTAAAACATTAAGGAAACAACCTCATTTACCATTGCATCAAAAAATAAAATACCTAGGAATAAACCTACCTAAGGAGGCAAAAGATCTGTACTCTGAAAGCTATGAGACACTGGCGAAAGAAATCGAAGATGACACAAACAGATGGGTAGATATACCATGTTCCTGGATTGGAAGAATCAATATTGTCAAAATGACTATACTACCCAAGGCAATCTACACATTCAATACAATTCCTGTCAAATTACCAATGGCATTTTTTACAGAACTAGAATAAAAAAATTTTAAATTTGTATGGAAACAGAAAAGACCCTGAACAGCTGAAGCAATCCTGAGAAAGAAAAATGGAGCTGGAGGAGTCAGACTCCCTGACTTCAGACTATACTACAAAGCTACAGTAATCAAGACAATATGGTACTGGCACAAAATCAGAAATATAGATCATTGGAACAGGATAGAAAGTCCAGAGATAAACCCACACACCTATGGTCAACTATTATGACAAAAGAGGCAAGAATATACAATGGAGAAAAGGCAGTCTCTTCAATAAGTGGTGCTGAGAAAACTGGACAGCTACATGTAAAAGAAGGAAATTAAAGAACTAAATGTGAGATCGGATACTCTAAAACTCTTAGAGGAAAATATAGGCAGAACACTCTGACATAAATTTCAGCAATATCTTTTGGGATCCACCTCCTAAAGTAATGAAAAGATAAACAAAAATAAACACATGGGACCTAATACACTTAAAAGCTTCTGCATAGCAAAGGAAACCATAAACAAAAAGAAAAGACAACCCACAGAATGGGAGAAAATGTTTGCAAATGAAGCAACTGACAAGGGATTGATTTCCAAAATAAACAAACAGCTCATGCAGCTCAATATCAAAAAAACAAACAACCCAATAAAAACATGGGCAGAAGACCTAATAGACATTTCTCCAAAGAAGACATACATATAAAGCAGAAACTAACACACCATTGTAAAGCAATTATACCCCAATAAAGATGTTAAAAAAAAAAAAAGAAGACATACAGATGGCCAGAAAGCACATGAAAAGATGCTCAACATCACTAATTATTAGAGAAATGCAAATTAAAACTGCAGTGAAGTATGACCTCACACCAGTCAGAATGGCCATCATCAGAAAGTCCACATACAATAAATGCTGGAGTGGCTGTGGAGAAAGGGGAATCCTCCTACACTGTTGGTGGGAGTGTAAATTGCTACAGCAACTGTGGAGAACAGTATGGTGGTTCCTTAAAAAATTTAAGAACTACCATATGACCCAGCAATCCCACTCCTGGGCATATATCCAGAGAAAACCATAAGCTGAAAGGATACATGCACCCCAATGTTCACTGCAGCACTGTGCACAATAAGCCAAGACATGGAAGCCACCTTAATGTCCACCTACAGGTGAATGGATAAAGAAGATGTGGTACATATATACAATGGAATATTACTCAGCCATAAACAAGAATGCAATAATGCCATTTGCAGCCACATGGATGGACCTAGAGATTATCACACCAAGTGAAGTAAGTCAGGAAGAGAAAGACAAATACCATATGATATCACTTATATGAGGAATCTAAAAAATGATACAAGTGAACTTATTTACAAAACAGAAATAGACCCACAGACTTCAAAAACACACTAATGGTTACCAAAGGGGAAAGGTGGGGGGAGGGATTAATCAGGAGTTTGGGATTAACATACACACATTACTATATATAAAATAGATAACCAACAAGGACGTACTGTACAGCACAGGGAACTCTACTCGATATTCTGTAATAATTTATGTGGTAAAAGAGTCTGAAAAAGAATGGATATATGTATAACTGAATCACTTTGCTGTACAGCAGAAACTAACACAACATTGTAAATCAATTATTCTCTAATATAAAAGTTAAAAAAATTTAAGAAATAGTTAAAACGGTAAATGTTATTTTGTGTATCTTTTACCACACATACAAAAAATACAAATGCCTGGGTTGCATGCCTGCAAATTGTGATTCAGTTGGGATTGGCGAGATCTGGGCTTCTTTGTTTTTTAACAAGCTTCTCAGGTGAATCTGATGTGCAACTAAGATCCACTGGTCTAGCTCTGGTTTTTGGCAGAAGGGAGAAAGCAAGGGCATGGTCTCTCGGAAGCCTTTCTAGAGGAGGGCTTCTTGAACTCTAGGGTGCGAACGAATCCTCTAGGGATTTTGCTAAACTGCAGATTTTGATCCAGTGGTCCTGGGGTGAGGAACTCACATTTCTAACAAGCTCCTAGGTGATGCTGCTGCTGCTGGTCTGTGGACCATACTTTGAGTATCAAGACGCTAGACACGTGGTGGTCTTGTCTGGTGGAGATCTGGAAAGGAGCAGGAAAATGCTTAAGATGACGGCTCCAGACAGAGTTCAGTGATGATGAGCTGGGGGTGAGTGAGCAGGAGGTGAGCTAATCAGTGAACTAGCTTCTGGGTACTGTTCAAACAGGCAGGTTTGTGGTTTAGCTAAAGAACGCATCGCGGTTAGAAATCATCAGCCCACAAAATTGTGTGGATTTTGCATGAGTCTGTCTGAATTTCCAGAACTCGTGTTTCTTAGTAAGGGGCCCAGCTCAACTGAGCACAAGTGAAACTGGCTTGTACTTCACTGCTCTGTTGTCTCTTCAAGTCCTTTTCCTCCTACACGGGCTACCTCTGGTCCAAGGCCTTCTCCAACAGAACCCCAGAGCTGAACACCTCCCCTGCTATTACTGTCCCTGCCAGAGTCAGCCCATCAGAGCTGCCCACTCCATCCAGCTCAGCATGTTGTAGAGGCTCCGCTCCCTGAATGGCTAACAGTTCCACACTGGCTGCTTTCCCGCCAGTGAGTCCAGCTGGGTCACTTGGTGCTGGCGGAGTGCATCATCCTCGGGGCAGAACTGAAACTCAGCCTCTGAATAGTGAAACATGGGGCAGGATGACCCAGTGGCTAAGGAATCAGACGCTCTTGGTTTGAACCTCATCTCCATCTCTTCCTGCTCCTCTAACCTTGGATAACTTACTCAGCTCTCTAGGGTTCCACCTTTCTCACCTGCCCAATGGAGATGGTGATGCCGACTTCCCAAACCTGCCGTGAGTTTACATCAGCCAATCGTCAATGAGAACTCGGGGCTTGATCACTGTGCCTGCAGTTTGAGAAGTGACCTGCAGGTGGCGCATGCAGCCCTGGGGAGGTGGCCCGTCCTCCAGTGATGGAAGGAGTCTGGAGGGCTTTTTCCCACTAATACCGTTAGCAGGTTCTCCGGGTGCATCCGGGCTGAGAGGGAGTCTCCCCAAGGGCCTAGGAGTCACCCAGGAGCACATAACCTCTGCCTCCTCCCCTCTTTCATGCCAACAGCTCTCCCCCTGCAATGTAGTTACCCATGGGCGGGAGCTCCTGTGTCCGCACTCGCTGGGGCTCAGGAAATGTTTGTGGAATGAGCTGCTTATTGGAAAGTGCTTCTATCCAAGGTCATGCATGCCAGGGAGGGCTTCCCTGTGGCCCAGACTGACGGGTACAACTCACATCCTGCACACACCTTCCCTTCCTCCTTCCCTCCCTCCCCAGCCCTGGGGACCCCTTCCCTTTTCCTTCTCTCTGTTTTGGGGAAAGGGTGGTGGGAACAGCAGGCTCACCTTCCTTCCAGATTCCGGGTCCACAACTCAGTCTCGACTTTGGGTGCTGAGCTCAGGAGCCCCCTTTGTACTTCTGAGGGACACTTCCTTTTCACCCAGGGGTCCTGGCCACCGTGGAGGGGCACCGTGAACTCCACGCCCCTGGGCTTTTGCATTCTCCTGGGTCTTTCCCTCTCCTCTGCCTATCCAAACCCTCACGTCCTTGGAGGCCCAGCTCACGTGCCCTTTGACCCTCTTCTCAGAAACGCCTCCTTTGCGTACCTGCACGTGGGTGCGATTCCTTCCACCTGGAATCTAATTGCAGCTCCTCTGACACCAGGTGCCCGCTGCCTCATTCTCTCTGGCTGCAACCCATTCCCCTCCTCCATGAGCCCTTTCCACATTTCCGACCTCTGATGACCTCATTCCTTCTCCCTTTGGCCTTTTCTTGTCCTAACAGTCAGCCCAGAACTTCAGGCTCTGGCTGGACCCCCAGGGTAATATCATCTCTCCCTCCCTTCCCAGTTTACAGGCATCTCTTACACAACTTCCCACTAGCAGTTAGCGTAGCTTTGTTCCCCTGGCTACACTGCTTTCTCCCAAAGGAGCGAAGCCAGTAGACACAGCCTTCCACCCCCATACCAGCTCCCCAGTGCTCTCGCCAAGGTTGCCTCATTTTACCGATAAGCAAACTGTGGCTCAGAGAGGTTTAGGAGCTCGCTCAAAGACACACAGCTGGTCCCCTCTAGGGCCCAGCACAGAAGTGCTCAAGGAGGCAGCTTGGCTAATGGAAAGCCTTTTTAAAAGTTTAACGTGCTGAGCTAAAACTGGGCTTCTCGAAGTCTCTCCCTGAGAGACAGACGGCCTGGTACAGGGGCCTCTCCTCCCTGCCTCCCCACTGGCCCTTGCCAAATGGGAAAAAAGCCACCATGTAGAAACATAACCTTTATTGCACACGGCGCTGGGTCTTTTTTCATAGAAAAAGGTATCAACACATAAGCATCTGCAAATTGAAGCAACTCCTGGATTTCTTGGAACAGTAAAATCGCATGCAGTGTCTCTGAGTTGGGATTTTGGTCTTTGTCAAAACCACCTAGATTGGAGGGAGGGTGAGTAGGAGGGAAAAATTGCTGAGCCTTTGTGCCTCTGTCTCAAAATAAGGTGAGAGAAATATATAGATATATAGCTTGTCGATGTGTTCCTCTCTCTCTATATATGTATATATCTCTCCACACATATTTTGTGGGGTGGGGAATTTGACTTGCACTGTCAAATTCTTTGTGCCCTGGCTTCATGGAGAAGAAGAAAATAGTTTCATTTGTACAAAAGAGTTCTATGTACAAGCGTTCATGACTTGGGGGTTGTCTTTCCCTTGTTGGTCGGTTTTCATCTGTCAATTTAATATAAATAATGCAGGAAATCAGCCCAGCTGGTGTGTGACGGCTGGAGGTGCAGACAGGTCCAGGCGGAGGGCCACTCTTCTGGTTGTGTCCCTACACCAGGGTGTAGGATTTGGAGTAGGCCCCGGCTCCCTGCTTCTGAGACCTCCCTACCCCTGATGTGCTCATCTCGAGAAGTGAGTCCCTGGAGCCCCCCATTTTGGTGTGTGGGCCCCCGGCCCGCGGAGGCTCAGTGCTGGGGGCCGGAGGGGCGGCACTGGGGGCAGCCGGGGGCTCAGCAGGGGTGGGACCGGGTGCCGGGGGCGCCGTGCCAGCTGGGGGAGCTGGCATGGCCAGAGTCCTCTGAGGTAAGGTGGCTGTGGCGGCGGCCCCCTGGTGCGGGAGGCCCAAGGGCTTGCTGGCAGGGTCCAGGGTCAGGTGGCGAGCCTGGGGCTGGTAGGTTCGAGCCAGGTTCCTGATGGAGGCCTCGCGGGGCGGGACCACGGGGCAGGGCTCCCGCCCGTCTGCCTTTCGGAAGAAAGCCTCTGACTTGGCGTAGAGGGGCAGGTTACAGTAGTCACCTGGAATGGAGGAAGCAGGGTGTGTTAGCGCCAGAGGCCTCTTGGAACCAGCGACCAGCTTGTTTCCCCACCCCTACCCCTCAGTCTTCTCCCTGACCTGGCATAGGAGTCCCTCCACCAGACAGGCAGTAAAGAGTCGAGGAAAGATGAGTTACTTGGCCTCTCTGAGCCTCAGTTTTCTTATCTATGAAATGGGGATAATCATATTTCCCTACAGGAATACGGTGAGGAGGGAATGAGATAAAGTAAGGAAAGCGCTTAGTACAGTGGCTGGCGCACGGCAATGCTCAGTAAATTGATACCCATTGTTAATTGATCACTATAGCCGATCAGCTTCAGCTGGTGAAGAGCTCATTTCTAAACAGGGATGTCCTAAGAGCTCTGGCTGTTAGAAAGCTTTTTTTTTTTTTTTTTTGGCCATGTCGCGTGGCTTGCGGGATCTTAGTTCCCCGACCAGGGATCGAACCCAGGTCCACGGCAGTGAAAGCGCCAAGTCTCAACCACTGGACCGCCAGGGAATTCCCTAGAAAGCTTTTCTTTACTCCGAGGAGGAGAGGAATGTCACTCCCTGTCACTTCCCCACGTTCAGCCCGATTCTGTGCTCTGAGGACCCCCAGAACAAGGCTTTCCCCTCTTTCTCACCGCAGCCTTTCAGACATCTGAAGTCAGCTACATTTCCCCGTTCCTCTCCTTCGTCTCCTCTTCTCCAGGCAGAATGTTCCTAATTTCTTAAAGTGCCTCCTCGGGACAAGCTTCTAGGACCCTCACATGCTGATCCCTCTGCCCTGCGAGCACCCTCGCCTGTGCACGTGCCTCTCTCCCGTCCACTGTGCCAGGCACTTTCCTTAGGTCATCTCGTTTAGTCCCCACAGCCCCCTGCATAGGTTAATACCTGCCTGCATTTTGCAAGTGAGGAAACTGAGGTTCAGAGAGATTAAGTAATTTGCCCAAATTCACACAGCTACACAGGGAGGGGAAGTCATTCAGGGCTGCTTGTCTCCTAAGTCTTTGTAATTTCTGTTACCCCAGGCTCTTCTCTAGATGACCCTGAGCCCCTAGGTCAGCACGGCCACTTAGCAAGGCCAGTGCTGAGCAGACCAGATTGCCTACTTTGACAGCCTGGGCCTTGCACCCCGTGGCCCTAATGTCTGCTGGGGGGCTTCCCTGCCCCCGTCTCCCTGGTTATCCTAGACCTGCCCTGCTGACCCCAAAGGACATATGCTCTGGCCAGGCCCCTGGAGTCAGATGGTTCCCAGTCAGGCTAGGTCATTGCCCACCATGAGGTTTGGCCACCACGGGCTGAACTGCCAGGATTGCTCCTTTGGGTTTAGATTAAGTTCAAACAGTATTGAGACCAATGGCCATTGGGCAGCTGACCCCATAAGCAGTCTCTTTCCATCCTGGCATAGCTTCAGATTAAGGGAATGATCACTACTTAATGAGAACCTACTATGTGCCAGGCACGTATATCATTTCTAATGATCCTTACAACAATGCAAAGTATATGCTGTCAGTTGCATTTTACAAATGAGAAAATTAAGGCCAGAGAGGTTAAAGGACTTGCCCAAGGTCACAGCAGTATTAAGAGGTTAAGCCAGGATGTGCGCCCTGATCTGCTTGCTCCCAAGTCCTTGTTCTTTGCACTACCCCCCGCCTGCCAAGGAGCCGTGCTGGGCTGGCAGGACCCAGGTGCAGTTAGGGCTAGGTCTAGCCAGGGCTCGTGGGGTTTGGGGGCAGGGGACACAGCAAGGGAGGTGGTCTGAGCGCTCACTCTTGTTGGCCCGGTGAGGGATGGGCACAGCCACATTTTTGCCCCGGTCGGCATCCTGGGGCTTGGGTGGGGAGGCGGTGAAGCGGCAGATGCCAGGCTCTGAGGGTGTGCTCATGGATGTCATGCTGTCAGCGTTCTCGTTGGTGCCTGTGGTCATCTGGTCAGAGGAGCTGTCGGAGATGAAGCATTCGGTGATCTCAAACTTGGCGTGCTGCAGTTGTTCCTCCAGCTTGGCATGCTCGTAGGCCCGGGCCAGCTCCTCGTAGGTGGAAGAGGCGCTCTCGGTGGACACCATGCTGTTCCGTCCTTTGTCTGGGGAGACGGAAGGCACAGAGTTGAGGGGAAATGAGTGGCACCCCCCATATTCATTGCAGCATTATTTACAATAGCCAAGACATGGAAGCACCTGTATGTCCATCGGTGGATGAGTAAATAAAGAATATGTGATATATATATATATATATACACACACACACACATGCACACACACACACACACACACACACAAAATGAGATATTGCTCAGCCATAAAAAAGGAAATCTTGCCATTTGGGAAGATATGGATGGACCTTGAGGGCATCATGCTAAGTGAAACAAATCAGACAGAGAAAGACAAACACCGTATGATCTCACTTATATGTGGAATCTAAAAAACCCCCAACAACAACAAACAAAACCCCCAAGCTCACTGATACAGAGAATAGATTGGTGGTGGCCAAAGGTGGGGGGTGGGAGTTGGGCAAAATGGGTGAGGGTGGTCAAAAGGTACAAACTTCCGGTTATAAATGAGTCATGGGGGTGTAATGTACAGCATGATAACTATAGTTAATAACACTGTGTTGAATATTTGGAAGTTGCTAAGAGAGTAGTTCTTTAAAGTTCTCATTATAAGAAAAAATATTGTAACTATACATGGTGATGGATGTTAACTAGACTTACTGTGGTGATCATTTTGCAATATATTACAAATATCAGATCATTATGATGTACACCTGAAACTAAAGGTTATACGTCAGTTATATCTCGATAAAAAATAAAGTGGGTTTATGGGGAAAGGGTGTAAATGAGATCAGACTGAGCAGTTCCCCTACCCATAAGCCCAGCAGCCATCTGAAAGCCTGACTATGGAGTGGAGCAGGCTCACAAGATCCTGCTCTCCGCCTGTGAAGGTAGTGGTGGTGGCAGAAGTGGGATATTTGATGTGCTGCCTAATGAAGGGCAGAACATCTTTCATTCTTGAAAATAAGCATCATCCTCTGAGCAACACTTAGCCTTTTCTCCAGCAAACATCATGTGTACCATTTTCTCTGTTATCTTTTGGGAGAACAAAATGAAATCCTTGACCAAGCAGAGCTCTGCTAGGTCAAGGGTTTTTGTCATAGGCACACAGTGAGTCAGTGACCAGCTGGAAATGAAACTGACCTGTGCCTTGGACTCCAACAGCTGGGAAAACCAAAGGTGGAGATGGATAATGGGGGAGCTGGAGGACAGTGAGCAGAATGAAGGCAGGTCCTTGGGCTTACCTGTGTCCTGGGAGAGGCTGGCACTGTAGCTGTCACTCTCGGTGACAGTGACACCATGCTGGGAGCCCACAGTGCGCCAGTCGGAGGTGAGGGTGCGGGCGGGTGTGGAGGCCTGGCACTTGGTCAGAGTCCACTGGCTTGAGTACCGGTTCCGGGTGCTGTGGGCTGACTTTACATTCTTCCTGGACACTGGATCTGCACAGAGGAAGCAAGAGCTAGTACCCTCCAGCTGCAGGCATTCAGGCTTGGACAGCTGGCATTTACCAGAAAGGGCAGCAGGAGCAAGGGAGGAGGCAGAAGCAGCCACAGAAGCTCCCCTGGGAAAGCTGAGTGAGCTGCCTTTCCTGACCACAGAGCTATCTGTGGAGAAGGAGAGCGGCAGTGTCGGGCACTGGGCGGCGTCCTAGTCCTCCCGGGCCACCCTGTCTTTTCCTTCAGCCTGGGAAGAATGTCACCTCATCTCCTGCTGCCTCATGACTGTCCATTCATTCCCTACAGTCCTGGATGTATTCTATGCTTATGTCCAGAGTCACAGTGGAAGATGCAGAAGGCCCTTGGAGAGAAAGAACAACTAACCCTCTCAAAACTTCTAGGTAAGGAAACTGAGGCCCAGAGAGATAAGGTTAGTGACATGCCCAAGGCCATAGCTAGTGAGTCTATAATCAAGGTCTCTAGACTCTAATTCCAGTGCTCTTTCCCTTCTTCCATAGTGCTCCTCCCTCCTTTTTTTTTTAAAAAATGTCACTTTTGTCTTATGCTGTGCCCACGAAACCCCATGTGGGAGGAGGGCTGTCTCCCCAGGGATAATGCATACTGGTGCCTGGCCGGATGTCAGACATGTCGATGAGGGGTCCTGTGCTCTGGATGAGGGCTGGGTGGTGCAAGGAGACACCGGTGCAGAAACTCTGAGGGTTGACAGCTTGGCTGAACTCAGCATCGGTCACAGGGATGGTGGCCTTGTCATCTCCTGGGGGAAGAAGTGCAATCAGCAGCAGTCCTTCCCTTTGGGCACCATCTTTGCTCCCCAAATTTCTCTTTGTCTTTATCCAACAATGAGACCAAGAAAGGTCAGGTCAAGTCTTCCCATCAATGGAGGAGGAAACCTAGTCCTTGAGAGAAGCTGCAGCGAGTTCCTAGGTTGCTGAGTTGTTGACGGGGCTGCTTCTGGAACCCTGGGCACTGTGTGAGGACTGGTGGTTGCCCTTCGTGGGATGTGGCCTGGGGAAGCACACTCAGCAGGACAGAGAGCTCATGGCACCTGTCACTCACCCAGCTGCTTGATGCCCTCCTTGTCCTCGATGAGTAGCTGGACCCTGGGGATGTCAATGTGTAGCCGTGGGCCCTGGGGTGGCCCCTTCACGGGGGTGTCAAAGCTTCGGTTGTTCTTGCTGTGGAGAGAAGGGTTGGAGGAGGGTGACTCAGCAGCCATAACGGGTTGGGGGAGGGGTTTTGCAGGACAGTGGGGTCTTAGAAACCTGTACCCTGAAGGGAGGAAGGGGGAGGGGAGGAGAGAGGAAGCAGCTATGTGACACCCACCTTATTAACATTTCTGCCAAACTCTTTGCATCTGCAAAACAGTAGAGAGAGGGGACTGAGTGAGAATGGAGTCTGAGAAGGACGAGAATTGGAAGAGGCATGGGGAACAAGGTGGGAGAACTTCCTAAAATGCGGCCAGGGCTTGTCTCCTGGGAAGAAATATAAGGAGTTCTGAGACAGTCCAAAACATAAGGTCTCACTGCTCCCAGTTCGGGATTTGGCTCAGTTCTGCTTTCCTTTCCTCAGATTTTTATCTAATAGGGAGATCCTCCCCAAAGCAAAGGGTATGTAAAGTGCTCCATCAGCTTCCTGAATCAACTCTAATCAAACAAAACATCATAGCAGTCTGGAAATGGGCATCAGTGGTAGGTCTATCCTCAGTTATCTGTTGGGGAGAGGAGAGAGTGGGGAATGAAGTAGAGGGGGTCAATGGGTATCTCCAGATGACATCAACCAAGAAGTTTCATTTCCTTCTCTAGGACATCTGTCCCAAAAAAGTCCATGGATGGATTTGAGGGTCACTGCTTTGTCTCAGAGGAGCCTTGAATAGGTTCAGGACTGTCAGGTTAGGAATTGATAAGAGAGGAGAAGCAAAGGACCCAGGTAATCCACTAGACCTCTGATAACTGAGAATGATCTGTTAGATCAAATCTAGCTTCATGAACGAATTCAACCATCTATCTACCCACTCATCCATCCATTCATTATTGATCTCTCCACCTGTCACTCCATCCCACCCATACATCATGCATTCATTCAACTACTCATCCATCCAGCCAGCCAGCCAGCCATCCACTGATCCAACCATTCCTCCATTCAACCGTCAACCCATCCAACCATCTAATCATCTGTACAACCATCTGTTCAACCATTCATCTAATTATCCATTCATCTATTCAACCATTCATCCAATCATCCATTCATACAACCATCTATCCATCTTATCATCCATCTGTCCATCCAAGTATCCACCCATCCATCCATCCATCCATCCATCCTTCCATTGATCCAACCAACTATCGATTTAACTATCAATCCATCAACCATCCAATCTTCCATCCATCCGTCCAACCATCCATCCATTTAACAACCATTAACCACCCACTGAACCATCCTTTCTTCTACCCAACTCCTAAACAAACACCCTAGGCAGCCTTAGTCATTCCCTCTTCTGTGGTATTATTGTGCCTTGGCTGTGAATTCTGTAAGGGCATGGGTTGTTCCTTCTTCATTCATCTTTACACCTCCAATGTCTGGCAGTATCTACAATACAGCAGATACTCAATAAATATTTTCCAGATGTGTGAACAGACATTTATTAAGCAACTAGTGGGTCCTGGGGAAATCAAGGTAAATCAGACCCATTCATGCCAGACTATGGTAGCAGGTGTTGGGACAGGGGATGATATTAAAAATATTTAGCACCTGACAAGGCATGGAAACAGCTCAGTCAAACCAGAGCAAAGTCCTAGAGGCCACTTGGAGGTCTACTCTTTAGTGGCTGGGTCCTAGGAAAGTCTCGGGGATCCTATATGAGAGAATGGAACACCCAGGGTAGAAGGGAGCAACATCTATTTACCAATCAACATGGAAATGTTTAAATATTTTAACAAGCAATATGGTTTTACCACTGTGTACCTCTAAAAGTCAGCCCTGGTGAGGGCAGGCACAAAGTCCTGGGGGCATAGAGGAGGAAGCAGTGAACAACTAAGGGGTTTCAGAAGGCTGGAGTGGCAGCTCTCCCTTCAAGGGGACACGGGCACTCTCCCTTGTCCAGATGGTGCTGTGAGCCAGTGGAAAGTGGCCAGCGTGGCTGAGGGTCAGCAGTCCCTCCCAGGAAGCCCATAGGAAACTCGCCCACCTCGGAGTCGCTTCAGCCGCTTCTCTTTCCTCTTCTTGCGAACGATGAAGAGCAGTGCCACCCCCAGGGTGGCCAGGATGACCGGGCAGCCAATGGTGAACAGCTTCTTCACATCGTCCCCCTCGCCTTGTGCAGACTTGATGGGTGGGATGGTGCCTGAACAGGGGTGAAGAAGGGAGTCAGTTGTCCCTTATGAGTTGAGTGTTATGCAGAGTCTCATGGGCAAGGTAGCCCTTGGACCTCCTTTGCTGCCTTTGGTCTCACTCTGATCTCTACTTCCTGGTGCAGAGCCCCAACTCTCCCCTCTGCTCCCCCTAATTCTGGTCCCATCAAGACAGCCATGAACAGTTGTGTAGTTTTTATACTGCATATGATATTAATGACTTCCTTTTAGAATTTTCCTAAAGTCTCTCAGAGATAGTCTACTCTGCTTGTTGGAGTTCAGTGTTCATTTCTAGAACGCTGAACTTAGATTCCCACATCCAGCTGGTAAGGTGGAGGGGGATGGTGAGGACCGTAGGAGAGAAAAGTCAGGGAAGTGGGATCCTGTGCTCTCTTCCCCAGATGGAGGCAAAAGCCACTAAACACCCTGCATTCTCTCCCTGCTCCCCATCCCGTGGGCGAAATCTGCTAACCTTGGGGGCTGCAAGGAGGCAATGTTGAGTTCTCCTGCTGACATAGCCTTCTGCCAAGCCCCGAGGCTTGCTTGTTTCAAAACCTCACTTAAAAGTCATCTCCTTCATGAAGCCTTCCTTGTTTGAGCCCATCCCCTTCCGATACCACTTTTATTCTGTTTCCTTAACACATAGGTAGACTCAATTTAGCTTGTGACAGCTGGTCCCTATGAATTCAGCCCTCTATGTGCTTAACTGCATGTGTGTGCATGAGTGTGAGGTGCCCCTATGTGGCAGATACCAGTTAGTACTCACCAAACATCCGTGTGCTCATCTACATTCCCCAGACTTCCTGGCAGTTAGGTTAGAGCCATGTTACTAGTTCTGGACAACAGAGTGCGACTAGAAATGATGAGTATCACCTCCTGGCCAGGGCAGTTAGGAACTGCTGTTTCTTTTTCCTCCCTCTCTCGTTGGTGACCACGGAAGCTACATGTTCAAGATGGCATAGCTAAAGATGGTGGCCAGCCAACCCTCACAAGGTGTTATGAGAGCGAGAAACAAATCTTTATTGGATCAAGCCATGAAGCTTTTAGTGTGTACTTGTTACTGCAGCACAGGCTACCCTGTCTTGGCTAATGTACCATCTGAGCAGAGGGTTCTTATAGGGCAGGACCGCAACTGCATCTTTACCTCCCTCTCATCTCTTTTTTTTTTTTTTGCGGTACGCGGGCCTCTCACTGTTGTGGCCTCTCCCGTTGCGGAGCACAGGCTCCGGACGCGCAGGCCCAGCGGCCATGGCTCACGGGCCCAGCCGCTCCGCGGCATGTGGGATCTTCCCGGACCGGGGCACGAACCCGTGTCCCCTGCATCGGCTCAACCACTGAACCACCAGGGAAGCCCCCTCTCATCTCTTTGAAGCAATGGAGAGCAAGGGTTGCACCTTCAAGGGCCCTCTGTCTTTAGCGTTACTGACCTGCTTGTCTGCCTATCCATGTGTGTTGGTCACAGGTATATCTACCCACTTACCTGTCTACCCGTCTGCTGTTCCTTGGCCTGTCCTTTGCTTGCTTATTCACCTGTCCGCCTTTGTCCCTGACTATAGTCCTGCCTCTTTTCTATATGCGTGCCCATCTCTTTACATGTCTGCCTCTCTGCCAGCTTCCCTGGCAGCACCTTGCTCCAGCCCTGCCCACCCTTTCCGACTCACTGCCATCGTAGTCCAGGGTGGCGAACTGGGCGGTCTCGTTGCCGCAGCCAGCGCTGTTGCAAGCCCTCATGCGCAGCTCGTACCACGTGGCCTCTCGCAGCTCGGTCAGAAACACCTCCCCGGACCTGTTGGCGCGCAGGCCCTGCCAGGCCCAGGTGCCCTTGGGCCGGTACTCCAGCACGATGGCTGTGATGGGGCAGCCCCCGTTGCTCCAGCCCTGCAGGTTAAGCCGAGCGTGTGTGGAGTTGATGTGGGTGAAGAGGTGCTGCTCTTTGCTGAAGGAGGGCTCTGGGGGGCCAGAGGGAGAGAGAGGTTAGAGAGACTGGGAAAGAGTTCCCTGGGCAGCTGGGACCACAGTGGCTACGGGGGATCGGTGGGAGGCGCAGATGGGAGTAGGGATGCTCCAGGGGACAGAGGGGGAGGAAGAAGAGGAGGGAGAGAAGGACAAGGAGAGAAGGGCCTGGCCAAGGAGGAAGACACATGCAGGAAAGAGGAAGAGGTGAGCCACCCATCTGCCATCCCACCGCAGGGAAGCGGGGCCAGTTTCTGCTACCGTGACTCATCTGATGCTGCGGTGATGGGAACTAGGTGGAGTCTCCCCTTGAGTCTCCATGCTCCCCTGTGCCCTCCTTCCCTACCCCAGCAGCCTTCCACCCGCCCTGGGCCTTACCCCGCCCATGGGTCTTGGCCTCGATGATCTCACTGATGCGCCCGGAGCCCACGCTGTTCTTGGCCGCCAGCTTCACCTTGTACCAGGTGCCGCACTTGAGGCTGTCCAGCCTGAAGGACCGCTCGCTCGAGCTGACGAACACATCCTTCCACTCCTCGCTGTTGTCCACCGAGTACTGCAGCACGAAGCCTGCCCGGGAGGTTTGCCTGGCTCAGGTTGGGCAGGGCGGGGCCTGGGGTACCCCAACAGGCATCATGGGGCTGGGCGCCGCAGGGGGCAGGGGGTGCTTTGGCCACTGGGAGGGGGTGGATGCAAATTCGATGCAAAACGGAAAGGCCCTTGGGTGAGTCGTAGGGCTCTCTCCTGTCAGCGCTTGTGTTAGGGTTGAGAAGCCAAGGTGGGGAGGGGAGCAGAAACCGGAGCTGTGAGGCTTACAAGGGGTCCTGTTTAGACCCTGCTTCTCCATATTTGGTCCCCTGGCCCCGAAGCATCAGCACCACTTGGGAGCTTGTTAGACGTGCAAATTCTCAGCCTCCGCTCCAGACCCCCTGAACCAGAATCTGTGCTCTGACAAGATCCCCTGGTGATTCACATGCATGTTTAAGGTGGAGAGGCACTACCTAGAACATTCGTCTACTGTTACAGATGTGGAAACTAAGGCCCGGAGAAGAAGACAGGCTTCCCAAGAAAACAGACTGCCTCAGGCTCGCACAGCTCACCAGTGGCAAGGAAGGTGGGTGTTGGAAAGCCCAGACGTCTAGGCTGGTATATTTTCCGGGGCACTTGGGTAACTTCCCTGTGGTCTGAATCGCCCCCCCCCCCATTATTTCCCAAGCATTATGAGGACAAGCAGGGGGAGTGAGCGAAGCCCTTCTTCTGCCCCTGGGCCCAGAATTCCTTCCCCTGCCTCCCCCCTCCTCATCCAGACCCCTCTCACCTCGGATGGAGCTGCCCCCATTGTCACCTGGAATCCAGGTCAGGGTGATGGACGAAGCGGAGGTTTTGGAGACAGTTAGGCGGGGTTGGTCCGGGGGAACTGTGAGGGGAGAGCCACCAGCCCGCACCAGAGGGTTAATCTCTGACATTGGGTGGGTTGAGGGCGAGGGGCTGGCTGTCCCACCCTCTCGGTGCCACCCTCACACTTGCTCATTCTCCTCTCTAGCCCTCCTGCCCCCGCTTCCACGGGGACCCTCTGATCCACCAAGGGTCGGTCTCCCCAGTGGCGGGTCTTCTTCCGTTCGACAACCCTCTCTCTCACGCGATGGAATTCCTCCATCCCTGTTGGCACCGGAGCCCCACCCGCCTCGCAGCGTCTCACCTTGCACCAGAAGGTTGACGATGATGGTGTCGAAGCCCCCAGTGTTGGTGGCTGTGCAGGTGTAGTAGCCCGAGTCCTCAGCCTTCACTGCACGCAGTAGCAACGTGCCATTGGCGTGGATGAGCCAGTGCCCATCCATGGACACGGGGATGGCCGAGTCTTCGCTGCGGGGGTGGGGGATGGGTTATAGCAGGCATCCCCTCCTCCGGGGGCCTCCCCCAGGTCTGCAGGCAGTTGGAGCTGGGAGCAGTAGGGGGCTGGCTCGGGGACCCTGGATTCTTGGGCTGTTACTCAGTGCTTCCCGGGCATATCCAGGAATCTTGGCCTCTTCCATCACCCAGGGAAGGGATATCCTTGGCAGCCGACAGAGGGGAGCCAGGGAGGTCAGGCCTGCGTGTGAGAGTGGTAGCCGCGTACCTGGCTGGGCCCCTGCAGGGCTGGAGGTGACTGAGTCGCTGGAAGGGAGGGACATTGGTTCTCTTCATGGCTTTTCTGCTGTGCCCATCCCTGGGGGTCACCTATCCCTGCGGGGTCCAGCACACACCTGTCCTTGGTCCACTTCACGGCAGGGGCTGGGTCTCCCACCGAATTGCAAGGCAGCCGGACATCTCTCATCCAGGGTGTTGTCACAGTGCCCCCAAAGGATATGATCTTTGCTGGGGCTACAGGAAGGAAAGGATGAGAGACACCCCACTTTTACCACCAGCACCGCACTGGCTCCCCTTTCTCAGGGCTCCTGAATTTACAATTCAAGTCCTCTTTCCCCTACCTGACCGCTACCTTGGGCTTGGGGTGTGGGGAGAGTCCAGGAAATTTCAGATGCGAGTCATTGATACGACAAGCGTTTATCAAATACCTGTTTGGGCCAGGTATCACAGGAGGCTTTGAGGGGCCACAAAATGAATCAGATCTATTCCCTGTCCTCAAGTTGCTCGCCAACCAAGAGGGAGGCAGATACTTAAAAAAATCATTAGGGTGAAGAATACTATGGTAGGGGTAGAGACAAATAACCCTAGGAGCAGAAAGAAGGAGGAATGAACTCCGGCAATGCAGTGGTGGTGGAGGCGAAGGCCAGGGGCGGCTTCTGGAATTGGCGGCTTTGACTTGAAACTTGAAGGCTAAGAAGGAATTCACCACACAGAGAAGGAAAGGCATGTCGGAAGGGGGAACGGCACTGAGTAGAGGCACGGGGGCCTGAAACACATGATGGGTGGGAGGATCCTTTGGGGCGACCAAAGCCCAGGGTGAGTGAAGAGGGGGCAGCAGAGCCGGGGCCAGAGCGGTGAGCAGGAGGCAGGAGGAGAGCGAGCAGGGCTCTGCTGCCACCTCAAGGAGGCTGGGCTTCCCCTTGAGGTCACGAGGAGGCTTACAAGTAAGTAGTGGTATGTTCAAAGCAGAGTTTTAGATAAATCCCTGGCTGCTTGCAGAGGATGGTTTGGTGGAGGTGATTTTTTTTTTTTTTTTTTTGCGGTACGCGGGCCTCTCACTGTTGTGGCCTCTCCCGCTGCGGAGCACAGGCTCCGGACGCGCAGGCTCAGCGGCCATGGCTCACGGGCCCAGCCGCTCCGCGGCACGTGGGATCTTCCCGGACCAGGGCACGAACCCGTGTCTCCTGCATTGGCAGGCGGACTCTCAACCACTGCGCCACCAGGGAAGCCCATGGTGGAGGTGATCTCGCAGGATGAAGACCAGGGACAAGACGGTGGCTGGAGTGCAGGCGAGAGGTGATACTGGGTGGTGGAGAACAGACTAGGGGCTCAAGGGAAGACATGCCAGGACGTGGAGTCTCCCTAGTTTGGGAGGTGAGAGTGACTTCCAGGATCCCAGCTGGGACAACCAGATGGGTGCTGGTGCCCTCGTGGAGTTGAGGCCCACAGGAGGAGGAGCAGGGTAGGTGGGAGAGCCGGGAAGATTCTGCTCATGCTAAACCTAGGGGACGCCCACGGGCGTAGCTGGGAAGCAGGTGGATATAAATGTTTTGGAGCATGAGAGAGATGACTGGACCGCACTGATGTGCACTCAGCAGCAGACTGACTGAGGTCACCAGGAGGGGGACTGCAGATTGACAGAGGAGTGGCCGAGCCCTGGGGTCCCCAACATGCAGGCGCAGAGGAGGAAGGCATGTCCCCGGTGAGACAGGAGCGCCCTGAGGACCCTGACGCACAGGCGGCATCACGGAAAGCAAAGGGAGGCAGAGATGCCAAGGGCCCAGCGAGAAGGTAGTCGTGTCGGGCACCCTGGAGATCTCCAGGCCCAGGGTTGAAAGTGTTAAATTAACCAAGCAACCACGTGCTTCGGGGGGACACAGTCAGCCCCACTGAGCCACGGGACCCTTCTTGGGGAGAGGGAAGATGTAAGGTGGCTGAGGAAGCAATGCTTAGAGGTTTGGGTGCAGGGAATGGAGGTTCCTCTCCCCTGAGGGCAGCTGCCTGGGGAGGACCGCCGGGGGCCAGAAAGACGTGGACTGGACAGAGGGGCCCAGCGAAGACAGCCTCCATCGCGGGCAGAGAGAAGTGTTGGGGGCCTCAGGGATGGTGCCAGGGGCTCTAGAGATCCCGTTCTAGACCCAGTTCTGCCCTGTGGCTGGGACTGGCTCCTGTCCCTCCACCTCCCAGGGCTGCTGTGAGGACAGACGTGCGTGATGTCCACATTCGAAGAAGTACGAAGCCCTCTGGGAACATGTTCCATTTGATTTCCACAGGGGAAGGGGCCGGCCTTCAGCCAAGACACCCAGGCTCTCAGACCACGCTCTGGGCCAGCGCCAGCTGTCCTGGGAGGAGCGGAGGCCCTGGGCCCCTTCCCTCCTGGAGGAGACAAGTGCAGAAGAAGGGCTGGGTAGCCCCTCTGGGAGGCGGGGCCAGGGGAGGTTAGACACCTGAGGCCGTGTGGAAAGAGCCCTGACTTGGAGCCAGAAACGCTAGCCCACCACTCTCAGCTGTCTTTGCAGACCGTGCCACCCCGGCCTCAGAGTGTCCACTGGAAAATGGGATGACAGCCCCCGCTGGCAGGGCAGCTGCGGGCCCTCCGTTCAGTGCCCGCTGACCCTGAGGCCAGGGAGGGCAGGCGCCTCTCGGGTCTCAGCCAAAGGAAGCTGGTCACCCCTGGAGGGCGGCTGGGCTGAGGCAGGCACCAACTACCCGAGCCCTGGTCCTGGGGCCCCAGGGCTACAGTGACAGGTGGCTGTGGGACGAGGGAGGGCCCAGGGAAGCCCAGGGTCAGAGTAGAGGCTGGAAGTCTCGGGCCTGTGTGGCTAAGTCCCATGCCCCAGGGTTAGCGCAGGGCAGGCGGCCCGGCAGCTCCGCGAGGTGGCCTCTGTCTCGATCTTGGGCTGAGGCCTCAGAACTGTCATTCCCTGTAAAGTGGGGGTACACGTGCCCCCATGCCACACTTATGCCCAGGCCAGGGGTTCAGCGGGGCACCCCCGAGAGTAGACATGGTCTTATTCACCCTGCGTGCCCCATCTAGCCCACAGTCTCCTTTGGCATGCCCCCTGTAAATGTCTGTGGGCTGAAGGAACCACCGATCAGTGGGGTCACCCCTGCCTGAGGTGTCCCGGCTTTGGAAGGAGGGGGCCGTCTTGGCAGCTCTCTGCGCCGTGGAAGCGGTGTACCCCGCCTCAGTCCCCTCTGGAGGAGCTGAGCTGGGCTGGAGTTGGGAGCTGGGGACCAGGGTGCATTACGCCCAGCGCCCCTGGCTAGCGGTGCTGCCTCGAGCCTGTTGTGAGGCTTTCTGGGAGTCAGGGGGCAGCAGAGGCCCGGTCTTGGTGCATGCAGGAGGGAGGCGGGCGGCCGGCCAGCCCCTTACAGCCAGGTCACCGACAGGGTGGAGGGAAGACATCCCCTCCCGGGGGAGAACCGGAATTCTAGGCGGGGGCGGCTTCTGCCCTCTGCCGCAGTCCCAGGCTGCTCACCCTTGCCAGCAGGCTCGATGGTCACCTTCTCGCTGCCGTTGCCCCGGCCGGCAGAGGTGACAGCAGCCACCCACAGCAGGTATTGCTGTCCTCGGTTTAGGTGGGCGATCCGGTAGAAGAGCTGCTCCGGACTCGTCTCATACTCGCTGGGAGCCTGCGGGGCAGAGGGCAGAGGCGAACGCATGCTGAGACCGAAGTCCCCTGGGCCTCCACCTCCGCCTCCAGCCTTGCTGGGGGCCCTGGGCTCAGAGGAGGTGATGGCCGGGTTGGGGGCCGGGGAGGCAGGATCCTGCCTAGTCCGCCCTTTCTGGTTTTGGAGCCACAGTGAACAGAGTTTGCCCTGGACTTGGCACGGGGCTCGGCCCTGGGAGCTGACGGGCCTGCTCTGGTGTGTTGCTGGGTCAGCCTCAGTTTACCTCTTGGACTGATCTAGGCGCTGGCCACTGTGGCTCCAGGCCAGGAAATGTGAGTGTTCTGAGTGAGAGATGGAGGAGAAGGGAGAAGCGGGGAGGGAGGGTCTCAGGAAAACCCTGAGTAATGGGAGTCTCTGGGAAGAAGCTAAATTACTACATTTGCCTTATTAGGGCTGTAGACAGGCTCCCCCAGCCTGTCCCCACTCAGAGTCACCTCCCAGCCCTGCTGTCTAATGACTGCTCCTTCATTCCTCCCCCCTCCCCCCCACCTCTGGGGGAGGAAGGGGTGGGAGAGGGAACTAAGAAACCTTCAGGGGGCAGTACTTTATTAATGATGATTAGTGGTATAGATCACCATATATATATTTGTAGGTTATATAAATCTATAAAATTTTTTTAACCAAATGACAGTTTTGACAAGTTGCCAACAAAACAATATCGGATCCCAGTGGTTTTACCAGTTGCTTTGATGAAAAGATTACGTTGTCTTGGAAACCAGAGGCTCAGATATTGAAATGAATTTGAGAAGGAGCTTTTGATAAGCGCTAGTTTGCAGACCTCCTGTCAGCCCCTTTCCTGGTGCAGGCGGGATGGGGCTGACTTTCATTTTATTTTATTTTTTGGTCAGCTGTGGGGAAGGGAAAGCAGGACACCAGGGCCTCTTTGACATCAGGGAGGAAGTCTAGGGAGGGGGAGCAGCCCCGGAACAGATGGGGGGCCCCCAAGGCCAGAGGGAGCTAATAATTAGTTATCTCTGCAGTCACGGGATCCTGCACACACCGCCTACATGCACACGCTCACACGCACACGGACATGTAGACACATTCACGCACGTGCTGAGGGACAGACCTCCAGACAGATATGGGGTCACAGAAGGACATTCTCTGTCCGCCATGGGAGGGCTGAGGGGCCCAGTGACTTATAATAGGAGAAAACATCCTTTTTGGCCCCAGACTGTCTGCAGGGAGATGCTCGGGAGAAGGTACAGGCATCCCCACAACACACACAGAGCTCCCTGGCAAACTCCTCCTCCTGCCTCCCCTGTGGAGATCTGGCCTTGAATCCAGGAGGTCCCTGAAAGCCACCCTGAGCCCTAGTAGTTGGGAAGTCCTCTCAGGCTGCAGCACTGGGGGACCGTGTGGGTATCTGCAGGTCATATCTGAGCACGAGGCAGGGCAGGGCAGTGGCTTTGATACCTGCTTGCCTCACTTGCTATATGATCCACAGTGTCTCCCATGGTTTCTGGGGCCTCAGTTTTCTCTCCTGCACACTGAGAAAGCAATACAGCTCGGCCTACCCTGTGTGGTTACAGTGAGGCACATATGAGGCAAGGGGTGTGCAAGTCTTTCGTAAAAGTGGAAATGGTCTTCTCCTGGCACATTTTTCTGTGAGGGTGGAGGTGTGTGTGTGTATGCATGTGTAGAGAAAAGTTGAGTGTACTTGCTTGTGTGTGTCAGTGTGTACCTGAATGTACATTTGTGTCTACACAGGGCAGGAATGCTTTGGCTTCCCCCTGAAGGCATTAGCATATTACCCAGATCCTGGGTGCCTTCTTTTAACCTGGATTCCCCAAGAATGTCCTGAAATCACTTTCAGAAATAAACAACTCTACTCCCAAATAAAGTCCCAGTGAATCAAAGGTTAAAAAAAGGTAAAACTATGAAAGAAGAAACTATAGGTTAAAATTTATCTGTCCTAATAACAAAAATAAAGGCAAAAATCAAAAATGATTTATAAATTTAAATTATACAAAAAGAAAACCTATGGTATAATAAAAACTAGAATCAAAGGCAAGCAAATACTTGAAACATATATGATCAAAAATGGTTATTATCCTTAATACGTAAAGAGCACTTACAAATCAATAAGAAGAAAACCACAATACACCCAAATAAAAAATGGACAAAGGACATGAATTGACAATTACCCAAAGATGAAAAAAACTGCCAGAAAACACATAGCACTAATCAACCTAACTAGTAATCCAAGAAATATAACTTAAAACAAGACCTCTTTTTTAAAAAATCCCAACTGTCAAAAAAAGAAAAATATATAACACCTTGGATTAATATGGGCACAAGGAAGAAGTATATACTACTTATAATGCTGTATAAGAAGTATAAATTGGTGCAAAATTTCTGACGAGTAATTTGCAAACATGTATGCAAACCTTAAGAATATTCATACTCTTTGTGACCCAGGAATTCCTATAGAAATTTAACCTAAGAAAAAAATAAAACGTGTACATACAAACTTTTATGAAGAACTCTCAATGAAACATTATAATGGTGAAAAATTAAAAACATTAAATATAGAATAATTGGGGGACTGGCTAAATAGATTATGTACATACAGATAATATTTTAAAAGAATACTTGATGTCATGGGAATTCCCTGGTGGTAAAGTGGTTAGGATCTGCGTTCTCACTGCCAAGGGCCTGGGTTCAATCCCTGGTTGGGGAACTAAAATCCCACAAAGAAGAATATTCGATGGTGTGGGAAAGTCCCTTCATATGTTACATGAAAAATGCAGATTATATCAATTGTGTAAAATTTTATTTTAATTTTGTAAAAAAACCAAAACAAAACCATGGTATATGTACAGATCAAAGACTGGAAGATTATACACCAAAATGTTGCCAATGTTTATCTTTAGGGAATGAGATTACAAGTAATTTTTACTTTCCTCTCTATATTTTATATATTTACAGAATTTTCTACAATAAAATTGTATTATTTTGATAATCAGAGAAAAACAACAAGTGTATTAAATTGTTTGGTAAAATTTCTAACAGGACTCAATGCAGCTGTGGCCAGCCCTAGGGTGTAATTCCTGGGATCCTGCACCATATGTAGTTTCCCTCATCTATTCTGAGGATTCCGCACACACAAGTTCATACACTCCAGTATGTACACACACAGACTCACGTGCATTTGCCTCTCACCCCACACTCACTCCCACAGTCTTGCACCATCACACGTCCACGAGTGTGCCCTCACTCCTGGAGCTCTTTCATAAATGAATTTGTGATGCAGTTGTTTGGAATCTGGAATATATTTCTGCAAAGCAATCATATTACACAATCACACGTGGTGGTTAGGTCCCCTGGTCCCTCGTTCAGCCCAGTCCCTGCCTTGCAACATGGCTGAACTGCAGTTCTCATCACACTAGCACACCTGCCCCACCCACCATGTGACAATGTCTGATGGGAAATCTCCCCAGGGGAGAGGAGGTTCCTCCATGCTCGGGGCATGAAGAGGAAGGAGGGAGGGTCCCCAGGTCTCCAGCAGCAGGAGGAGGGCATGGGGACCAGGCACTCTGCTCCGGAGCCTGGGACATGTGTCCCCAGCCAGTTGACTGGGCATCCTGGAGCCTGAGTTAATGAGGAGGCTGCATTTCCAGATACAAATCCCTTTGAAAGACTTCATTATCAGAGGAAGTAATGACCATACAAACCCAAGCTGGAGAATGAGTTCCCACCCTCTCATCAACTTATGAAGGGAAACTTGCCCAACGTCTAAGGCTTTACAATTGCCAGGTTGCTAGTAATTCATTCATCAAACACGTATTCTGTGACGATGATGTTCCAGGCACCATGTTCCACAGCTGGGGACCCAAAGATGAATAGATAGATGCTGCCCTTGTCCTCACAGGGCCCCTCAGACCAGTACGGGAGACAGGTGAGTGAGCAGCTAACTGTCAGCGAATGCATTCAGCGTGTGCTAGAGGATGAGGAACACGCCATGGGCGGTAGGATCAGCGGGGGCAGAGGGCTGGGGGGTGAAAGGCAGAGCGGCTGTCCAGATGGTGACAAGCCGAGTGTAACAAGAGCCTAGGACGTGTGTGGGGGGGAGGGGCAGGAGGAGGGGGCAAAAGGGGCAGAAGACGTGGCTGAAGATGTTGATTGGAAAATTGGTGCAACCCCCCAACAATGGCAGGGTGTTCTCAACCTAACACCTGCAGACCCCGTGATCCAGCAGTTCCTCTCATAGGCCCAACAGGAACGCATACACAAGAGCACCAAGAGACACGGACAAGAGTTTTCACAGCAGCACCATCTGTAATAGCTCCAAACGGAAAACTACCCAAATGCCTATCAACGGATAACACAATGGATAAATAAATTGTGATACACACACGTAATTGAAAACTATACAGAAGTGACAGTGAGTGATCTCTAACCACACAGAACAATATGGATGAAATTCACAAACTCAAAATAATGTTGGGTCAAAGAAGCTAGGCAAATGGTGTGTGTGTGTGTGTGTGTGTGTGTGTGTGTGTGTGTAATATAAAGTACAAAAAGAGGCAATGCTACTCTGAAGTCAGGATGGTGGTTACGCCTGCAGGGGGAGGGTGGTGACCTTCTGGGGTGTTGTCCTGTTCCCTGCTCTGGGAATCCCCCCTTCTGCATACTTGGATGTGTGAAAATTCATGGAGTTGTATAGTCATCATATATGTACTTTTCTGCATGTGACGTAGTGGCTATGAGGATGGAGAGGAGGGGACGGAGTCATTGCAAAGACATTTCTGGGCTTCCCCTCTGGTAATAGAACTCTGGCCTAACTGGTGAGGCGCGGGGCCACCTAGGGCTCAGAGGTAATTCAGAAAGACCACAGGAAAGCAGAGAACAGAGGATGAGATGATGACACAGTTACCGAGCAATTTCAGGGTAGCTTTCCGGGCTGCCGGAAGCTCATCTGCAGGTGCTGGGGCTGCTGTCACATCACAAGTTGCTGATGGAGGGAGAAGCTGGCTTCCTGCTGCTCCCTGCTCTCCCCGGTCCTGAGCACATCCCTTGATAGTACTCACGCCTCCCCAGGGAGCACCCCTCTGCTTTTCCCACTAGACTGGAAGCGCCCCAAGGGCAGGTGTCTTTGCACCTGCTCTTGTAACTATAAGAGGTGTGCAGAGCAGTCACCCAGCAGAACTCTGGTTGAGTGGCTGGAGATAAGGAAAGAGGCAGAGGGAAGGATGCCTATTATGGGATACGGATGCATATCCCACGGCACCTGCCCTCATCCTCTCCTCCCCCTTAGCAGCCCTCAGTAGAGGGCAGGGGTTAGCCCCCCGCACTGTGCCCCAGCCTGGGGGCTGCCCACTTTGCTCCCAGGTTTAGGCAGATAGAGCTATCTCTCAGTCCTCTCCCCTAGGCTAGGCCCAGACCCTGGCCCAGAGAGAGATGCCCTTGCCTTCCCCCATCTGTCCCCACCTTCTCCTCTCTCTTCAACTGGCGCCATGCTGAGGGGGGCCACTCAGGGTAGAGCTCCAGCAGCCCTCCAAGCCAGGACTGATCATACTGAAAAGTTGATTCATTTCCAAAGGCCGTGGGCCAGCGAGTCCCCAGTCCAGAGCTCTGGGATCTGCTAGGAGCTTCCTTGGTCAGCCAGACCAGAAGAGCCGAGGCCCTGTCCTCCCACCTGCTTGAACGTGACCCCTGACTCAAAGGAGCTTCCAGGGCTTGTGATAATCTTGCAGCCCCTGGAACAGAGGACTGACCCAAGATGGACTGGGGTAAGGCTTTAGCCACTCTTGGGTGACCAGTGCCCATACTTATGCATGAATCCAAGAAGCAGCACAGATATAAGCAGCCCCAGGGTTTGGCTCAGAAGCCAGCTGATCTACAGGTACTTTCTCTTTCTCCTGTCCTGCTCATCATTTGGCCCTGGGCCCACTTACCGGCTGGCCAGACCCGGGGCTGAAGCAGAAGATGGTGTACTTGCGGATCACCCCGTTGGGCTTGGTTGGGGGGAGCCATGACACAACCACACTGCTAGCGGATGAAGGGACAGCTTTGATGCCAGCGGGGGGACCTGGAACTGAGCAGGGGAAGGTCGGGTCAGTTTAGAGAAAGGAGGAGCAAAGCCTTTGGGAAAGAATGACAGGGTGGGGAGAGTGAGGCAGATCAATCTGGGAGCGCTTCCTGAAGGAGGCATCTCTGAGCTGTGGTTTAAAGGAGGAGGTTCTAGCATGGCAAACAGGTGGTGATTATTAGGGGCTTGTAACAAAGTCTCTGAGATGGAAGCACTGGGAGTGGCCAGTTTCAGAACTGTTTGGCCAGAACCAAGGACTTAAGAAACACGAGAAAGAAACAGAACCCATAAGGAATTCATCTTGATCCCAATGACCCTACTAATGAAGCTTGTACTTAGGCCAAACAAATATACAGGTCAATTTGCTTTTTGCCCTGTGAGCTCCTTGAGGCTGGGGACTCTAGAGACTCACAGAGCAGGCCTCCTCCCGAGGGTCAAGGGTCAGTGGTCAGCCAGTGGGTGACTGTGTTTCCTGTCATGTGCTCAGGGCACTGCCCTTGGGGGTCTGGCTAGGCCCTTTTCTCTTTCTCTTTAGAATTGGCTGAGAAATCCATCCTAAGTGGATCCAATCTGTATGGATTCTGACCTCCCCTTGCTCCTATGTCTGAGCCTGCCTGGCCTGGCTGGGACCCCAGGGCTCTGCCTGGGAGACTGGAAGCATCCTGTTTGCAGCCCACAGTCTCCTTCTTCATCTTTCCCTTGTATTGTTGTGACTTGCCTTCCCTCCTGGGAGCTTTTATGCTCCTTTGAAGATTGTGATGGTATCCTATTCAACTTATTTTACCTTTCTGAGCCTCAGTTTCCCCATCTATAGGGACATAACAACCACATTAAAGGTCTGTAGTGAGAATTAGTGCTAATTAAAATAATTAGGCACAGTGCCTAACACACAGAAGACACTCAATAGATTGTAACAACTAGTATTTTTGCATTCCCTCCCGTGACTCTCAGCTTTTAGCACCTACTTCAATTTTTTAAATCTAATAAGTGGTCAACAATTCTAGGTTAAATACAATAATTAAAAACAGCAGCATCATCCGTCCAGGGACCTGAACCCAGAAGCTCACAATCATCCTTAACTCTGTCCTTCTTCACTGCTATAGCCTTGCCATTTACCTCTGTTAGGGGTCTCTGCAGTTTCGGGATGCAAGGGGGTCTATGGATGGCCACTGGGACAATTTGCAGTGTTCAACTTCTCTGTCATTGCATACCTTTTTTTTCTTATCAGTTATTGAGAGAAATATGTTGAAATCTCCCACTACGATTATAGATTTATCTATTTATCCCAACACTACAGGTAGTGCTGTTGGTTTTTGTTTTATATATTTCAAGGTTATTAAGTTCATAAAAATTTAGAACTGCTTTATTTGCCTAGTAAATTAAGTCTTTTACCATAACAAAGTGTCCTTCTAAGAATGAGTTTTTGCCTTAAAGCATACTATGTCTGATATTAATATTCTGGTTTTCTCTTAGTTTTGCATGGTATGTCTATCTTTTTCCATCTTTTCATGCTTAACTTTTCTACACCATTATGTTTTAGATGTCTCCTATAAACAGCACATATTTGGGTTTTGTTTCATTGCTAGCCAATCTGGCAATCTTTATCTTTTAGCTGGAGAATTTAGTCAATTTATCTTTAATGCTATTACTGATATATTTGGGTTTAAATATCCCATCTTACTAAATACTTTCTATTTGTCCCACCTATTGTTTTCTCCTTTGTGCCTTCTTTTGGATTGAGTATTAAAAACACTCTATTTCCCCCTCTCTGTTAGTTTTACAGTCTTTAATTACTCTTAGATTACAATGTGAATCTTTGCCTTACCAAAGTCTAACATTATTAATTGGCACTTTTCTTCTCAGACAATGCAAGGACTTAGAACTTGCATTTACCTTCTCTCAATTTACATGCCACTGTTGTATATTTTAATTCTGTATATATTTTAGATCCCCCTTCAAGACGATGACATGATCACCATTTTACGCAATCAATATCGATTTTGATTTACCCATATGTTCACTGTTAATTGCTCTTCTTTCCTTCCTACATCACTGAGTTTCCACCTGGGATCATTTTCCTTCTAGTGAAAGAATACACTTTAGTATTTCTTCCAGGGCAGGTAGGTTGATGATAAATTCTCTCAGTTTTTTTTTTGTCTGAAAATGTCTTTATTTCATCTTAATCTTGAAAAATATTTTTGCTAGGTATAAAAATTACAGATTGATAACTATTTTTTCATACATACTTTAAATATAGCATTGTATTGTTTTCTGGCTTCCATTGTTTCTGATAAGTTAGCTGACAATCTAATTTTTGCTCCTTTGAAGGTAAGTGGCCTTTTTATACTCCAGTTGCTTTTAAGATTTTTCTCTTTGTTTTTTAGCAGCTCTATTATGATAAGCCTAGGTGTGGATTTCTTTAAGTTATTGCCTGTGAGGGTTGTAGAGCTTCGTGCATTTGGGCTTGATGTCTTTCACAGCCTTGAAAAGTTTTCAGACATTTTATCTTCTGCTCCATTCTCTTTCTCCTCTTCTTTGGGATATCTTCTCACATCTTCTATGTCCCTGATATTCAGAATGTGGTCCATGGATCAGCAGCAGTGTCACCTGGGAGCACGTTAGAAATGCAAAATCTCAGGTTCCATCCTAGATCTACTAAATCAGAATCTGAACTTTAACATGATCCCCAAGTGATTTGTATGCACAGTAAAGTTTGAAAATCACTGCTCTATATCTCTTATTGGCTCTTTTATTTTCCATTCTCTTATTTGCTCTTTTATTTTCCATTCATTTGTCTTTATAATGTCAGAAAGTATTATCTTCTGACCTATCTTCCAGTTCACTATTTATCTCTTTAGCTGTGACTAATTTGTTGTTAAACCCATCTAGTGAGTTCTTAATTTCAGTTATTAATAGTTTTTTTTTATTTTTTATGAGGAGTTAGGGGCTCTGGTTTAATTCTGTTCTGCTCTGTTGCTCCTCCAACACCTGTGTTTTATTAGGTAGAGTTTGTTCTCTTGTATGCTTTTTCTTTCTTTTTTAGATGTTGGGGGTAGGAGTTTATTAATTTATTTTATTTATTTTTGCTGTGTTGCGTCTTCGTTTCTGTGCGAGGGCTTTCTCTAGTTGTGGCAAGCGGGGGCCACTCTTCATCACGGTGTGCGGGCCTCTCACTATCGCGGCCTCTCTTGTTGCGGAGCACAGGCTCCAGACGCGCAGGCTCAGTAGTTGTGGCTCACAGGCCTAGTTGCTCCGTGGCATGTGAGATCCTCCCACACCAGGGCTCAAACCCGTGTCCCCTGCATTAGCAGGCAGATTCTCAACCACTGCGCCACCAGGGAAGCCCTTCAGTTATTAATAGTTTTTATTTCTAGATTTTCCATTTGATAGCTTCCAATACTCTTAAAATTTCAAATTTCAATTGTTAAGAATAATTATTTTAAAGTCCATATTTGATAAAACCTATGTTTGGAACTCTTGTGGACCTGTTTCTTTTGTCTTTTTTTTTTTCTGCTGGCTTTTATTCACATGGTCACCATTATTTTTTACTGTATGCCAGACACATTATTTGCAAAATTGCTTGTGGAAATAATTTGAGGTCTCAGGTGATGTAATCTTCCTAAAGAGAGAATTCATGTTTGCTTCTGACAGGCACCTGCAATCTGGGGCACTAGCAACCTGAGGTCACCTCAATCTAATTTCTAGGACTGAGATGATTTGAGGCTGAGCTACTTTTGGTCCCCCCCTTTTTTTTTTTTTTTGTGGTACGCAGGCCTCTCACTGCTGTGGCCTCTCCCGTTGTGGAGCACAGGCTCCGGACGCGCAGGCTCAGCGGCCATGGCTCACGGGCCCAGCCACTCCGTGGCATGTGGGATCTTCCTGGACCGGGGCACGAACCCGTGTCCCCTGCATCGGCAGGTGGACTCTCAACCACTGCGCCACCGGGGAAGCCCTTTGTGGTCCACTTTTAATCTTAGAGTTCTACCCTTCATGGTCTCAACTCAAAGTAGGCAGGGGTGGGGGGTGAAGGGGATGGGAGGAGGGTTCACCAGACAGACCCACACACCCTAGCAGGCCCTGGCCTCCAATTAATGTCTTTCTAGTACTGCTTAGTTTCTCAGTCACTGCCTCCAGATTCAGCAAATGCCCCGGAGGGGAAGAGCTGTTCCAAATACCAGGCTCACCTCCTGGGCCTCCATTCTTCCTTGGATCCTGGCCCAGTAACTCTTTACTTTCCTGCCAGCTCTCTGATACCTTGAAGCAAGTATTAAAAAATATTTTATTCATGTTTCCTAGTGTCCCAGCAAGGAGGAGAGTGGGTTTGAGTTACCGCGTCTACCATTCCTGGAAGTGGAACTCCCCTGATATGTTTTCCTAAACGTGTCCGTCCTCCTCCCTTCATCCTCACTGCTGCTGAACTAGCACACACCTTCCTCTTCTCTGTCTAGATGCCCACATGTTCTAAGAGGCCTCTCTGACCCAAGTCCTTAATCCCCCATCCCCTTCCTGCAATCAATCCTCCACGCTTCTACAAGAGTTACCATCCTAACATGCGGCTCTAGTTCAAGCCTCTTCCTCAGTTAAAGACCTTTAAAGTGGTCTAAAATCCAGCCCAACTTTGCACTCCGAGGCCATGTAGCTAGGTCTGGTATTCACAGGGGAGACAAGCGGTAGGCAAGAGGTTTTGTAGCTCGTGAACTGAGTGCAGCCGAGCCAGCCTGAAACCAGGCTCGGACTGAGAGATCTGGACTTAAGAAATGAGCTTGAATTGATATGTTTGCATTTTATCTTTTTATGTATCTTGGCTTTCTCTAAATTTTCTGGTAATTTTTTTCCTTTGGCAAAATGCAAATTCCTGAGGGGGAGTGGTAGTGGTGGGTACGGAGTCACAGAGTCTTCAGATGAGGGTATCTGTCCCATGGCACAGCTGGAATTGGAATGTGGGTCTGTCTGCTTTCCAAGTCAGCTGAGTAACAACTGTAATGACTACCACCTACAAATGGGAGAATCTGGTGGGGCTGGAGCAGCACGGCTGGGGCGGGCATGGCTGTCCACCTACCCCTCTGCTGTCATTCCTTCCTATTCCTTGCAGAGTCTCACTCTTGCTTGGGTCACCCATGCTCCTCCACCCTTCAGAGAAAGCTGTCTCCGTCACCTTCACCAGAGGATTTATCAGGATTAGAGTAAGTCAGCCGTGATAATTCCCTTCTCCTTTCAGTGACTAGCTTCACTAGAGGCACACTGCCCCACTGTGGCTGATGGGAAATGAGCATAAACCTGTTGAGGGGATTTCTGGGAAAGGTTTCTTTTACTCCCAAGAGAGGCCCATAGGAAGAGACTGCTTCTCTCATCCTGAACTCTGTCTTGTCTGGCGTGGTGCCTGGAGCTGCAGCCATCTTGAAGCCAGGGGAGGAACAGCTGACAGGCTGAGGATCGCAGAGCAGAAAGATGGGAACCACTGAGCTAACCAACCCTGGAGCTGCCCTACTCAAGACTTCTTGTTATATATGATAATAAATATGCTTATTGCTAAAATCAACCAAAGGCTTCCTAACCGATACAGGTGGTATGATGGAAAGTATAGAGGCTAGGGAGGCAAGAAAGCCTTGATTTGCCACCCACTGGCTTTGTGACCTTCAGCAAGTTGCCTTAGCTCTCTAGGGCTCCGTTTTCTCATCTCTAAAATGGAAAGAATACCTATGCTATAGGGCTATTGGAAGGTTAAATCATGCTTATGATGGCGCGTCACACACATGTCAAGTTATGACCACTGTTCTGGATGAGACCTCAGCTGACAGCAGGCTCCTTTCAGCTTAGGCTTCCCTCAAGGGCACCTGGGTCCATCAGAAGCAGTCATTTCATTGCCAGCTCTTGGCAGGCATAAAGCAACTACCATTTGCTAGCACTTGACATTTTAGAAAGGATTCTATAGCTATGTTGTTTCTTACAACATCTAGATGAGGCACTGTCCCCATTTTATCATGAGGAAACTGAGGGTCAGAAAGGTTAAGTGACTTGCCAATAAGTGGCAGGGCTGGGGTGCGCACGGCTGCTGTGTTTGCCAGTGTCCCTTCCACTCGGGGAAGCTGCTGCCTTAGGACCTGGCCCCTGCCTGTGCGTGTCCCTGTGTGTGGCTCCGTAGGCAGCTCAAGGGTAGGGGGTCGACAGCTCCTTGTAGGGAGGGATGGTGCTCTTAGACCTTTGGATACCCTTGTGGGGTCTTGCCTTGGTCAGTTAAACATGTGTAGGTGCTTACATCTCACGCCTTGCATCAGAATAGGACACAAAAAGTCTGGGGGTCTGGGTGGTTAATTTCTAGAGGCCAAGAAGGTGCCAGTGTGTGTGTGTGTGTGTGTGTGTGTGTGTGTGTGTGTGTCCTTGAGGCCCTGAAAGGGGCCAGGCGCTGAGCACCATCTCCGTTCGGTCTCCACACAAGAGCAGGTGGCTCTGCCTGGAGCTGTCCCAGGAAATCTCGATGGGGGGATTAATGACAGGAAAAGTAGGGCGGGTAGGTTGGTAAATATTTAATTGCTCAGAGCTTAAGTGGGGGAGGGGGATGATCTGATGGAAAGGGAGGGGCTTAGGGAGAGTAAGGAGCATTAATCTGTGCTGGTCCGGTCACCAAGTCACCAAGCGCGGGGCTGCACTGGGAACATCTCCATCATCACATTAGAGCCGCTCTCCTTGTAACTCCTCTCACCCCTCCAGCTCCTTCTGCTAAAGTGTCTGGGTAGGGCCTAGACTGTGGGTCTCTGTATCCTTTGAAAAACCCGAGGCTGCGTGGGAAGAAAGCCATGATGGCAACCCTGGCTACCGTTTATTAAGCGCCCAGTGTGCGCAAGGCACTTAACACCAACCGACTCTTCTGCCGATATAGCACCTGGCTCAGAAGGGTTAGAATCAACTCAGTGATGGGGTTCGGGGGCGGTGAGGAAGGGAGTGGAAGACGGGCTTGGAGCTGTGCATGGTCACACACAGCACCTCCTGGATCCGGCAAGGCCCCTGGAGGTGTGCAGCTCCAGCCCAGGCAGGAAGTCTGGCCCTTCTCCCAACCTGACCCCTCCTGGGCTGACTCAGCTCCCAGCCTCCGCCACGTGACTCCATCACTCTCCCCTTGAGGTTTGGCTCCTTAGCTCTGTTTTCTTCCGGTTCCGCCCCCACGGAGAAGGGCTTTGAGATCACAGCTCCAAGTGGAAGCACATCCCATTCCCTCCCTGAGAGCCCCCTGCACACCAGCGTCCAGGGCCTGGCCCATTCTGGGGCCTCTGTGGGGTGATCGCCGAGTCTCTAGCCTAGGATATGTGGGGTGATGCTCCCGTTTCCCCCAGTCCCAACCACCTGTACCCAGAGGACACCAGGCTGAACCCTGCAGGGGAGCAGGTGCCATAAAGTATGCTCCTGGGGTGGGGGGGACAGGCTTTATCCGGCCTCTGACCCAGTGCGGCAGGGGGAGGGGGTACGGTGGCTCGTAAGGTTATGCTCGAGTCTCGGAGCACCTCACCACCACTTACAGTAAGCTGTGTTCTCCCAAAGCAGGGCCCCAGTGTCCTCAGAGTCACCCTTCAGCGAACCAAAGGGACAGGAGAAAGGACGGGGCTCTGCTCTCACCCTTCTCCTTGGGTGAGCAGCGGGGCGGCTCGAGGGCAGTGCTCAGCAGCAGGCCCTGGGAGCTGCCACGCGGTCCGAGGCCAGGCCGGGGCTGGAGGAGCGCACTCACCGTCCTCCTTGGTCTGGATGTAGAGCACACTGCTGCGCACGCCGTCCCCGGCCTGGGTGTAGGCCAGCACCTGCACGCTGTAGTTGGTGAACTTCTCCATGCCTCGCAGCTCCACCCTCTCCCGCGTGGTGGTGATGTTCTGCATCTCGCCCCACTCTGCCGGACACGAGCAGCCCTTGAGTGCGGTCCAGGCCGGCCAGGCCACGGTCCCCCAGCCGCCGCCCCTCCGCCAGGCTGGGCTCGGGGCCGGCCTGCTCCACTGGGCTCAGACCTTGACTCCGTGGTTGTGGCGACTAGGGGGACCCTCCACCTCAAGGTCATGGGTGCGGATTTGGGGCACTGCTCCTGGACCACATTTCTCCCCAGGTGGCCCAACCAGGGTGAGTGACAAATGCCAGCTGGGCCTTGGCCCCTAGTCAACCTTGCACCAAATTCAGCTTAATACTCCCCCCACAGGACAGTCCCATCTCTCTATCTCTCCAAGCCACATTCCCCTGTCCTCCACCCAAACCTCTCTCCGCGTGAGGGACCCCAGGAGTGACTTGGACCTGGAGGGGAGCCTGGACCAGGCGGCCAGGCAGCAGCTGCTCCTCTTGGCTGCCCGGCCCCTCCTTGGGCTCTCAGCTCTCCCTAGGCAGCGGATCCACGGGGCATGGCAGGCTGAGGGTGCCTCCCCTGCACCTGACCACTCCCGGACCAGCGCCCTGAACTCTCGAGAGGATAAGGGGTCAATCCCCGTTACCTTCTCCCCACCACTGAGGACACCCTCCCTGCAAAGAACCCGCACAGAGAACGCGGGCGAGGCCAGTGGAAGGGCCAAGCCTTCCTCGGGCTCAGCGAGGACCTGTCGTCCTGGCTCTCAGCACGTCAAGGAACGTGCTGTAGACTCTGAAGAAGGGCTTAGGGAGAGGGTCCCATGGAATGGCCAGGGCCTTAGGAGGAGGAAAGAGACAGACTCCTGAGCTCACGGCCCTACCCCTGGTACAACTGGCTTTTCAGAAAACAGCCCCAGACACCGGCTTGTAGAAGACTAGTGCCGGCAAACCTACCCTGGAGCCTCTCAGGGACCTGGCACAGGCAAAGGCCCGGCAGAGGGCCCGGCCAGGGGTAGGCAGCAGTCGGCCAGATTCCAGAGGGTGAGGACGCCAGGCCCAGCCTGAGGGGACTCCAGGTCGGTGCAGGGGAACCTCAGAGGCCTGTGTGGTGGGACCTTCCTTCTTGGGAAGGTTAGAAACCAGGGTGGACCTGTCTAGGACTAGAGACAGAGAAAGACCCAGGAAGAGGGCGGCATGGCCATCAATCCACGTTGCCTCTGGAGACTAGAGAGGCTGATGCCTTCCTCACCTAAGGGCTGAGTGGGGAGCCACAGGCTTAGAAAAGTGGAAGCAAATTCTGGAAAATGAGGCCCCATCCCTGGCTCAGCACAGCTGTGTGAGGCCATCTCATCGTATAAGGCCTCGGGAAACCTTCAGGTCTCTGTGTTTTGGGAGGAGATGATGGAGGTGTGGCAGGGAGAGACAACTACTGTCAGCAGGGCTTCTGGGCAGAGCAGAATCCAGGTCGGGAAGGGGAGGGCCGCTGCCACGGAGGGATGACCATGAGCTGGAGTCCCAGGTCCTCCAGGAGGGAAGGGAGGAGCCAGGGGACACGTGGCAAAAGGCTGAGGATCTGGGGAGGCAAACTCATTTCCCTAGTGTGGGATGCTGGGCCTCTGGCTTGCAAGACTGCAGACTTCCTGGTCACTGCAAGGGCTCTGTTACACCAGTGGGCAGGGCCTTGGTGTGTCTGGGGCTACACAAACCTGTCTGGACTACTGCATCCCAGGGGAAGGCAGGCACCTGAAGTGTCGGGCCATTGTTTTGTTTTTTCTCCTTCTGCCATTCCTATCCCCCCAGCTCCGCTGTGCACCCTTCTCCAGGTCCTGGGCGGCTCATCTGCACAGACCACATGCCTCGCTGTCTGTCTGGCTCCCTGGGTTCTGGTGACCCTGCTTCCTCCTCTTGCTCCTTTAGTCCTAGGCGGTGACGGCTTCCTGCTTCTGCTAGTCCCAGGGGCCCTGTCCTCCCTCCAGACTCCTTGGGAAGCAGCGCCTTCATTAAAGTCTCCTCAATTGCCCCGTTTGAGCGCGCCACCTGTCCTGACTGACACAGCCACAAAGTCCCAATATCAACACATTCCATCAGAAAAGCAAATGTGCCTGTCTCACCCCTCAAATCCCTGCCCAACATACTGCTGTCCAGGAGCAGCTGGTGTCCGTCCCCACCAGGGAGATGACTATGTGTACCCCACCCACCCTGGTCCCGGCTCTGACCCCCGGATGACAGGTATGGAGGAGGGGGTGGACTTCCACTCGACATCCCATGGAAGGTGCTCAGCCCTTAGTATGGCTCTCCACCAACCCCGTGCCTCTCGCTCCACAAGCCGGCCACCACTCCCAGCAGACTCACCCCCATCAACGTAGAGTGACCAGAAGATGACCCGATAGCCTTTGAGGACGCCGTTGAGGGTGCTGCGTGGAGGTTCTGACCAGGAGATGACGGCCACGTCGGAAGTTATGGACAGGGCTCGGACGTTCTCGGGGGGCTGGCTGGGCACTGCAGGGGCGGGGGGAGAGTTGAAAGGCCTGGTTAGGAAGGTACAGGACACATCCACGCGCAGGTGGGGCCCTGCTGCCCAGCCAGAGGAACTTTGGGTGACACAAGTGGGAGGCCCTCCTGATTCAACGAGTCGCAAGAGTTTTGGGCTGGTGACCGGGAAGTCAACCCAAGTCTCCTTTCCTGGAGATTTGGGTGAATAGAGATCCTTACAGCTTGGTGCCTGGGCTCTGGGTGGCACGTTCCTGGTTCTGGGTAAACGCTGGGGGAAGGAGGTGATGAACTCCAGGCATGAGCCCCTGGGGATTCACCAGTAGGCACCACAGCCCAGGGAGTCCACGTCCACTGAACGTAACGGAACCTGGAAGACCAAGCCAGTGCTGGAGGGATCTGTAACTGATGCTCTTATCTGATGGCTGCCAGCCCTCTATGTCACCTGAGCTCGGGGTCTGAACCAAGGCCCCGCTCTAGGGACCCTTGTGTCCTCATACCAAGCTGAAGGGAAGGAAAAGAAGAGGATTTGAACCAACCCTGGGGCAAGGGGAGAAGAGGTTCCGCAGACACCTTTAGGACCTCTAGGATCATTACATTTTTGTCCCTTGTCCCTGCCTCTGAAGACACCAAAATGCCTTGGGTGATGGAAAACACTCTCTAAGACCAACTTGGGTGGTCTGCCCTGCCATTAACCCTCTCCATCTGAGATCTACCTTTGAGTTTAACCTAAGTCCCACCCCCTGCAGGCGGCCCTGCTGCACGATGATGATGAGAGACAGTGGTGACACCAGGCCGCAAAGAGCCACGTCGGCGAGTGACAACTTTGGTGGTACTTCCACTGGCTTCTGAGGAGCTGGGGGCAAAGGGAAAGGCCACGTCTGCTTTGCTCTGAGTGGGAGAAAGCAGGCACAGGCTGGATGGAAGGTAATTAGATCCCGTTGCCCCACAAGAGGCAACTCTAATTTTTATGAGCATTTAAATGATAATACATCACCCTAACGATCCTCTTTGAGAATGATTATTGTTTCATATTACTTAGGTGTAAAAATATAAGCACCATGTAATTAGGGACCCAGTGTCATAAACTAATACAGATAGCCCGTTCGAACAAAATGAAGGTAATATAATTATGGAAGAGACACTATTGCTAAAGCAGGGGTCCTTGAATACCCCAGGAGGAGTGCTAATATTGCAAGGAAACGATCAGGATCTGACAGGCTAACGAGGCCCTTAATTAAGTATGAAAAACTGCTGAGCAAATGCTGCTGGAAACTTTCATCCCCTTCTCCTCCTTTGTTTGCAAAAGGACTCCACAGCCCGTGCTGATCTCTCCCTGTTGGTAATCCCAGCACCCAGCCCCCACTGCAGCCCCCCAAAGCAAGGGAGGTGGGGCTCTGATGGAGGCCAAAGGTGGGCCTGGCCTGGCTGTTTTCTGGGATGGCCCCAGTGGACGGAGTTTAGTGTTTGGTCAGGTGTGTTGGGTGGTCTTGGGGCAGCTGTTCCCCCTGGACACGACTTCCCTGAGCATCCTGCATCCACATCACTTGGTCTTGCATCCAGCCCTGCCCCCAAGCAACAGGGTAACAATAGGGTGAAGTAGAAAGAGGGCGAGATTCAGGGTCAGGCCTGGATTTTGACCTGGACTCTTCTTCATTAGACGGGCAATTCTGCGCAGGCTCTTAACCTCCGCGAGCCTTGGCTCCTTTTATGGGTAATGACCTGGCTGTTAACGCGGTGGTTCTCACAGGTGCTCCCTACACCAATGGCATCGGCATCACTTGGGAATTTATTAGAAATGCCCGTTTTGGGCCCCCACCTCAGACCTGCTGAAGCACAACCCTGGGCGAGGGCCCAGCAATCTGTTTACAGCCCTCTGACGTGCGCTCAGGTCTGAGAACCACTGTGTCAGAGCACTGCTTGGGATTGGTACTGATGGTACTAAGAGGCGACAAGCTGACCTTCCTCAGTCCAGCCGGGCCCGTGGCCAGCATCACGAAAGGGAGGGGGACGATGGGGGGCTGGTGAGGCTCCGGGCTGGTGGAGGGGGTTGGGCAGCTGGTGGCAGTGTAGCTCAGGTGCTTCTCTGTACCTCTGTGCATTCTATGCACCTTTCCCTCTCTCTGTGTTCTCCCTTTTCCCCAGGGGCCCAGTGCTCTGGGGCTACTGACACCTGCTCCCTCTCAAAGCCTTGCTTGTGCCCCAGAGCAACTAAATGGAAATCTCTGGGGATGAAGCATCAGGAGTTTTAAAACTCCCCAGATAATTCCAATTCGTAGCCACTTAGGTGTTTCTGGCCTGATGCACCCTCCCTCCCAAGGATGTCTGCATTTTCAGAGAGAATGAGGCAGGGAGCGGGCATTGCTTAACAAAAGGATGGAATGCTTAACAAGAGGGTGGAATGCTGGGTATCCTGATGGCCAAGGGGTGATGTCATTATGTTACTGGGGCACTCAGTTCCCTCCCTCTGCTGGGGGCAGGCTCAGACTTAGTGACAGTTTTTAATCTCACATCGTGGTTTTAGGCTGGAGCATCAAGAAGGAAGCTCTGTTTAATCTGCTCTTTGTGGGGCTGTGACCAGCCCGGCTCTATCTCTGGGGGGCATCAAGGGTCACATCTCCTCTCCCTTCCTGGCACAGGCTCAGATACCAGCTGGCTCTTCTCTGTGCTTGGAGAGCAGGCAGGCTCCTGCTGCCTTCTAACCCTCTCTCCCCCGTGAAACCGGGCCCCTTAATTCACTCATCAGAGTTGGAGTGCTCTCCAGTCCTCAAAGAATTCAGTTTTAAAAATCGGAACCTAAATCCTCTGTCCATGGACCTTGGGATATCGTACCTCCACAGTCTCATCTCAGGTCCCTAAAACAGATGGTGGACAGATTCCAGCCCAGAAGTACAAAGGTAACGTGGCTCCTGCCCTTTTTCCAACCTGGAGGATGTAAGGGAGGAGAAACAGGACCCAGAGTACAGAGGAAAGAGCTTGGGGACAAAGATGGGTGAGGGGCCAGAATGAGGAAGGAGGAAAAGGTAGAGGGAGAAGCACGGACGGAGAGTCAGGCAGGTGCACAGACAGGCGCTCAGACAGGCCAATAGATCAATAGAGAGACCGATGGGCACAGCATTAGCAAGCGATGGATAGAGAGCCAGCCAATGGATGGAGAGGCCCGGAGTGCTAAATGGACCAAGCATCCCTCGAGGACCCGATGGGTGAGAGGAGATGGAGGGATCCAGGGAGACTGTGTGGACCACAGGACCATGACGGGGCTCAGGAGGAGGGAAGGGCCCCGAGCCCTCCCTGGCAGCCCTGGCTCTGCCCACAGCTGAGATCTGTACCCGCTCGCTACCCTTTACTGGTGCCCTCACCATCCTCCAGGGTGGTGGCATTGATCTCGCTGGATGAGGGCCCCGTGCCAGCCCGATTGAAGGCCTGGACCACCACCCCATATTGGGCGAACTTCTTGAGGTTGTCCAGGGTGTAGACCTCGCTGTCTCCAGTGGCCTTCATCTCCACGATGCTGTACTGCCCATTGCTGCCAGGGCTGTTCTCTCTGTAGCCGATCTGGTAGCCCCGGATGACGCCGTTCTGCAGCTCCTTCTTGGGTGCCTGTGAGTATGGGGTGGGGTGGGGAGGAGACAGACACAGTGACATTCTTAGAGGATGCTCTTTTTTTAAAAAATAAATTATTTATTTATTATTTATTTTTGGCTGCATCGGGTCTTCGTTGCTGCCTGTGGGCTTTCTCTAGTTGTGGCGAGTGAGGGCTACTCTTCGTTGCGGTGCGCGGGCTTCTCATTGCAGTGGCTTCTCTTGTTGCGGAGCATGGGCTCTAGGTGCGCGGGCTCAGTAGTTGTGGCTCGCATGCTCCAGAGCGCAGGCTCAGTAGTTGTGGCACACGGGCTTAGTTGCTCCGTGGCACGTGGGATCCTCCCGGACCAGGGCTCGAACCCGTGTCCCCTGCATTGGCAGGCGGACTCTCAACCACTGCGCCACCAGGGAAGCCCTGAGAAGATGCTCTTAAAACCAAAGTCGGATCATGTCACTCCCTTGCTTCCAAGCCTTCAAAGGCTCCCATATCACCCAGAGTCAAGGCCAATGTCCCTACAATGGCTACAAAACCCTACATGATCTGACCCCACCCCCATGCCTCTTGGACCCGTCTCCTCTCCCCCATGCTTCCTCTGCTCCTGCACACACCTCTCTGCTGTTCACACCAGGCACACTCCCATCCAGGGGAACACTCTTTCCTTGGATATCTACATGGCTCGCCTCCTCAACATTGCGGTGTCCTTGCTGAAATGCCGCCTTCTCAATGAGGCCTTCCTTAAGCTCTTCGTGTAAGAGTGCTCCCTGCCTTCCGTTTAGTGCTCCTTACCTTTCTTCCTGGTTTTATTTTTCTGCATGGCAGTAGTGTCATCTGACGTTCCATATAGTTTACTTATGTCTTTGACTATCTGTCCCCATTGGGATGTAAGTGCCGTGGGGATGAGGAGTGTTGCCTATTTTGTTCTCAGAGTCTAGAATGGTGCCTGGCATGTAACAGGCCTTCAATACATATTTATTGAATAAATGAATGGGTGAATGAATGAATGAATAGGGATATCATTTGGCATGGGCTCAGGGGCCCGGGAGAAATGCAACAGCAGACAGAACGTAACCCGATGGAGAGGGAGGTAGGTAATTAGTTTGAATAAAAAGAGAGAGTCCCGGGCTTCCCTGGTGGCGCAGTGGTTGAGAGTCCGCCTGCTGATGCGGGGGACACGGGTTCGTGCCCCGGTCCGGGAAGATCCCACATGCCGCGGAGCGGCTAAGCCCATGAGCCATGGCCGCTGAGCCTGCGCGTCCAGAGCCTGTGCTCAGCAACGGGAGAGGCCACAACAGTGAGAGGCCCGCGTACTGCAAAAAAAAAAAAGAGAGAGAGAGAGTCCCAAGATACCACTTCACACCCACTAGAATGGCTATTATTAAAAAATGAAAAATCACAACTGTTGGTGAGGATGTGGAGAAACTGGAACCCCTGGGCGTTGCTGGTGGGAATGTAAAATGGTGCAGCCGCTGTGGAAAGCGGTTTGGCAGTTCCTCGAAAAGTTAAACATAGAATTACCCTATGATCCAGCAATTCCACTTCTGAGTATATACACAGAAGAATTGAAAGCAGGGATTTGAAGAGGTATTTCCACACCCATATGCATAGCTGCATTCTTCACAACAGCCAAAAGGTGGAAGCAACCCAAGTGTGCACAGATCAATGAATGGATAAACAGAATGTGGTCTATACATGCAATGGAATTATTCAGCCTTAAAAAGGAACGCAATTCTGATATATGCTACAGCATAGATGAACCTTGAAAATACGTTAAGTGAAATAAGCCAGACACAAAAGGACAAATATCGTATGATGCTTCTCTGAGGTACCTAGAACACGCAAATTTAGAGACACAGAAAGTAGAATAGAGGTTACTAGGGGCTGAGGATGGCTGGGTGGGGAGTTAACGTCTAATGGGCACAGAGTTTCTGTTTGGGATCATGAAAAAGTTCTGGAGATGGACAGTGGTGACAGTTGCTCAACACCGTAAATGTACTTAACGCCACTGACTTCTAACACATGAACATGGTTAAAATGTTCAGTTTTATGTAAATACAATGGTATGTATATTTTACCACAAGTTAAAAAAAAAAGAGTCCTTGACTCTGGTGTAGGCCCAGCTCCTGTTGGAGCTGGTTTGCCCTTGACATCCTGGCCAATGGCTGGGGAGTGTTGAGAGCTGAGGCCTGAAGCCAGCTCCTGGATGGAGGGACAGAGATGGGCGAGGACAGGCCGGTGACAAGGGGGCACTTCGGAGCTCTGCCTGGGCCAGCTGGAATGAAGGGCTGATCCCAGCTGGCCAGGCAAAGGGAGAAAACTCCACTGGCATCAGCCTGGAGGGTGGAAAACATACGGTCACCCCCAGCTTGAACCCTGATACCCAACTAGCCATACACACAGGTGTTCTGAGAGAGAACGCATCAACAGGTAAACACTCACCAACACAGACATTCTCATACACTATCTCTCACACACACACACACACACACGCTGGATCCCAATATCCCTTCACATCCAGACCCATCAAAGCAAACATCCCAGTCCACACCTACCCGTGGCCAGAAACATTTAGACCCACTAATAGAAACTGGCTCTTTTAATGTGGGGTCTGCCCGTCTATATACTGAGAGAGAGCACACACCCCAGGGCATACAAAAACAGCTTGAATCAGGGCTTTAAAGACAATGCAGTTAATTTAAAAGCCCACGTTTTATTGTACTAAAAAATAGTACAATATTATTTTAATTATTTTAAATAATAATTATTATTTTAATAGTACTACTATTTAATAGTACTTAATATTATTATTTAATAGTACTTAATATTATTAATAGTACTTAATAGTACAACAATTAAGTTAGTAAAACAGCCCGTTTTTTAAAATTCAATGAATGTTTAAAATGAACTGCATTTTTAAGCTCACTGTTAATGCAATAAAATGAAGTTTTTAATTTAACATAATTGTTTTGAACTCATTAACTAGGTGTGCGTGTATTTAATTCACTTGACTTTTTGTTAATGCCTGAATAACGTTTCTCTCTGTACTTGGGCAGTCCTGTTTGCTAGTTTGCAAGGGGGCAAATTTCTGAATTTGGGTTCGTATCTATACACTCACACATTCAGACAGACATCTATTATAGACACAAATATATCTGCAAGGTGTCCTTGTTTTCGCACTGACATATACTCTCCTATTACATACCCACGTCCGTATCGAAACACACTGATATATACATCAGTACACAATGACACATATGCCTACATACGCAGAGCCGCCTACACCATGATATACACCTGTATATGTGTGATATACACAGTACCACGTCACCTCCATTCACATCAAAATATACTGGCAGAGGCCTTGGATAGGCATCCAGGCATACCCTGCTACATACATATAGATATTCACATATTGTTATAAATCTTGACACATGTTCCCTCTCTCCCTTCTTCCCTCCCTCCCTCTCTCTTCCCTCTCCCCATACTGCCCCACCTCCCCCCAAACAGGCACACTCAGGATTTAAATCAATCTTAACAATATTTCTCTGAAGCATTAAGAAATCAATAGGGCTGATTGCAAATTTATGTCATAAAGCAGTGGTGATCCATCTCGTGGAAAGAGTCTTGAAATGAAGTGACTTATCTTTCAAGTGAATCTGTATTTTTCATTAATCTGTTTCTTGGTGTTAAAAAAAAAAAATCCCCTGAGAAGTCAGCCCCAAATTTATTGACGGGCTCGTTCATTCTGAAGTTCTAACTTTCTAATCAATTTTATTTTTCATTATGAGACTTTGGAGAAATAAATCTGATTCTAAATTTTTATCAACCTCCAGGTCGGAGCTTTGTAGCCAGATGTCTCAGTGGTTTACATACTTATTCAGCCCTGCCCCCCCTCCAGGCTTCCTTGGAATATTCTTAGGAAATGGGTGCAGAGTCAGGATGCAGACAAGACTTGGGGACCAGACTCCAGGCTTCATCCCCAGTTTCTGAGAGAAGCCCTGGCACCCAGATCTGAACCTGGAGGGAACCATGGCTCTGGAGTTATCTGCTAGGAGGGCGAGGACCAACTGCCCAGCCTCTGTCCCACCTTTATCCTGGTCATTTCTCTGGGGAGGGAAGGAACCAGGCTCTGCTGCCTTGTGTGTGTGTATGTGTGTGTGTATGTGTATGTCCGTGTGTGTGTACATGCCCAGGCATGTAGTCTTTTTAGGAAAAATATTACTAGGCCCTTCTGAATCTCCTATTCTTGAGTCTACCTTTTTGAAGGGCCCAGAAGGAGGACTAAAGCACCTGAATTTTCCCACCAGGAGTTCAAGTCAGAAAATGACCTTGGACTTTGATCCCAGATGTAGATGAGGCAGCCCCCCCACCCAAGCCCCACTGTTGAGATGGGAGAGATCCAAGAAGAAGGACATGGATGGGACTCAGAAAACTCTCTGTTCATGACCTCCATGCGCTGGGCTCTGGTGGGGAGACTGGGCAGGGGCTCCAGACTCTGTGCACTGAAGTTCTGCACCTGTCACAACTTGAATGACCATGGAAGTCACCTTGCATCTCTATACCGTGGCCTCCTCTGATGGATGGGGATAAAAATACCTCTTCTGTCCACTCCACAGGAATAGAGGGTCAGATAAATTAGTGCAAGAAAATACTCAAACACTGGAAAATGCGGTGCAACAGGAAGACATCAAGGATGGGCAGCCCTTCTGTGCCCATGGCAGGGATGTAGCAGTGAGGCCAGAGTTACCCAGGAAAGCATTTCTTGGTCCTGCTCAAGGTTATTCTGATCTGTTTCCCTGCCCAGCTGTGGAATTGCCTCGAAGATTTCCCCTCAGTGACAGTCTTCAGATACCCTCTAGATTTACAAGTTTCTTCCTCTTAGAAACGGCTGCAGCACCTACTGGTTTGTTTTCTCTGCAGATCCCCTCCCCCAGAGCTGGGGAGGGCAGTCATTTTTTAATCCTGATTTTATAGAGGAGGAAATCAAGACCTGAAAAGACCAAGCTCCCTGTTCAACGCTTTACCATGAGAATATAGGGGGTGGCTTCACCCTACCTCCCAGCTCTAGTCACAGGGCCAAGATGAGGGTGAGACTCTGTCGTTTCATCTCCCATAATCCACAGGGCCCCTTTGAAATTTACACATAATCAATTCTAACTCCAGACTTATTACAACATGTGGGGTGTGTAGGACAGACCAGCATGGTGGAAGAACCATCTTCCCTCCTTGGCACTGACAAATTCTTCATCCCACCCTAGGCATGGGCGTCCATAAGACAGTCAGGGTGGAGAAGGGAGCGGGGATTGGTGAGGGAACCAGCCTCTTTATCCTCCTCTCTTTCCACCCCTCCAACCTCATGGATTTAGCAATAAACAGGGTTGGGCACTGTAAGAGACCAGAGACTAGCTAGTCTGTTGGGGTTTCATTTGTAGATTGAGAGGGGAAGAAAGGAGGTATTTCAGAGGAAATTGTCTTTGAATTTACTTACCTTCCAGGTCACCTGGATGCTCTGTGAGGTCACTGGCTGCAAGGTTACATCCATGGGGGGCCCATCAGGAGCTGGGGGGTGGTGGGGAGAAATAACATTATGAGTCAAGTCTTGGAAGAAAAGAGTCCTATGTTCTTACTCCCATGCTTGAGCTGGAGGACTGCTGGGGAGAAAGGAAAAGCTCGTCTACAGAAGCAGAGAACCTTTGTTTGAGTCCTTCTGAAATGATCATAGGGTTTATGTTTCCCCTTCATTCTCCATAACTTGCTGAAAATGTAGCAAACAATGACTATGAAATACTGCTACACATCCAGCAGGCTGGCAAGTATTTTTTAAAAGTTTGATAGTACAAAGTTCAGACAAAGACATGAAGTGGCAGGAGCTCTTGTACACTGATCATGTGAGAGCAAGTTGGTACAAAACTTTGGAAAACATTTTGGCATTTTTTTGGTTAAAGGTAGAAGTTTGTCCATCTGATGACTGTAATTCTACGACTGCTTATATCCCTTGGGGGGGGGGGAATGAAAATACACAAATGATACAGCTGTACTGATGACATGAAGCTCACAAAAAGAATATTGATCAAAACAAGGAAGACAGAGAGAATATATGAAGTATGATGTCATGCATATATTCTATTAGAAAACAGGCAAAACTGAACTGCATGGGTTATGTGTACATGCATTGTGGTGACAGTACAAAAAAGGAAAGAAAGGAAGTTGGGATACTGGTTACTTCAGGGGGAGAGGTTATAATTGAGAAAGGGCATATGGAGGACCTCTGGTAAGTGGTAACGAGTGTTGGTTATACTAGTTTTTCTTTATGATTATTTGTAAAACTGAACATGTATGTTATATGTACTTTTTTGTATTAATTTATCTTTTGCAATGACAGGTAAGAGAAAATACAGCAAGGAAAATCTTGTTTAAACTTTCAGGAAAACTTCATGACAAAAATCACAGGAGATAATCCAGGGCACTAGCACCCCCATCCTTTGCAGATCTAGCATATCTGTCCTTTCCAGACAGGCTGCGGCCAGGTGAGTGGGGGCAGGACCAAGGACAGCTCCCGAAAGCATTGCATCGAGAACCCCATCTGGAAAAGGTCAGACGGAAGAATCTCCAATGATTCAGAGGCAGACACAAACACCTCGGAATCTCCCCCTTCTCCTCTTCTAACTGCAAGCCCACTGCCAGTGGACAGGGTGGGTGTGGCCCCGGATATCCCGAGCCCAGGCGCAGGGGTGGCTGGGCGAGATGCTCACCGGCCTCCTCAGTGCTGATGGTGAGCTCCTTGCTCGGCTCGCTGCGGCCAATCTTGTTGAAGGAATACATGCGGATGCTGTACACGGATGCCGGGTGCAAGTCCACGATGTTGGCCTGGTTGATGGTCGGGGAGATGTTGCGTGTGGACTGCCTGAAGTCCCAGGAATCTGGACAGAGGACACCCATTTCTAACCACAGCCAGGCAAACTCCAGGACCCCTCTCCAGCCTCAAGCAGCAGCACATCCCAACGTCAACTTAGATGCCCAGAAGAGGTCTAGTTCACAGAGACTGAAGCAAGAGAGCCTTCACAACTTCACAGAGGACCAAAGGGTTCTGTTCCATTAAGCTCAAGTGGCCAAGGGATGCCTGAGGATGGGAGCAGCAAATGCACTGCTTGGAAACTCAGGGAGCTTAACCCTTCTCTTCCCTGGGCCGCCTGGTGAACTCAAACCTCAGATGGGGGTCAGATGTCTCCTATGGTCCCTTCCAAGATCACCATTTGCTTGCTATTCCTGAGGGTCTGATTGGCCAGTGCCCTTGCTCCTGGTTTCTCAGACCACATCAGAGACCTGTTATAACTGTGAGACACCCCCTCAACACATGATCCCAGTGCAAAGGGGGAAGCCAAGTCTTATACCTCTTTCTCCTCCTATGTGTGCTTCTGGATTGCCTTTCCCTGTGCATTTGTGTGGTGGTGGTCTTGACTGTTTCTTGGGCTGTCAGGGGGGACAAACCATGTGCCAGAGTCCCTAGGCAAACCCTACCCTCTCTCTCACCAGCAAGAGAATGGTCTCTGAGTCTTTACAGTCAGAAGCCAACAAAGGGATGAGCATGTTCCCGATTCATCCAGGGGGACTGACAGCCCATTCCAGGGCTAATGTTTAGCAAAACTGTAGAATGTGAAAAATACCAGATAAATACCACTCAGGGACACTGTGACAGTAAACACTCTGCACCTCCAGAGGAATCCAGTCATTCATTCAATATATTTGTGCTGTGCACCTACCAGGGGATCCCAGACAGACATGCAAGGGGTTGCAGTCACAGCAATGCCTCAGCCTAGGACCTTCCACACGCAGAATTCATAACCAGATTACGTTATTGGCACTTTGCTTTGAAAAGAAACAAAAAGGCAAAGCACAAGGAAACTAGCTGATAGTGGGGCTTAAAAATCGTCCCAGGGTGCGTCCTGATGTGCCTATTCAGTCTAATTTTCCATGTCTTTTAAATCCACAGTAGAGGATCCTGAAAATTCTCAGTAGACAAGATTAAACTGTATTCACTACAGTTTGACCCGTAAATCAGGGAGGGAGGCTAGCACATTCTAGAACAAATTTTAGGAAGACTTTTTTTAAGCTAATGCCTGGTAAATTAGGAGAATTGGTTCACTCGAAAAGACTATCCCATCCCCCCAGGTTCTGGTTAATTGAGGTCTTGACGTTTTTCAAAACACCACTTTTAGCTACACAGGCTTGGCATCTGTGAAGGGCACTGGCCCAGCTCCCCATCTGCAGTTTTGCATTTAATTCTTTGGTTTCATGAGCCAAAGTCACAAATGGCAGACAGTGGATGCTCAGAAAAACAGTATTTTCTCCTTGTCATTTAAAACACCCCAACTGCCCAAGAGTCACTCTGGCTGGCAGGTTAAGCCAGAATTGCAAATACGCAGGCTCCTACTGCGGTGGGTACTGCTTTGGTTTGGGAGGAAATGGGCTAGCGTGCGGAGGCAGGTGTTCACTTCTCTCTGCGGCATTCTGGGAGCTGGTGCCAGCTCACACATCATATATGATTTGCCTGCGTTTATAGGAGAGGGAGAGTGATCACGAGTCAGTGCATTCATTTTTGATGAGTGCGGCGGAGGAAGGAGACCATATGATGTGTCTGAAAACAGAGGGGCTAAAGAAAAGAGGTGCTAATATTTATCAAGCACCTGTGATGTGCCAGGTGCAGTGACGGACACGATTTACTCTTCCCTCCTTCCAATGACATCAGCACCATATCTCCACTGTATAGGTGATGCTCACGTCATCAAGGCCGATTTCTCACTTGGCCTTTCAGGTGTGTTCAACGCTTAGACCTCTCCCTTCCCGAAACACTTTTCTCTTGGGTTTCCTATGAAAACACTCTCCAGCTTTTCCTATTCTCTTGGGTCATCTCTTCACTTTGCAGGTGCATCTTTTTTACCTTACCATTAACGGTTCGAGTTCCTCAAGGCTCCATCCTAGGCTCTCCTCTCACTCCATACACTTTTCCCACCAGTGGCTTCTATTTCCATCTACACACAGATAAGCTCCCTGAAGGCAGGAATCATGTCTAAAACTTTGCCCATCCTGCCCACTTGGCACGCCTTGGGCACTTAAAACCCACTGTTGGTTTTAGATCAGAGCCACTTCGTTGTCCTGGACTTTGGACTTGCAGTTCCTCTGCATTTTGTAGTCTCAAGAAATACCCTTTGCCTTTCCCTCCCTTGCCTCCTTCGACTGTCAGTCACAGGAAGGTTGGGGGGGGGTGCCCCAGAGAGTGGCCTCTTTTTGTTCTGCTTTTGCCAGCCATTTGCAGGTGGATTTGCCCTTGTGTTCCCAAATCACCTTTGATGTCGCCACAAAATGGCTCTCTCCGCAGAGCGCCTGCAGGCTAGCGCATGAGTCAAATCTGGAGGTCTGTAGCTGATTTTCCATACTTGATCACTGCCATCCCTCTGACCTCAATAGCTGAAATCAGGGGCCCTATTTTCTTCCCTTTCCTTTTCAGCTCTCAGAGTACTGAGCTGGCTTTGGTGAACATTGTCTCTTTTAATATTCCCTTTCATATAAGCCTGGCTTACCCAGATTAACATATTTCATTAAGGGCTCTCTCTCCCTTTCTTCATCAAAGGGTTTATGATGCAAAATATTCTTCTTAAAAAATAAGGAAGTGGCTGGGGAGACGTCAGTGCCTTCCACTCTGTGGGCTGCTTGCTGGGAGGGGACCTGGGGCCTTTGGTGTTTCAGGGGACACATTCACTGTAGAAGGGGGAGCAGTTTGGACGAAAGTCACGTCTGGAGCATTTAGCTGCCTGTGCTTGGGAAACAAATCCATTCTGCATCTCTGATTTCCTCCTTGCATCACAGCTCTGAGCCCACCACGGCAATCTCCGCAGCACCGAGAAAAGGTTTCCTGGGTCACCACCACCACTCACCTCATCCCAACACCAGACCCTCTCACAGCCCCACTCCAGCTCACACAGAACACCACGCCACACCGGGCTGGCTTACCCCATGGTGGCTGACGGCGCGCACCACGAGGCTGCCTTCTGGGCTTGGAGGGCCGTCCTCAAAGAACCCATCCCTGCTCCTTGCTTGGAAAACAGGGGTGAAATGTGGTGTCTGCATTTTTAAATCTGCACGGCGCCATCTGATAAATTTGTGTGGACGGTGCTATTTATCATTCAGCATTCATGTATTATTACTCTGCTGCCTGGGGCCAGGAGAAGTCAGCGTGAGCGGGATGGCTTAGAAAGGGCAGACTTGGTAATTTCCCTTGGAAAATTAGCATGATGAGCAACATGGCAGAAAACCTGGCAAAGGCACAGTTGTAACACAGAAGGGGGTCAGGAGCAGATGGTCCAGGATGGGTGTGGTCTGGGGCAAGAGGAAGAGGGGAAGGGAGACTGGGGCACAGGATGGGGACCCATAGAGGGTTATTCTGTGTCAGGCTCCGTGCTAGGCACATGCACATAAGCCATCACATTCACGTAATCCCTACAGCCACCTTGGATTACGTGTTATTGTCTCCACTGATAGGTAGAGATGCCCAAAGACCTTAAGTTGCTTGCTAAACATCATACAGCCCTGACACTTGGTCAACCCAAGTCTTCTGCTTTGAGAATTGTTCTTGTTCTACTATTCCACCTGCAGGCAGAAGATCTACTTACACACACACACACACACACACACACACACACACACACACACACACATGCCCCTCCCTCCTTTGGGTCATCCATCCGTTCCCTAGGATACCTTTTACAGTTCTCATGTAATTCAGTTTGTGGTGTATTACACGTGATTGGATAATGCTTTGCAATGGTCCTGGAAGTGCCTTCGTGTGTGTGTGTGTGTGTATGTATGTGCATGCGAGCGTGTGTACACAGTGTTTATTCTCACTCCAACTGCATTGTAAGCTCCAAGGGCAACACTCTGTCTCCTTGTTCTTTCTCTTTCCCTACCACATGGCGGGTGCATGATTCTGCAAGATTATTATTGGCACTCAGTACATGTTGCTGACTGACAGACACATATTTCAGCCTGCAAGTCCCATAGGACTATAAATTGCCGCATGAAGTATCTGAGTTAGAAGAAAGAGAGGAACTTACATCTTTTAAAGGTTGACTACAGCCCCATGCTAGATGCTTTCTCTTTATTCCTCAAAGCAATCCCACAAGGTAGGCATTACTGTTTCCCCCTCACAGACAAGGAAGCTGTGCTATGCTCACAGCCTCTGCCTGACTCCAATATGGTAATTCACTGCAGTTCCCACGGGATTCCTTTTCCTAAGTGCCAGGATAGATGCCCGTCTGAGTGGGGTGGCCTGGAGTAGTCCTACCTAAAGACAGGAGAAAGGACCAGCCAGCTTCTCTGTGCTCTCGATCCTGTGATTTATTTTGCTTTTTTTTTTTTTTTTTTTTTTTTTACAGGTGCAAAGCCCTTGTGGATGGGAGAGTCTGAGGTTGAGTTTTCATTACCCACCTCTCTACCTTGCCATCCATCCTGGCTCTGGAGTGGGGTATGGCCATTCCTCATCTTTCAGGAGAGCCAGAGGGGGTGGGGGGAAGATGTGGATGAGCTCTGAAAATAGCATCTTCCCTGCCCACCTCTCCTTCTGCACCGCTCTCCAGATGTGTGATGTTCTCAGCTTCGCCCTGCTGAGCAGTGCCCCAGGAAAGGTTTCCACACATTGGAGGGTGGCCAGTGGAGGGGGCCGGGTGGGCAACGGGGCAGCATGGGGGAGGAGGGCAGGGGGGCAGTCAAAAGGAGCAATAGGGGAGAGGCCCGAGTGACAGCCCAGGCATCCACTCCCCGCCCCCGACAGGCCACATCATCCAGGCAGGGAGATGCTGGCCCATCTTTCTGGCTCCTGGGGAGCTTGTGCCCAGACTCGGGAAGCCTCGAGGTGTGAGATGAACACAGTGGGCTTCCTCTCCTCCCCGCGGCCTCTGCCTCCACTGAGGCCCTGCCGCTGCTCATCACCTGTCCCAGATGCAGGGCTGCGGCAGCCTGCTCACTCAGCTTCTGGACGCCTTCCCTTCCTGTTGACACCTGATGACCCTTTTCAAGGTGCCATGCCAAGTCTCTCTCTGGGACCTCAGGCATTGCTAGTAGCTCTCAATGACCTTCCCCAAGGAAGTCAAAGCTCAGCCCAGAGCCGCCCCCGCTCCCCCAACCCGGAGCCCAGAGCACATTTTAGTCTTGTTGACCAGGAACTGGGTCTGTGAACCCTCTGCTAGACGTGCTGCTCCCTGGAGAGCACTGCATCTTGCTGGGGCTTGGCCGTTCCCATCTCCCTGAATCTAGGCCTGTTAGCGTTCCATCTTCTCCCAGCTCAGTAGAGCGTCTACAGGGACCGGAGAGATGCTTCCCTGACGACCCCTGTGGGCACAGCCCCTCCTCCTCTCTACGGCCCGCCTCCTGCACTGAGAGCGACCTCCCAGGGGCGCTGGCTGTGAGCTGACTTTTCTCCCCAACTGAACTGTAGGCTTCTGAGGGCAGGGCCCCTCCTTGCCGAAACCTGTATCAAGGATGACGAACCCAGTGCCCCGGACACGGTGGCTTCTCAAGAGGCGAATACAGCTCAGAGATTTGCTGTGGACGCCATGCCAGGGGCTGTCACCCTAGGGGAGTGGACAGCCAGCTGCAATGACCATGTGCTATGCTAAGGAAGAGAGGAAGGGTCTGGAAAGCTTCTGAGGAAACAAAACCTTGGATCTACGCTAAGACCTGGAAGATGAGTTGGAGTTGGTGGGAGAAGCAGGCTGGGGCGGCTTGAGTTTTCCAGACTCTCTTTCTGTGTTTTATTTTAAGATTATTTTGAAAAGCGTTTCTGGGCTTATGGTCTTGAATTCCGAAGGTATGAAAGAACCCAAGAGGGGAGCATGCTTCTCGTTCTCTCACTCCTGTGTTGGGAGTGAGGGGGCAGCCCCCTGTTGCTGTACCTTCTAGAGAGAGTCACACAGATACAAACATGATTGCTCTTTTTTGGCTTGGCCTTTTGTCCCCTCCTTGCCATTCTTGCCACATGACTGTGGGTCCCTTGTTTCCCCAGAGACCTAGGGGCCCATTGTTCACTCTGCTCTACATGGCTTCACAGTGGCGGGCAGCCTCAGGAGCTAGCTAGGGTCCCAAGGGAGGGATCTGGGAGGGCTTCTTGGAGGAGGAAACTTAGATCTATGCTTTTCCAGGGACTCCCATCCCCCAGTGACTCATTCTTGGCAAGGACCAACTCTCTGACTCCCAAGTACACCCCATCATCCCAAACCAGGAGTGCCTAGATGACCCAGTGAAACTGTGCTGTCTCTGCCCCCACAGATACAGCCCATAGTCCCCTGGCTCAGGGCCTTTAAGTTGCTTTAAATCAAACCACCCTATGGACCTGCCCAGGGACAGTCCTGGGAAAAAGGGGCTGACACCCCCTCCCCATCAACTGAGGGTCCCCCTGTTTGCCCCCAGGGTTCCTAACCAGTGACCAGTGTTCCTCCCTTTGGAAGACACAGGGGCTTGTGTGTCTGCCTTAGATGGGCAGCCCTGACACCCCGGGGCTGTCCCACAGAGGGGCACCGTCCCGGCACATGGTGCAAGGGGTCACAGCAGGCCCAGCCGTCACCCACCTGATTTGTTCTTGTATTCAATGTCAAAGCCCGTGATGATGCTGTTCCCGTCAAATCGCTGGGTCCAGCGCAGGTTCATGCTCCGGGCCTTCACCTCCCGGATCTCCAGCTCTGGGGGGTCGGGGGGTTCTGGGGGGTGGCAGGGGAAGGGGGCAGAAGTGAGGATGGCAGCAGAGAGCTTGGCCTCCTGCCGACCCCTACAGAGGACCAGGGATCTGCCCTGGAGGATCCGTGTCACCTGTGATCCACCCAAGGGCCCTGAGCCCTGGAGTTCAGGCAAGGCAGGAGGGGGTGAAGGGTGCCCGGCAGCAGGGCTCAGAGGCAGAGGGGGGCCTGCTCGGTTCCTGCTCTGCTCCCCTCTCTTCCTTAGCCCCTTTCCTACTTTCCCCCATGCAGAGCTCCCAACTTTTCCCATCTTGACTTTCCCTTCCCATACCTCCTGCAGGGTCTGCACCCACAAATCCAGGCCCTCCACTTCTGGGAGCAGCTAAGCTCCACATGGGCCGCAGCCATTGCAAACCTCGCTGTATGCAGTGTGCCTGGAAAGACCCTATCACCCCACTCTGGGCAGGAAGGAGGGTGGATGGAGCTTTGCCTCAGAGCTGTTTCTGGTCAGCCTCCGCTAGATGTGGGCGGTGTCCCTGCTCTTGAGGGGAGTTGGCAGTGAGCGCCGGGGTCCCAGAGGCAGGGGCTGGGGGCGTGGGGCAGGTGAGGTACCTTGCACCGTGAGTTGGATCAAGCCCCGGTCCTCCCCGTACGAGTTGATGGCATGGCAGCTGAAGAACACAGAGTCCCCACGGTCAGCAGGCTTGAGCTGGGAGGCAGCCAGCAGGGGCAGAGGGCAGCGGCAGGGAGAGAGGGAGGAATGGGGAGAGTCTTTTAGAGCTGGTCTGCTGAAGGGGGCCCATCTAGCCAGGGATCAGCAAGGCCACCTTCTTCTGGGAGAGGATCCCCCAGGGGTTTGTCAAGGGCTCCTCTTTCCAGAAAGTTCAAAGGATGGAAGTGTGGAAGAGTCCCTGCAGGGAGGCCAGCTGAGGAGTTCCAAAAGAGGGAGGGGCTGAGGGGGGGGACCCAGGATAGAGGGAGGGGCTGAGAGGGTCCAGGAGGGAGGGAGGGGCTGAGGGGGGGGACCCAGGATAGAGGGAGGGGCTGAGAGGGTCCAGGAGGGAGGGAGAGGGCTGAGGGCATCCTGGGGGGAGGGAAGGAGGGGCTGGGGATTCCACACATTTAAAGGTGAGGAGTTGTCAGAAAGGGGATAGAGTGAGGTTCTAAGGCAGAGGTTGGTGGATGAAGGAGGGAAAGGGAGAGGTAGTTTTTGGGGTGGAGGAGGGGCTCCCAGACTCCCCATTCACCTCCTTTGGATACAGATGCAATAGCTGTGGGCTCCCCACTTTCTGAGACTGGGGCGTGGGTGCTCACCTTCAGCGTGGAGACCACTTCGTCGCCGTTGTCCTTGGTGGCGATGGCATACCGCATGACGCGGTCGGGGTCGATGACCGTGTCCCCCTTCTCCCAGCGGATGATGATGGGCCGCTCTCCCCGCGCCGTGCAGTTGAGCTCCTTCGCGTGGCCCTTGATGGCGATGGTGGTGTTGGGGTGGGAGGTGATCATGGCCGGGACTGGGGAGGGGAGGAGGCCCAGGAGGTCCCAGTGAGGGCGAGGGAGGCCAGCCCGGGGAGAGCACATGCCCAGCGCCGAGGCCCCGCCCCCCGCTGCCCCTCCCCACAGAGCACCTCATGCCCAGCGAGAGGGTCTAGTAACGGTTGGGGGAGGGTACAGAAAAGCCCACTGCCTGTCCCTTTCTCCCCAGCCCACCCACGACTGGGGCAGCCTCTCTCTTCACCAGGGGTTCTGATATTCCATGGACCCCTTTTCAGAATCTTTTAAAATGCGTAATATACATAAAATGACAAAGGAAACCAGATATGCTGAAGTATGGTTATACCAATATGAACATTCAAAAGCAAACTTTTGATACAGTATATCACATATGTTCTGTATCCTCTTTATGAAATAAGATCTAGTGCTGGATTGTATTCGAACGATTTTGTAACAGTGATGAGCACAAATGATATTTTGGGGTATCTGCCAGGGCTGTGATATGAAAATACCTATTGGTCACAGTCACAGGTGCTGCTACTGCTGTGGCTTGTTGCTTACGTTCAAAATGGAAGAAGTACAAAATTTCAGTTGAGTTAGTGAGAAAAGAAGTTAGTGAAAAAAAATATGCCATTTTACCCCAGCCCCAATTCACGGAGCCCTTGAATTGGATCCGTGCGCCTTTGGTGGGGAGGCCTGTGGACCCTGGGTTACACGCCTGGTGCCTCTGCTTTGTGTCCATGGCTCGAGCTCTCTCCACAGCGGTCAGCTGGCTTACCCCCTGCTTCTAGGCAGCAGGCCCCTCCCAGACAGCTGAGAAACTCTCCTGTTCTTCCAAACAAAATGCAACAGAAAACCCTGGCTAGCAGCACCGTAGTTAAGGACCTTCAAGCCCACTAACAGGTTCCCCCATCCCCCGTCCCCCAACCAATGACCTGAGAAAATCGTCATGAAACAACCAAGGCCCTGGCTGGCCGTCAGGAGAGCCCGCCCACTGCCCTCACAAGAGGCATCTCAATCCCGACCCTCCTCCAGGCCTCAGCACCATGGGCGGCAGCAGGAGGAGGGTGGGGTAGAGGGAAAGATGGTCTCGGGCCAGTGACATCTTGACCCCTTTTTCCCCCATCAACTTAACAAACATGCATCCAGCACCTATGCCATTACGCGGCATGGTGCCAGGCTTGGGGGAGACGGGGTCGTTGCCTCCTGGGAAGGGGGGGAAGGGGAGGGGGAGGTAGGCACCTGTGCGAGCAACATGAAAATAAGGAAAATGGGATGAGTTTTTCAAGGAGGTATCAGGAGAAATTAATTTTGGCGGAGGAGTGTCAGGGAAGGCATCACCCAGCCATTCAACGAGCATTGGTGGAGCACCTACTAGGGGCCAGACCTTATGCTGGGTTCTGGAACCAACAGTGTGCAGGACAGACCCAATCTCAGCGAGCTTCGCTGCAGTGGTGAGAACAGACAACACAGTAGCAGTTCCAGGAAAGATTGCTAAGCACTGTGCTAGGAGAAGTGCTCACCATCTGACGTGGCAGGATACACATGGGGAGAAAGGGTCCCCTAAGCGGTGGAAACTGCTGGAGCAAAGGCTCAGAGGCAGCGATGTGCAGGGCAGATCCCAGAGAGATAAGAGATCTGATGCAGCTGGAGGACTGTCCTTGTCCTTGCCATTTCCTCACCACTTTCCTGGGAAACCTTGCCTCTTAGAGTACAGGTCCCCAGGGCTCTCGTCTCCAGAGGAGTGCCCATGAGCCATGCTGGAGTACACACATTAGGGGGCGCTGTGGCTGACTGCAATAATCAGACCGCATTTCCCACCCCCGCACTGCGGGAAGGACCCCTGCTCACACTGAGGTCTGCAGAGTAGACAGCCACCCGCTCACTGGCCTGCTTGGGCCATGCAACAAGAGGATGCTCTGTCTTCTCTCTCTTTACACCCCCCCACCCCGGAGGCTCCCCTCTGGGGCAACGCATCCCTGCTCCACTTCTGTGGATGCCCTTTTCTTCCCCTCCTAGCATCCTCAGGATTTTTCTCCCCTCCAGTTTTGTTTTGTTTTTGGCTGCCTGCTTGGCTTGCGGGGTCTTAGTTCCCTGACCAGGGATTGAACCCGGGCCCCCTGCAGTGACAGCTCAGAGTCCTAACCACTGGACCACCAGGGAAGTCCCTCCCCTCCAGTTTTAAACACCTACTCAGACAACATTCTTCCCAGCAAACTCTCCAGGGTCCTCTGACTTCTAAGGACAAATAAGCCTTTGGAGAAAGGCAGGAAGGCATGGAGCTGTAATAGTGTGACCTGAGATGCCAGTCAGCGGGTGAGGGGACATCTGGAACAGGTCTGGGGGATGAAGGGTGGTTTCTGGCATCCCCTGAAGTCACCATGCAGCCAGCCACCTCCTCTGCCTTCTGTCATGTGGGACTGGATCCTGAGGGCAGCTCTGGTCCCTGGCCCCTGCACCAGCATCTCAGCACAGTCCCCAGCCCCGGCTCATCATATAATGAAGCAGATGAATTTTATAATGCACGGCATCACGCCAGTATACAATAAAACGTGGAACACAAATAACAAGGTGCAGGTTATAATGAAGAAAAAGCCTGCAGTCAGAGACATGCGAGTATGAATTATTGACTAAGGTTTTACACTCTCAAGGATGTGCGGAGGAATATTTTTCTATCAAAGATTTGCATAATTCACTCGTATAAACCTGGGTGGAATATAGAGTAAGATTTTACATCAGCAAGTCGGGCCTCGCATTGCAGAAGCCTCCATTTTTCCTGGAGGATTGAAATGCCGGATGTGGCGGGAGGGGCGCATGAGCTGTTTCTGCTCCCCGCAAAGTGAATGGTCAGAGACTGGGGCCTGCGCCCTTGCTTGGCCTGAGTCCTGAGGCCTTCCTGGGGAAGCGGAGGCCTAGCTCTCAAGAGGCTGCCGCTGAAGCCACAGACGAGGCGGGGGTGTTCATGCTGAGGGGGGTGTGTGTGCACGTGCGTGAGCGTGCACGCGCGTGTGAAGGGGGATGGGGGCAGGGTCAAGCCTCAGCGTAGGTCACGGGTCCAAAGAAGGAAGGGGAAATGATGAGTCTTCATTTTTGGTAAGACCGCAAGACTCTGCACCGGAGTGAGAAACTGGCAGCTCATCCCTGTTTTGCTCTCCAGGTAGGGCTGTACCAGCCTGTCCAGGGCCTGTGTGTGAATTATAAAGGCACCCCTCTGGCTGGATGCAACATGGTGCCGGGAGCCGCAGCTTGGCCAGTGGAACAGGGACTGGGTTCCAGACTTTACTTGCCCCTTAGGCTATGTAACTTTGAGCAGTGCACAACCTGTGTATTCATACACGCCAGTCCCACCTCACAGGGTCTTCCCAATCAGGTTTGTTCAAAGAGACAGACACAGGAGCAACCAGAGACCACAGGGCCTCAAGAACCCACTTGGTCCTTCAGCCCTGAGTATCAACCACACCTGGGGCCAGGGGGTGGGCTCCCTTCACCATTGTTATGGCAGCAAACAGCATGCAGCAGAACCCGATGTTCTCCTCACAGCCCCGCGGCTCAGGGCAGGTTCAGGGGAGCTCCTCTGAGAAGAAGATACTGCTTCTGTGGACCCCACCCAGCTTGAAGAGCTTGGGGGCCAGACGGACGTGTTTCTACCCAGCTATGTGGTCTTTAATAGGGGCTACTTGACTTCTCCGAGCCTCAGGCTCATCATGGGTACTATTCCCACCCCAAGCGTCTCACGCTCCTCTCCTGTTCCAAGAAAAGCATCAGGTAAATACACGCACACCTTAAGATGTTACTTGCCATCTATTTTACAGAATCGCAGAGTCCTAGAGTTGCACAGCCCACATAACGTTCAGCATAGTCGCTACTAGCCACACGCGGCTATTGGCCACTAGAAACGTGGCCGGTCCAAACTGAGATGTGCTGTGACTGTAAAGTACACACTGGATTTCAAAAACACAGGAAGAAAAATGTAAAGTACCTCCTTAATAATTTTATGGTGATTACATGTTAATATTTTAGATATATTGGGTTACATAACATATACTATCACAGTGAATCTCACCTGTTTCTTTTTTGAACATGTGACAACTAGAAGATTTTAAATTACATAGGAGGCTTGCATTTTGTTTCTATTGAAGGGCACAGGTATAGATCATCTACACAGACCCTTCGTTTTACAAATGAAGAAACTGAGGCCACTCAGGGAAGTGATTTGCCCCAGTCATACCAATAAACAGCAACACTTCTTAAAAGTGGACAGATGGGAGAGGCGATACATAACGTATGAAGCTCTAACACTAATGGTGGAAGGTGAACTGATGCCAGGAGAACTAGCGCCCAGGTCTTCAGAACATAGAATGACAAGCTCTAAATTACTCGTGAAACATCACGTCTCGTTCTGGGCTCTCTACTTGATGGAGGACATTGACAAGCTGGAGTGCGACCAGGAAGATGGACAGACTTCAAGCCATGCCATTTGAAGAGTGGCTGGAAACTGGGAGCGCGTAACTTACAGGGAGTTGGGTGGGACATGGCACAACAGCTCTTCAAAAGGGGGAAGGCAGACCTCCTGTTTGGCTTAAGAAGGAATTTTCCAGTAGTTTTGGCTGTTTAGGGAAAGGGCTGCCGCGGAGGCAGGGAGCTCCCCATACTAGACCACCTGGGCAGCGTGGAGAAGATTCCAGGGCAGCGCAGAGAAGATTCCATGTCTTTGGGCCCCTGCGGGTGTCCGGGTCTCAGGAGAGAGGAAAGATGGTCTGAGAATCCGGCTCATTGTTATGGGAGGATTCTGTGATCATACTCTTCTTGCGTATAGCGGTCTTCAGCCCCTCATCCTGGGCAAGAATCAGAGGACCTGCTTCCTCTTTTCTTCCTGCCCTACGCAGTCTGCCTGTCAATGCCAGAACAGGGGACTCTGTCACTGTGCCCCTCCCCCAGACCCTGTCCAGGCCTCCAAGGGCCTGGGTGCCCTCCTGAGCCCACAGACCAGGGGCCTCCGCCCTCCTGGCTGCTGCAGCCCCCTAATAGAGGGGAGCCCAGGGCAGCAGGTGCCCGCCCTATCTGCTCTCCTCGTCCCTCCATCTCTCTCTTGCTTCTTGCTCTGGACCACAAAGTCACTCTGCTTCACTGAATCACAGGGGTAAACACAGTTGAATCCTCACTGCTCCGAGACCTGGCTGTGCTCCAGAGCACTTCCTGGGTGAAGGCAGACCCCAGGAATTCCCTAGAGAGATGCTCGTGTGCAGTCACCCACAGGAGCACAGATGCGCACGCGCGCGTGCACACACACACACACACACACACACACTTTTATGGTTACCTTTTACTGGGAACTTCCCATGTACCATGTGCTGGCAGTATTCTAGTACTTTACATGAATTAAGTCATGTGGGTAGGTACTGTTATTATTCCGCCGCTCCAAAGCCTGGGTCCTGATGTATTTCTTGACCAAGCGCCATGGCCTTCCTGTGCCCACAATGCCCCTGATGGAGCAGGCAGTCTGCTGGATGCCTTGGCCTCTTGGTTCATTACTTACTGGCCTTCCCCCAAAACAGCCATGAGAAGTAAGTCTTACGGTAGTAAGAAGGCAGTTTTTCCCTCTTTAAGCCTGTCGTACTGTAGGGGCTGGCCACCTCTGGCTGTCTGTCTGTCTGCCATGCATGCACGAAGAATCTGGCTTTGGGAAATGGAATTTGGTTGTCAGCAAAACGCTGTGGCTTCTCTATGGTGGGCGGCCTCAGCCGGCCTCTCCTAGGGCAGGTGTCAGGGACTGCAGCTTTAGGGGAACAGGCAGGAGAGCCAGGGAGGGGGCGGGGACCGTATGCACAGGGCTGAGTTCTTCGTGACAAGTGCTAATAGCAGCCGCAAAGGCAACACCGTGCTCCAGTAGGACACAGGAGGCTTTAATGAGATACAACTTCTCTGCTTTCCTGCAGTGTAATTCAATTAACAGCCAGGGAAACCTAATTTCTTTTTACAAAAGAGGGGTGCAGTAAGAGATTCTCTGGGGACTTGGGAGCAGGGAGGGGCTGGGCTTAAGGGCATCGAGGAGACCCAAGTGGGTGAGCTGCCCCTTAATACATAGCTCCTTCCAACACAGCTCCTTTAGGTGGGGAGGGTGGGCTCTTCCCTGGGATCTGGAAGGCCCTGGGGTGAGCTGGGCCAGTCTTATTCAAAGCTTTACAACCCCGGTACTTGGTATAGCGCCAGCACTGCACATGGCCAAATTGGGGCAAATTCTGGTCGAACCCAAAGGGGCTTCCTGATGATTCCCAGGGCCCTTCCCTGACACCCCATGTCACTGCAGATACCCCTCCTCTGGGCATCGAGTGTCCCTGGCATGGTACATGTCATACTGCAGTGTCCTTGGCTCTGACTGTGATACTCCAGGGTAGGAGCATCCCTGTTCAGGACTTAGCATGTTTTTGTGGAAAGAAGGCAGGCTCCCCCAGTGCCCTGGGGCAGCCTGCCCTGGTCCACAGACTCACTCCAGGGCAGGGAGGAGCCTCGCTGGGCCTCTGGCTTGCAAGCCACGGCCTTATAGCCCTCCAGAACTCCCAGATTTCCTCCTCCTGGATCCAATGGGGCTTTACTGGCTGAAGCCACAGAGGGGAGAAAGGCACCAGCCTCCACAGTGGACTCACCCCCTCCTCTCGCTCCAGAGCCCTCCTGGGGCAGCAAGCCGAGGGGAGAGGAAATCAATTTCAGAAACAAGACAGTTGTCAGAATCCGATGTAACCGGTTTCTGTCTGTGAAATTACTCACAGGCCGGCTCCTGTCACCCCCAGGTCCCGCCTGGACCAGCTGCTATTTACATTTTAATTTGATAAAATGTAAATTTTGAGAGGCTGATAGATTTTTAAAACACCACAAGACAGCTCTGCTTCCTCACTCCCCCCCACCCCTTCCCCGAGCATCCACAGACTTTCTGACCAACCCCCAGGATTGGGGATGGAGTTCTAGGCCATGGGGATTATGAACTCTGCACCTACTCGGCCCCACCTTTACCGCTCCAGCTTCCCTCTTCTCGGGGATCCCACCCATAAGCTGGGGTGCGCTGATCTTTGCAGTTTACAGAACACCAGAACATCCTTTATCAGGAGCTTCACTCCTGTTAAGGAGGTAGCCTGGGGGCTTTTAGCCCCCAGAGTATCAGTGAGGAAATGGAGGCTCAGAGAGGCTAAGTGTTTTGTCTAAAGTCACACAGCTGGTGAGTGGCAAGAAGCGGCAGCCCCAAGTCCCCTGACAGTTCACCGGCGCCCCTTCCTCCGCTTTCATCCAGCCTTCTCCTTCTGCCTGGTGGACTAGTCTCCCACCTTGGGCTTTGTCCCAGAAGTAGGAAGCTGGGTGGGAATGACACGATGTGGAGGAATCCTGGGGGCAGTGCAGGAGGCTGAGAACAGGAGGGCTGGGCCCGTGGGGCAGGAGGTCAGTCCAGGGCCAGCTGGGGCTGGGGGCAGGAGTTAGGGGGGCGGTGATTCGGGCCTTCTCTGTCTCTGTCACCCTCCCTCTCTTCCGCCTGATGATCGGAGCTCAGCTGGTGTTTCTGACAGTCCCCGAGTCACCAGGGAGGGAAGATTCAGTTACGAATACCCAAAGGCGGAGAGCAGTGTGTGCAGGAAGGAGGACGTGGAAGAAGAAGGACATGAATGCCACCAGCTGTTGGGAGAGGCCTGATAAAATGGGAAAGAGGTGCGGAATGTTGCATTCCAAAAGGAAGCCTGGGGTACTTCTTAACCCCGTTTGTGGGCACCAGTGTGTGATAACCCTAGAAGTTCACATTATTGCAGGCTTACTATTTGTAGGCACTATTCTGTATTCCTTTACATGGGTAACTCATTTAATCCTCAGAACAACCCTGTTTTTATTCCCACTTTACAGATGGGGAAACTGAGGCTTAGAGAAGTAAATTGCCCAAGGCCACACAGCTAGTAGGCAGCAGAGCCAGGATTCAGGGCATCTGTGGTTTTAGCCATGATGTGACACTGGTCAGAGAAGGGCAGGAGGCAGGGGAGCAGAATGGGAGTGCAAAGAGTCCAGCCTCTTTGAAGAGAAATGCAGCCAAACTGGGGGTGAAGCAGGTTGGTCTGGGAACCCGGACACCAAGGTGTTAGGCTGTTCTGCTCTTCTAGGTGGGTGGCCTGGGGGAGGGGGTCGAGGAGCTTTTCACAGGGTCTGAGGGAAGAGCCCTAGTGCTGGATGACCCTCCTCTTCCATCCCCATTCAAGTGGATATCCCTCTGGTCCTTCCGCCGCCTCAGGCAGGACAACCTCAAGGCCGATAAGGTTGGAGGAAGGGCAGCAGGGTCAGGGTGTTCTTCACCAACCTTAAGGATGGGACTTGACTGTCTCAGGAAGTCCTTCTGAGAGTCTAACCGAAATCTCTCCAAGAGTCTCTTTGCTAAAAAGGATGCTTTCTCTGGCACGCTAAAATGCTTTACTGGATGTCCTCCTCCTTGCCTTTGGGAGAGGCTTTTCCAGGGGAGAGCGTGTGCCCTGAAGGCTCTAGAGAGCTCTGCACACCACCTTGCCCTGGGAGAAGGGAACCTCCCAGCTCAGAGGCTCTCATCTCCTTTTGTTTCCAAAAGGATTACAGGCACCCATCTGAGGTGAGTGGGCCCCTCCTTCCCCCCAGCTCAGCCCACTCCCCTCCCTCCCTCCAAAGGCTTGTGTCTCTGCTCCTTGTTAACAAGATCCTGACAAGAAACGCAGCCCTGTTTGGCAGCGTGAGATAAGCTGCCACAAAGGGGCATTGTTGGCATCTGGGGTGGTTGCCTGGGGAGGGGCGGGGTGGGTGGGAGAAGCTCTTTGCGCTCAGCCCTGGCAGGCGCTCCAGGCTTTCCCTGGGGAAGGGCTGGCACTGGGGGAGCCTTCTGGTGCCTGCCTTGTTTTTCCCTTCTTAAAGAGCCAGGGCCTAGCGTTGTTAATTTGATCGCACCCACTTCGGCTTCTTGTCTCCCCTGATTAGCCAGGCTCCACCTGAAGCATGAGATTAATTCAAATTGCATGGAAGCAGTCAGCCTCGGCTCTGAGAGCTGGTGGGGAGGTGCCAGGGGACCCTAGCTGCCCACTGCCCGTGTACGTGGGGAGCAGAACTGATAAACAGTGTATGTGTGAAGGAGGTGGGACGCGGGTCAGGGACAACTGTGGGGCCTTTGAGACCTGGACTGAAGCCCTGTTTCTGCTGCACGGTGGGCCCAGCTGAGACCCTCAAACTCACCGGGTCTTGCTTTCTCCGGCCATAACATGGATCAGTCAGTCCCTCTCTTGACTGCTCGCCAAGGAGCATAAGCACAGGGCCGGGGCCCGGGAGGTGGGGGTATTATTCTTACATGAGGGTAGGACTCGGTCCTCCACTACCTTCTACTCTGCCTAGAATCTCGGAAAAGTGACAGTAATAATGAAAACAGCTAATGTCTACTGAATGCTTATTATGTGCCATGCACCCTGGTTAATGCTTTACACGAATTATTTCATGAAATCCGCCCCCCAACCCTAGGAGGTGGGTCGTGTTTTTATTCCCATCTTAGAGATGAGAAAACACTCAACTCTGAAATGACCCTGAATATCCGAATCCTTTCAGAGACAAAAGGAGACACCACCATCTTTCTGTAATTACTTGGAAGGTAGTATTTAGGGGTCATTGCTGTGAATACCCTAGAGCTGGGGTCACCAAACTTTTTCTGCAAAGGACCCACAGTACATGTCTTAAGCTTTGCAGGCCATAGGTCTCTGTTTCAACGACTCAACTCAGTTGCTGTAGCTCGAAAGCAGCCATGGACAATAGGATACGAGGAATGGACGTGGCTGGGCTCCAGCAAAGCGGGTGGCGGGCTTGATATGGCCCTTGGTCAGTTTGCTGACCACTGCTCCAGGGTTAGTGCACAGGAGAAGCTTGGCTTGTCGACTCTCAACAAAGAAGGAGTTTCTGTTAGGAGGCTGGTTGCATTCAGACAAAGGCAGTTGTAGGATATTGGAAAGGACAGCACTTCAGCTTCCAGAGTTCTGGAAAGCACGCAGTTATGGATAATAAATCACTGGGCTTGGGGATCGTTGCGGTTTGAATTGTGTCTCCCCAAAAGATAGGTCCAGTCCTAGATCCTGGTACTAAGGCAGGAGATAGATGGGCCCCAGGCTGAACAGTTTCTCCCCTGTGGACAGAAACTCCATAATAGCGGAAACTCCATAAAAGCAGGATGATGGAGGAGGCTGGGCCCTGCCCAGATGGAAGATAAGAGACCACATATTCCTCATTCTTGAAATCAAGGGGACCTCCCCAGCTACACATGCGCAGAAAGGCTCCGTGGAGGTCAAAAAGGGAGGGGGTGCCACCTCATAGTAAGCGATGCCAGCTACCCCTAGGCCTCTTCACTAGAATCCATCTCGGCTAAGAGATGCGCACGCACACAGGGGAGGACCCTGAGATCAACCAAATACGGACTCAGAGCCAGGCAAAGCAAGATGACTGGCCAAGGGAAACCCAGAAGAAATGCCCCATAAAAGTGATTTAAACTGCCACGAGTGAGCGACTCTCTCTCTCTAGGCCCGCCCATGTGTCTATCCACATGTATTGCACACTTTTTCCTCCTCATAAACACTTTACTTGCTTCACTACTTTCCGTCTCTGTGTGGACATTCATTTCTTCATAGCTGACGGGCCAGGGCCTTGTCGCTGGCCACTGGTCCCTGGTGGTCTGGTGGCCAGGATTCAGCGCTCTCACTGCCGCTGCCCGAACTCAATCTCTGGCTGGGAATCGAAATCCTGCTTCAAGTTGCTGCAGGCCGAGGCCACCTGAGCTCAGGACCTGTGAATGTGACCTTATTAGGATCTTTGCAGATATAATTAAGATGTCTTACTGGAGTAGGATGGGCCCTTAGTCCAATATGACTGGTGTCCTTATAAGAAGGGGAAGGGAGGGCTTCCCTGGTGGCACAGTGGCTGAGAATCTGCCTGCTAATGCAGGGGACACGGGTTCGAGCCCTGGTCTGGGAGGATCCCACATGTCGCGGAACAACTAGGCCCGTGAGCCACAACTACTGAGCCTGCGCGTCTGGAGACTGTGCTCCGCAACAAGAGAGGCCGCGATAGTGAGAGGCCCGCGCACCGCGATGAAGAGTGGCCCCCGCTTGCCACAACTAGAGAAAGCCCTCGCACAGAAATGAAGACCAACACAGCAAAAATTAATTAATTAAATCCTATCCCCAACATCTAAAAAAAAAAGATCACAAAGTAAATTAGAAAAAAAAAAAAAAAAAAAGAAGGGGAAGGGAGACACACACAGAAGGAAGATGGTTTGAAGACACCCGGGGAGACAGAGGCAGAGACTGGAGGGATGCATCTACAGTCCAAGGGATGCCAAGGATGGCTGGCAGCCCCAGAAGAGGCAAGAAAACGTGTTCCCTGAGAGCCTGTGGAGAGAGCACAGCCCTGCTGACACCTTGATCTGGGATTCCTAGCCTCCCAGAACTGTGAGAAAATACAGTCCTGTTCTTTAAGCCACCCAGTGTGTGTTACAGGGGCCCTAGGGAACGAATACAAGGTTCCAGTGTGTGACAGAAATTCCCTGTGCAGGGTTTCCAGGAGGACAGCCACAGCCTGTCCCCATGGAGCTGGTGGGGGCTTCCTGAGGTGGGAGGTTGTGGGCTTTACCCTCTCTGCTCTGTGGGGAGCCCACCCCCGTTACACCCCCAGCGCCACGGACAGGCTGGCAGCAGGCGAGCAGTGGCAGGAGTGTGCCCGGGCCACAGTGCCCTTCCCCGCAACTTCCACCCCAGCACCTGGCCCTGGGATGCACACCCGCTGCCCATGAGCAGTGCAAGGAGAAAGTTTCCTCCGAATCTCGACTTTGCCAGGTCTCAAGTCTCCGTAGACCTGAGAGGCCCACGTGGGAGCCTGACGGTGTCCTGAGGACTGGGCGGGGCTGGGGTCAGGGCTTGGGCTGCCGGGGAAAGCCCACCCGTGTCATCCTTCCCGGCCCAGGACAGGACAGCTGTTAGTCACACAATGACTCCTGAGTCACCTGGCGAGGTGGGAGCTGTAGGGGTCATTGGGTCCAGCACACTCCTCTGAGTAGAAATCCTGGCAGAAAGGCAGCCAGGGTTCGGCTGCATCAAGGCACCCCCAGCACGAAGCAAACATGTCATCTCTCCACTCCCATTTTTTAAAAAAAATAATTTGAAAAATATTTATTTATTTGGTTGCCCTGGGTCTTAGTTGCAGCTCGCCAGCTCCTTAGTTGTGGCGCGTGAACTCTTAGTTGTGGCACGCGTGCGGGATCTAGTTCCTGGATGAGGGATCGAACCCGGGCCCCCTGCACTGGAAGCGCAGAGTCTTAACACCTGCGCCACCAGGGGAGTCCTGCCACCTCCTTCATTTTTACTGGTGGCACCGTCATACTTATCCCTTAGTCTGGAGCCCTTGACTCTCCCCCATCCTTTTCCCAGTCCATCATCCGGGCTGGCACCTGTTCCTTCTCAGCGACTCTTAGGCTCCCCCTTTCTCTCCATTCCCTGCTCAAGACCCGAGGAGCACATCCAGACTTCAGCGCCACTACCCATCCCCTCATCCCCAGCCCTCCTATCAGACGTCCTCCCCACCGCCTCCCACGCCTTCCACCTGCCCGTCCTCCTTTCTTCCCTTTGTTGATCCAAACCCTACCTATTCCTAAGGTTCCACCCGAGTCCTGCTCCCCTAGAAAGCTCTGTCTGACCATGTCTGTCCACACTGGGTTTTCCCTTCTCAAACCCAGCACTGCACGTGTAACCCCAGACCTTTTTATTTTATTTTTTTAAATTTCCCAGTCTGGATGATTTGTATTTATTAAAGTGAATTTAGCAAGATTTAAGTGTACAAAATCAATGCACACAAAAAAATGGGTTTTTTTTCCTATTAGTATAAACAATCAGAAAATGAAGCGGACCTTTTAGCACGCTATCTTGCCTCTCTTCCTGAAGGTGAGTGCCAGCTTCCTAACTAGTTTGTAAGCACCCTGAGGGCAGGGGTGGTGACTTACTCTTGCTGTTTTCTCTTTCGCAGACCTTGAGGCCACGTTGGACACATAGGGGCTTCTCAGGAAGTACATGTGTATGGCTTGACCGATCCAATAATTTATTCCGCCCCTGCCATTCAGAGGGGCTTTGATCACAACCGGGAGGAGCAGTTCTGGGCTCCCCACTTACGGCAGGGTCTGGAGGCACCAATGTAGCTCTTGGCCTGTCTGCATTTTCTTATCTAGGAAACGGAGGCACCCAGTGATAGCCCTGACTCCCTTGTGCCTCGAAATTACTGGCACGTTTTCCTTGGCTGGCAAGTACAATGAGTGTAATTTTGTTATTACAAATTTTGTTATTAACATCCAGACCTGCTGGAGCTGAATGTGGGGAAAGCCTCAGATGACCCCTTAGAGCCCAGATCCATCTGGAAGTCTGCCATGCTCACGGTCATGGGCACTGACTGCAGGGGTGACGGTGGAGTGGGGGTGGTGTGCTTTGTGCCACCACTGCCCAAAGCCTCCAAGAAGGACGTAAGGGCCCAGATGAGGGCGTAGGACAGGAGTTTTCCAACTGGGAATGGAGGTTGTACAGGCAGGTTCATTCCTGTCCCTTCACTAAAATCTCTCCTGCTGTCAGGGGACCTGGCTTGCTGTGATGATGAGAGGGGGTGGCACTGGGTTGGGGGGTTGTTTCACATGGAGACCTTTTTTTCCTACCTTAAAACCTTTGTACAAAGGTTCCTTTGGGGGTGGGTTTTGATGTGACGTAATTTGCTCCAATGATACTGTTTGCCTTTGGAGGTCAGTATGATCTCCCATGTTTCTCTGATTTAGACTTGCTTTTTAAAATAAACCCCTAAAACACTAAAGGCCCCAGCTCCTGAAAGATAGGCTCTGGAACTGTGATCACACTCCCTGCCAGGTCTGCACTGGCACAGCAAATGTCACCCACTCGTTGAGCTCTGTTAATGCCTTGGGGGCTGAGGGAGAGGGAGAGAAGAATCGTGACTCCTCTGAGCACAGGAGCAGACTGAGTCCCAGGGAGAGGGAGTGACTGACCCCAGTTCACCCAGAAGCAGTGGGGGAGGTGGGGGACAAGAGGTCAGGACTCTCATCTCCCCGGTCAAGGCCTTCCTGTTCCCTAAGCCTTCTACTCATTTTGGCCTCCCTGGGTCCTACATAGGGCGGGGGAGCCCAAGCTGGCCCATGGCTTGACCTCCTGGCCAGGGCTCAGTGGGGGCTGCAGGAGGGAGCCTGGCCTGGTGAAAGGATGCATCCAGCCTGGTCTAGAAAGGGAGCTGTGGGCTCTGGGAGGGCATGTCCTTTGGCTGGAGACTCCTTGCCCTGTGGGAAGGGTGGGCGCTGAGGAGGACAGAAGAGGCCCTCTAGAGCAGGAGCCCCAGTCACCAGGCCTGAGGGAGGTGCTGCTTCTGCCTGACAAGGAGGAGATTCCTTTGGGCAAATTTGAAATTAGGACCACCTCAGGTCATCGGATACACAGTTATCTTTCCAAGGTTTTGCATCCTGACCTCTGCACCAGTGGTGAACCCCTGGTGGGTGACCTGGTCTACTCAGGCCTGGGGCTTCCTTTCACCAGGGTGGACACCCCCCTTCCCCACTTCCTCAATCCCCACTTGACTCCTCCTCTCCTCCCTCCTGAATCTGTGACTCTGCAGTTGCCTGTGCAGTTGCTCGGGAGGGCTCCTGGATTTGGCTTTAATTGGTCTCACATTTTGCTAAACAAACAAATCAAAACTCAGACCAAACAAAGAGTCCTTATGGGTTTAATTGGCCAAGGGCTTTGCCTTGGCCCCATCACTGGAGATTTCACAGAGAGGAGGGGAGCCTGGGAGATGCAATAGGACCTATCTAATCAGGTAACCTGCAGCACAAGGGGGCTGCCGAGTCCTGTGCAGTAGTGGCATCAAAACACAGCCAGCAAGATAACCTCATCCACCAGAGGGCAGACAGCAGAAGCAAGAAGAACTACAGTTCTACAGCCTGTGGAAGGAAAACCACATTTACAGAAACATAGACAAAATGAAAAGGCAGGGGACTTTGTACCAGATGAAGGAACAAGATAAAACCCCAGAAAAACAACTAAATGAAGTGGAGATAGGCAACCTTCCAGAAAAAGAATTTAGAATAATGATAGTGAAGATGATCCAGGACCTTGGAAAAAGAATGGAGGCAAAGATTGAGAAGATGCAAGAAACATTTAACAAAGACCTAGAAGAATTAAAGAACAAACAGAGATGAACAATACAATAACTGAAATGGAAAATACACTAGAAGGAATCAGTAGCAGAATAACTGAGGTAGAAGAACGGATAAGGGACCTGGAAGACAGAATGGTGGAATTCACTGCCACAGAACAGAATAAAGAAAAAAGAATGAAAGAAATGAAGACAGCCCAAGAGACCTCTGGGGCAACATTAAATACAACAACATTCACATCATAGTGGTCCCAGAAGGAGAAGAGAGAGAGAAAGGACCTGATAAAATATTTGAAGAGATTATAGTCGAAAACTTCCCTAATATGGGAAAGGAAATAGCCACCCAAGTCCAGGAAGCACAGAGAGTCCCAGGCAGGATAAATCCAAGGAGAAACACGCCAAGACACGTAGTAATCAAACTGACAAAAATTAAAGACATAGAAAAACTATTGAAAGCAACAAGGGAAAAATGACAAATAACGTACAAGGGAACTCCCATAAGGTTAACAGCTGATTTCTCAGCAGAAACCCCACAAGCCAGAAGGGAGTGGCATGATATATTTAAAGTGACGAAAAGGAAGAACCTACAACCAAGATTACTCTACCCAGCAAGGATCTCATTCAGATTTGACGGAGAAATCAAAAGCATTACAGACAAGCAAAAGCTAGAAGAATTCAGCACTCCCAAACCAGCTCTACAACAAATGCTAAAGGAACTTCTCTAAGTGGGAAACACAAGAGAAGAAAAGGATCTACAAAAACAAACCCATAACAATTAAGAAAATGGTAATAGGAACATACATATCGATAATCACCTTAACCGTGAATGGATTAAATGCTCCAACCAAAAGACACAGGCTTGCCGAATGGATACAAAAACAAGACCCATATATATGCTATCTACAAGAGACCCACTTCAGACCTAGGGACACATACGGACTGAAAGTGAGGGGATGGAAAAAGATATTCCATGCAAATGGAAATCAAAAGAAATCTGGAGTAGCAATACTCATATCAGATAAAATAGACTTTAAAATAAAGAATGTTATAAGAGACAGGGAAGGACACTACATAATGATCAAGAGAACAATCCAAGAAGAAGATATAACAATTATAAATATATATGCAGCCAACATGGAGCACCTCAATACATAAAGCAACTGCTAACAGCTATAAAAGAGGAAATCGACAGTAACACAGTAATAGTGGGGGACTTTAACACCTCACTTACACCAATGGACAGATCATCCAGACAGAAAATTAATAAGGAAACATAAGCTTTAAATGACACAATACACCAGATAGATTTAATTGATATTTACAGGATATTCTATCCAAAACCAGCAGATTACACTTTCTTCTCAAGTACACATGGAACATTCTCCAGGATAGATCACATCTTGGGTCACAAATCAAGTCTCGGCAAATTTAAGAAAAATGAAATCATATCAAGCATCTTTTCCTACCACAATGCTATGAGATTAGAAATCAATTACAGGGAAAAAAAACGTAAAAAACACAAACACATGGAGGCTAAACAATAAGTTACTAAATAACCAAGAGATCACTGAGGAAATAAAAAAATACCTAAAGACAAATAACGAAAACATGATGATCCAAAACCTATGGGATGCAGCAAAAAGCAGTTCTAAGAGGGAAGTTTATAGCAATACAAGCCTACCTCAAGAAACAAGAAAAATCTCAAATAAACCTTTCGGTGTAAGGTTAGATTACACCTAAAGGAACTAGGGAAAGAGGAACAAACAAAACCCAAAGTTAGCAGAAGGAAAGAAATCATCAAGATCAGAGCAGAAATAAATGAAATAGAAACAAAGAAAACAATAGCAAAGATCAATAAAACTAAAAGCTTGTTCTTTGAGAAGATAAAGAAAATTGATAAACCATTAGCCAGGCTCATCAAGAAAAAGGGGGAGAGGATTCAAATCAATAAAATTAGAAATGAAGACGGAGAAGTTACAACAGACACCGAAGAAATACAAAGCATCCTAACAGACTACTACAAGCAACTCTATGCCAATAAAACGGACAACCTGGAAGAAATGGACCAATTCTTGGAAAGGTATAACCTTCCAAGACTGAACCAGGAAGAAACAGAAAATATGAACAGACCAATCACAAGTAATGAAATTGAAACTGTGATTAAAAATCTTCCAACAAACAAAAGTCCAGGACCAGATGGCTTCACAGGTGAATTCTATCAAACATTTAGAGAAGAGCTAACACCCATCCTTCTCAAACTCTTCCAGAAAACTGCAGAGGAAGGAACACTCCCAAACTCATTCTATGAGGCCACCATCACCCTGATACTAAAACCAGACAAAGATACTACAAAAAAAGAAAATTACAGATTATTTTCACTGATGAATATAGATGCAAAAATCCTCAACAAAATACTAGCAAACAGAATCCAACAACACATTAAAAGGGTCATACACCATGATCAAGTGGGATTTATCCCAGGGATGCAAGGGTTCCTCAATATACACAAATCAATCAATGTGATACACCATATTAAAAAATTGAAGAAGAAAAACCATATGATCATCTCAATAGATGCAGAAAAAGCTTTTGACAAAATTCAACACCCATTTATGATAAAAACTCTCCAGAAAGTGGGCATAGAGGGAACCTACCTCAACATAATAAAGGCCATATATGACAAACCCATAGCAAACATCATTCTCAGTGGTGAAAAACTGAAAGCATTTCCTCTAAGATGAAGAACAAGACAAGGATGTCCACTCTCACCACTATTATTCAACATAGTTTTGGAAGTCCTAGCCACTGCAATCAGAGAAGAAAAAGAAATAAAAGGAATACAAACTGGAAAAGAAGAAGTAAAACTGTCAGTGTTTGCAGATGACATGATACTATACATAGAGAATCCTAAAGATGCCACCAGAAAACTACTAGAGCTAATCAATGAATCTGGTAATGTAGCAGGATACAAAATTAATGCACAGAAATCTCTTGCATTTCTACACACTAACAATGAAAGATCAGAAAGAGAAATTAAGGAAACAATCCCATTCACCATGGCAACAAAAAGAATAAAATACCTAGGAATAAACCTACCTAAGGAGGTAAAAGACCTGTACTCAGAAAACTATAAGACGCTGATGAAAGAAATCAGATGACAAAAACAGATGGAGAGGTATACCATGTTCTTAGATTGGAAGAATCAGTATTGTGAAAATGACTCTACTACCCAAAGCAATCTACAGATTCAGTGCAATCCCTATCAAATTACCAGTGGCATTTATCACAGAACTAGAACAAAAAATCTTAAAATTTGTATGGAGACACAAAAGACCCCGAATACCCAATGCAGTCTTGAGGGAAAAAAACAGAAATATAGATCAATGGAACAGGATAGAAAGCCCAGAGATAAACCCACGCATCTATGGTCAACTAATCTATGACAAAGGAGGCAAGGATATACAATGGAGAAAAGACAGTCTCTTCAATAAGTGGTGCTGGGAAAACTGGACAGCTACATGTAAAAGAATGAAATTAGAACACTCCCTAACACCATACACAAAAATAAACTCAAAATGGATTAGAGACCTAAATGTAAGACTGGACACTATAAAACTCTTAGAGGAAAACGTAGGAGGAACACTCTTCCACATAAATCACAGCAAGATCTTTTTTGATCCACCTCCTAGAGTAATGGAAATAAAAACAAAAATAAACAAATGGGACCTAATGAAACTTAAAAGCTTTTGCAAAGCAAAGGAAACTACAAACAAGATGAAAAGACAACCCTCAGAATGGGAGAAAATATTTGCAAGCTAATCAACGGACAAAGGATTAATCTCCAAAATATATAAGCAGCTCATGCAGCTCAATATTAAAAAAACAAACAACCCAATCCAAAAATGGGCAGAAGACCTAAATAGACATTTCTCCAAAGAAGATATACAGATGGCCAAGAAGCACATGAAAAGCTGCTCAACACCACTAATTATTAGAGAAATGCAAATCAAAACTACAATGAGGTATCACCTCACACCAGTTAGAATGGGCATCATCAGAAAATCTACAAACAACAAATGCTGGAGAGGGTGTGGAGAAAAGGGAACCCTCTTGCACTGCTGGTGGGAATGTAAATTGATACAGCCACTATGGAGAACAGTATGGAGGTTCCTTAAAAACTAAAAATAGAATACCATATGACCCAGCAATCCCACTATTGGGCATATACCCTGAAAAAACCATAATTCAAAGAGACACATGTACTCCAATGTTCACTGCAGCACTATTTACAATAGCCAGGTCATGGAAGCAACCTAAATGCCCATTGACAGACGAATGGATAAAGAAGATGTGGTACATATATACAATGGAATATTACTCAGGCATAAAAAGGAACGAAATTGGGTCATTTGTAGAGACGTGGGTGGATCTAGAGACTGTCATACGGAGTGAAGTAAGTCAGAAAGAGAAAAACAAATATTGTATATTAACGCATATATGTGGAACCTAGAAAAATGGTAGAGATGAACTGGTTTGCAGGGCGGAAATCGAGACAGAGATGTAGAGAACAAACATATGGACACCAAGGGGGTAAGTGGTGGGGTTGGGGCGGGTGGTGGTGGGATGAATTGGGAGATTGGGATTGACATGTATACACTGATATGTATAAAATAGATAACTAATAAGAACCTGCTGTACAAAAAAAATAAAATAAAATTCAAATATTCAAAAAAAACCTCAAGAAACACAAAAAACCAAAAAACACAGCCAGCCCCTTGCAACCCGGACTAAGCAGCCTTTCTTTGTAACTGCCTCTCGGTGAAGCATTCTCTTTGAAGATGCTTTATTTTTTCCCCAATGTGTCAGTTGGAGGACGGATTGCCTCTTTCCCCTTTTGGTCATTATCTCTCTTTTATTTAAATTTTACTTTGTAACAGGGAGATAAAAGGTAGCTCTGTGGATGTAGTATTTTCTTCTGTTAATTACATTTATTTTTCAACCAAGTTCTGGGAGGTGGTCTGGTCTCCTGAAAGGACCATGCACACAGCTAGAATCATAGATTGTCTGAGCTGGCAGGGACCTTTGGTTCAGCTATGACTAGATTCTAGTCCAGGCCTCTTATTGTACAGATGGGGAAACCGAGGCCCAGAGAAGGGAAGGAATGGCTCGCAGATACGGAGCCCGTGAGTCAGAGTCGGGACCAGAAACCAGTCTTCTCTCTCTTGCTCTGTGCTCTCTCTACCAAACCGTGAGTAGACAGAGGCAAGCTCTTGTCTCAGCTGGGCCGATGTCACCCAATGACCTCGATCCAGCGCCTTCCCTTCCCTGAGAAGGAGCTACTGCCCACCAACCTCACAGGCAAGGTATGGGCTTTGTACATTGTCAAGTGCTGAGCGCTGTGCTGTGCCAGTGGGAAGGCTGGGCTATGTGCTCAGGCACCACCCACGCTCTCGGGGTCAGGGAGGAGTGGGGACCAATCGGGACTGGATGGTTGCCAACACGGGTGTCCAGGGGCTAGGGAAGACTTTTGCTCCCTTTAACGAACTCTTAGAAATCTGGGGCCTCGAGGAAAGCAATTCTCCAAGAACCACCTCTGGAATCCCAGCCGCCATCAGACCCCTGAGCTTCCGGAACTCTGGTCTGGTGCCTGACATTGAGAGTCAGCATTGCATAAAAAGAAAACATTTCACTTCCCAAACCCGTAAGCACCTCACATGTATTCTCCCTGTCCATCCTCCCTTCATTCTCCACCAGACACCCTAAGTTCCCCCTTCATCTGAGGACGCGCATGGCCTTGCCTGCCTCCACGCTCTTGCTATACTTTGTCCTCATCCTGGAATGGAATGACTTTTGCTTCTATTGGTTCTTGTCAGAATCCTTTTCATCCTTCAAGTCCTACTTAGTGACTGTTGCTTTTGTGGAGCTTTTCTTGGCTTTCCCTTGTAGGCCCTGCAAATTAAAACTGATTACTCCATCCCTGATTCTCTCTGTGTCACATTGTTTGTGGCTTTTTAAGGCACTTATCACTTTGTGTATTATAGTTATTTTGGGTATATGTCTATCTCCTCTTCAAGATCCTCAATTTCCTGAGAATAGCGACTCCATTTTATCCAGCACTAGATTTTCAGCACCTAAAACGAATGATTGCTAATGATTATTGAATGTGTATTTGGTGTCAGGTACTGTGTTAATTGCTGTAAGTGCGTGTCTCACTTGAATCTTAGCAATGAGTAAATAGCATTATATTTCCAAACTTACAGAGGAGGAAATTGGGGCCTACAGAGATTGCTGTCCAAGATCCCACAGCTATCAAGTGGCAGAGCTGGGATTTGAACCCAGGTCTCTCTGGTTCTGAAGTCTGTGCCCTAATCCACAGAGTTTTATGGACTATTTAGTGAGTGCCCAGTGAGCAACTGTTGAGTTATCACTGGAAACTGTCAGGGTCAATGGTTCCCAACAGAGGGCAACCACAAATGTCCAATTTGACACTTGAATGCTTTTTATGATGTATATCCCTTTGAGACATTTACTCTCTTACTTCTACTTGGCTAAAGCGGGGACTAAGGTCAGTTTGCCTTCTGAGAGGTCACACAAGTGTGAGGTCTGACAAGGTGGAGCTGTATAGGGTCAACGTTTTCCTGAGTGTGGTGGGGGCATCAAGGAAAGCTGCGCAGTTGGCTTTGTAAATGGCAGGTCTTTCTGGAGCTGGCCTTGCGGGTGGCGGTGGGGGTGGGGGAGTGCTGGTGGTGTGGGCTGTCTGGGATGGACTGAGGGCTGACCAGGAAGGGCTTAGCCCTGGCAAGCCCATCTGTGACCCACGGGCCCAGGTCCTGTGGGTCCTTCCCTATCTACCTGCGCCTACCTGGGGGAGGTGGGAGAGGTAGAGGGGGAATGAAGGAGGAAAAGGGCAGAGCAGGCAGGGGGAAGGACGTCCTAGAGGAGGAGCTGAGGGTGGGTTACCTGAAGCAGTGTGCCTGCAGAAAAGCAGCAGGAAGTGGGATGGAAGTTCCTCAAGAAGGTCAGGACTACCCCACCCCCATCACCAAACGGTCCCATTGTCACAGGAGCCCCTTCTGAAAGCCAGATCTGGGTGGAATGATTCAGGCTGGTACTGAAAAGCAGTCAGACTCTCCAACCCTAGGCAGAGGCCCCAGCCGTGCTCAGCCCTCCACACCGACTGCCCTCAGGCCTCAAATTCCTCCTCCGCTCCTGCTGGCATTTGGGGCGGCACAGGGGCTTCTATCATGGCTGGCAGGTCACTGGGGAGAGCGAGGCTGGAATGGAAGGAGGCGTTTGTGACAGAGGAAGTTGTGCAAGGAAAGGGTCATCGAGGGGGCACATGTGGGTGAGGGTTTGGAGACCCCGGGTGTGCAGAGGGTGTGGGAGGGGGCCCAGCTGGAAAGCAACCTGTAGGGGAGGGCCGTGTGAGGGGGGATGCTGCGTGAGCAGCTCGGAGAGACTGTGTCACAGGCAGCCGATGAGGGAGGCACGGCGAGTGGGAGAATACGAGCCGGAGGTGTTTGTGAGACAGAGCAGATGAAGGGAAGGCGTGCGCCTGTGCCTCACTATGGAAGGACGCAGAGCAAAGCGACAAGGTGGCTGGAATGAGGACGAGGGGGAAGACGGAAGGAGCAAGGTCCAGATGCTGCCCACAAGTGAGGACAAGTAGTACGGAGCTCCCATCATTCCTTGGGAAGAGGGGCCAGAGGTGTACGCTACTGCGAGAGTGGTGGCTGAGTGTGTGGCTTGGTGCTACGCGTGTTCGTGAGGCTGCCCGGGATTTACGAGGTGTGTGCTCGTAGCTGCTGCCTGGGTCGTGACGTGAGGATGGCACCGAAAAATGCAGGTCCAGAGGGGAGAAGAGAATTGCCCAGGACGCCCCAGGACATGAGGGACAGGCCGACGTGAGCTGGGTCACCTTGCACACAGCCCACCCCCTGGCCCCTGCGTCTCCCTTCACCCAAATCCACCTCAGCGCCACAGAGAAGCCACGGGCCACAAAGGCACCGCCACGCTTGCCCAGTAGAATCCCCTACCTTAGAGAAAAAAGGCAAAGACCAAAAAAAAAAAAAAAAACAAGCCTGAGAGTTTGAGCTCTTTTCTCCTGCTGACAGTGGGGAGATAAGGATCAAATACCAAGGACGGCGATAGTTCCACGAGGTGCCTCCTATTTCCTCTTGCCACACGCAGGCGGAATTAGCAAAGTTCTCCCCAGCTGAGGGATGTAGATTGATTGCCTGGTTTTATTAAGGACAAAGTGCTTTTTGATAGTGTGACGGAAGAGCTCCCCAGAGCGGGGATTCCGGTGCCCGGAGCTTCCCGAGCATCGATCGATTGCTGGGGCTTCCCCGTCTTGTGCTGAGTGAGTGAGGGTTTGGCAAGCGATAAAGAAGCTATGATTCTTAAAGGCGGGGACTCCAGGGAGACGCTGGGCGGACCGCACACTGGGCGCTGCTCTCAGCTGCCTTTCCTACACGTACCTTGGAGTGTCTTCCATTAAAAACAAAACTGGTGGCTAAATCTGTGACGGCCTACTGGGTGCCAGTTACCATACTGGTTGCGTTGTCCATGTCATCTGACTTACTCTTGATACAAAACATAACAGGTAAGGCGCTCTCTTGACCCTCCTTTTGTACATCAGGAAAATGAGACACAGAGGCCAAGGAAACCTGTTAGAGGTCACTGTAATTACCACACGGCGCCCAGATTCACAGTTGGCTTGGTCAGATGCTAAAACTCAGGCTCTTACTGCTGTTCTCCGTGGCCCATGGTCTGTTTCATGACAAAGGGCCAGACACTGTCTTGATATGATTCCTGGGGGCTCACTATACAGACCCCTAAGAGCGTAAAGGGATAGGCTTGTCTAGTAGGAATGTCTGTGTGTGACTTAACAGAACTCAGGGATATTCTAGACTTCAACACCATTGATTCTGGCTCTAGGTCTGGGGATTTAGAAGCCAGAGATATGGTACTGAGCTAGAGTGAGTTTTACTGCCTTTTTGGCTTTTCCAAAGCTTCTTCCCCTTTCCATGATCAGTTCCTGTGTTACTTACGATGATTTTGGGAGCTGAGTGGGCTGGGAATGAACCTCTAGCACAGGTGAGGAAAGGAACCTAGAAACATGAAGTCACTTGCCCAAAGCCAGGAAGCTCATCAGACAGATCTGGAATTGGAACCCAGGATTTCTGCCCATAGGCCTATCTCCTACATTGCATACGTGGTCTCCTTGCTAAGCCACAAACAGGTTATACACTAGCAGTATACATTAAATAAAAGAAATAAATTGTTTGATATGACTCTTCAGATGGAATTGCCAACCTACAGAGCAAAATAAATGGGCTGTCGTACGATACCGTGGTACAGCAAATCACGAGCCTATCATGACTGGAGTAGAGCGAGCCGGGGCCATTTAGAGTGAGGCCATCGTTTTAGATGAGAGTGCTTTGGAATCCCCCAGCAGAGGTTCCCAAGCCCACCTCTGTCTAGGAATCCTTCCCGCCTTCCCTTCACAGAAGGAGCAATGGAAACCAAAGGGGGAGGCAGGGTGAGTGCAGAGATGGGCCTTGGTCTGTGATCAGGGGTGTCTGGAGGGTTGCACGGGGGCAAGACTCACTCTTAACAGTGAGGAACATGGACTTGCTGATGTCGGTGCCCACGCCGTTGCTGGCCTGGCAGAGGTAGTAGCCGATGTCCTCTTCCAGGACGTGGCGGATCAGTAGCGAGCTGTTGGGTAGGATCTGGATGCGGCCGGTGAGGGGCACTGGGTGGTACTGCTGGGGGTTCCCGCTCCCTGAAAGGAGGCGGCAGTTAGGAGGTCTGGCGTCTAGGCTGGGGGGTTGGAGTGCCTCAAGGAATGGCTGACACCTTTCTCTTGCTGATCTAGGGCCATTTTGTGGCATCCCCAAAGTGCTGGGAGCTCACATAGTTCTTGTTTCCTGGGAAATAGGAAAGACCCTCACAGAAGCCTGATCCTGCCTCAGATCTGAGGTATGGATCTGAGGTATGGAGCTGGGGGGGCCTCAGCTCAATGCCCACCTTGGCACTGGGCTTCCTTTGGGCTGAATTCCTTGGAGGGGAAGAAAGAGTTCTCTTTGGGCCACTTGGCAATAGGCAAAGGGAAGATCGAGCCGTCAAATGGCGGTTGCCTGGTTGTAGGCAGTCAGGCCTGGGAAAGAAGCCAGCCATCCTCCAAGGGGGGCTTTGGATGCCTCCTCCCATTGCCCCAGAGTCAGCCATGGGCACAGTAAGGATAAGAGGTTGGCGCAGGGCTTAGTCAGAAACCAAATGCATCCTTGGGATGAAGTTGGGTTCCAAGAAGGACCAAGATCCCAGAATAGGTTGGACTGGTGAGAAGCAGGGGTCAGTGAGACTCTGGGACCCTAGGGTGGGGTGGGGAGAGTTGGGGAGTATACTGAGTTCTAGGGTTGGAGGGGGGAGGGGAGAGGTCAATCTACGGGGACGAGAGGAAATCTGGAATTAGCATGACAGCTATTCCTGGTCCATAGACCCTTTGGGGGTGGCTGAGGATGACTTCCAGTTCAGGTATAGCCTGGGGTCTCAAAGTTCAGAACCCAGGGCTAGGAGTCATGCATGTGTAGAGACCAGGCCAAGTCGCATTAGTATCCTCCCCATCCCATCCCTGGCCATGCTCAGAGATGCTGGCTGGCCAGGGGCTTACCCTTGGCATGCTTCCACATGACCTTGGGTGGGGGGTAGCCGTCCACCGAGCAGTTGAGCACACCAGCCTTGCCATAGATGCCATCCTGGTTGTTGGGCTGCACCACGAATCGAGGGGGCACTGCAGAAAGAGGGAAGGTGGGGGAGGAACAGATCATCTCGGGCTCTGATAGGTTTTCTGGGGGCTTTGGGCGCCTTCCATTCAATGTTAGCCCAGCCTGGACCATTATAAAGTTGGGAGCAGGCACCTCTGAACATCTGAAACCCAAGATGTTGAGAGCTTTTGCCAGTCGCATTGGGTTGGGAGCTGGGAATTGAGTGCCAATTCTGACTTCACCAGTGACCAACTGAGCCAGGGTCTTCTCCTCTCACGGCCTCCGTGTCCTGGCCTGGAGAGTAAGAGGTTTGAACCTCTTGATCTTTAAGGCCCCTGCCAGAGTCAACTTTCTCTGAGCCCGTGATGCAAACTTGAAAACTAGAGACTGTTTTTAGCAGCAGACAGAGCTGGACCCTTCCTCCTCCCACCCTCGCTGGCCCGTCTCACTCACCGCGCACGATGAGCTGGCGTTCCCTGCTCACGGTGGCCGCTGTGTTGCTGGCGATGCATGTGTAGTTGCCATTGTGCTTGAGGGAGACGCTGGAGATCTGCAGGGAGCTCATGAATTCCTTGCTCTCGATGGTCACGCCCGAGCCTGAGATGATCACCTGTCCATCTTTCCTCCAGGTGATGCGGATGGGCATGTCCCCCGAGGACACCACGCAGGGGATGTAGAGCAGCTGGCCAATGGAGGCAGGCGGGAATTCGAAGGGCTGGATGAGAGGGGGCACTGGGAAGGCAAGGGGAGTGCTGCTGTCAGGCCGCCACTCTCCCCAGCCTGGCCAGCAGCATGCCCATCCCTGCCTGGCCTTCAGGAGGGTGGGCTGCAAATAGAGTTCCATGGGCACTGGTGCCTGTTTTCCCATATGTGCAGAATCTCCTGGGGTGCCCTGTCATTGTCCCCTGGCTCCCGTCCCTCTGCCCACCCAGGCCTGGATCTGCCGTCTCTGTTCAGGGCCTGGGCTGGCCTGAACTAATCATGACCTTCAGATTTGTACTGGAACTTGAATTGTGATGACTCATGTGCTTCTTGACTCCTGTCTGCTTGCTGACACACTGCCCAGCTTTTAACCTGACTTCCCTGCCATTCCTCGGTGCCCCTGTGCTCACTGTCTCATCCCAGAGCTGAGTCTCCCAGATGCCTGGGGGCCTGGGATGGATAGAGATGACGTGCCTCAGATGCTGAGGCTGTCCTTCGTGTGCACCCCACAGCTGCTCATCTAAAGCCAGGCTGCTGTAGCCTGGTCTCCTCCTGTAGAGGTCTCATCACCCACCCCATTGTCTTCATGCATTAGGACGGGCGAGAGGAAGCTCCCATCACTGGTTGTTTTCAGCTCCTTTATACACACCTCCCACCAATAATGTGATATGGGCTTAACTGTCCCCACTATACAGATGAGAAAACTGAGGTTCACAGCAGAGACTTCATTTGCCTTAGATCACCCAGCTCATAAGAGGGGACTGTGGGATTTGAAACCTGATCTGTATGCTCTCCAAGTCCAAGCTCTCTTTCTTATGCTAGCTGGTTGCCTTGTTGAGAAAGCCCCAAACATACCCAGACCAGAGACCCCTTTGTCTCGTAAACAAGCTCCCCATGGGTGGCAGGAAAGAGCAGAGAGGGAGCCCTGTCATCTGCAAGATAGCCAGTTGGTTAGACTCACCCAGCTACACGTCATCCACATAGCCCCCACCCCCCAGAGATTCGGCCCTCCCCCTCTCCTACTGCCCACATCTCAGCCCCTGGGGGGGCCTGTCTGGAGCCTGAGCCTCTGCAAGAGGGATCCTCCTTTCTCAGCTCTGGCTAGAGCAACAGCCATTATCTTTATGATAACTCAATTAGGACACAGTGACTTCCCCAGCAAGTGGGGGGAGAAGAGAGAGAAGGAGACAATTAGCTTAACAAGGATGAGCACCCAGTAGATGAGACATCCTTTCTGCAGTCAAATAATTAGATTACAAGGCTGTCCACGGTCCTCTGGCCTTCTCCCGGGCACCAGCCCCACCCCTCCTTGGAAGCTTGCTACTCTCCCCACCCAGAGTGGACACAGCAGGGGGTGAACCCTGAGGGGAAAAGGATAGATGACATCATATGCATGCCCAAGGCACCCCAAGGGTTTTCAGGGCTCAGGAGGAAGTGGTCCCTGTGCAGTGGCCAGGTGTGGACAGGGAAAACCCTAGGCAGCCCTCTGGATCTCTGGGGAAGCTCCTGGTCAAGAGTTCTAGGTCCAGAGGAAGTGACATTTAGGTCTGTTGCCCCCATGCCCTATGCGATGAGAGCAGGGGCCTTAGCTGACCTTCTCAATGTCACCTCCCACCTTACCCTTCACTCTGGCCACGGGGGCTCCATCGGTTTTCCATAAACACCCACAGCTCCGAAATTCAGCCCAGGCCTGGGTGAACACAGCTGGGCCCTGGGTGGAAATAACTGCCATGTATGCTCTGCCATGGGCCCAAATCTAGGTCTGCAGTTCAGGTTTTCTGGGGCTCTGGTCATTGTCTGGATCTCCCCACCCCCAAACTCTGCCTGTGCTACTCCCTGGGCTGGGGTCTTGCCCCCAGTATTCTGAGCGGTTTGTGGGGCCTTGGCTATCTCCAGAGAGATTTCTCTGGAACCCCGACTCTAGTAACGGCCCAATGCTCACTGCTGAGATTTCCCGGAGACTCCTCGTTGGGCTCTGCTGATCTTCCCACCGCCCTTTTTGGGGTACTTTGGTCAGATTGAGTCCTCTGGCCTCCTTGGACTTTTTTTTTTTTTTTTTTTTTTTGCGGCACGCGGGCGTCTCACTGTTGTGGCCTCTCCCATTGCAGGCCCCGGACGCGCAGGCCCAGAGGCCATGGCTCACGGGCCAAGCCGCTCCGCGGCATGTGGGATCCTCCCGGACCGTGGCACGAAGCCGTGTCCTCTGCATCGGCAGGCGGACTCTCAACCACTGTGCCACCAGGGAAGCCCTCCTTGGACTTTTTGATGGAATTGTTGCAGAGACCCAGATCTGCCAGCCAGTTTGTCTCCTTAGGTTTAGCAGAACCAATTCTGGTCCAGTCTTCCTTCCCACAAAGACCCAAATCTAGAGCCCAGCAGGCCTCATGGGAAACTCCTCTCTGTCTTTTCAGACCCCGCTCCAGTACCACCTCCTCTGTGAAGCCTGCCCTCCTCCTGCACAGCCCTACAACACCTGGTTCACACCTTGATCATGGCACTCATCACATGCCGGTGGGGTATCTGTTTGCATTACCACCTTCCCTGGGTGCCGGGGAGTTCCTGCAGGGCAGTAACTAGGACTTATTTACCTGGCAAATTGTAGGAGCCCAATAAATGCTTGTCAGGTGAGTAAATGAATAAATATATGTCTGGATATCATTTCCTGGGTTGAGCTTAGAAGTTTCCCTATGAGGTGGGCAAGGGGTGGGGAGAGCACAGGATGGGGGTTCATCCAGAAAAAGGGGGAGCTCTACCCTCTTCCTCAAGATGCTGTATTTACGCTACAGAATTTTGGAGCTGGGAGCTTCTCCCTTGGTTCTTCCTGAGGTTCAGGCTGTTGCTAGCACCAGAGCTGGCTCCTTTAAGAGCCCTAGGGACATGGGGAGAGTCGTGGCAGTCATGAGGGCCTGCAGAGGGGAATGTGTGGGTCAAGCAAGGAGCTGGGGGGCTCTGCCTAGAAAGGAGAGGGCCTTGCCCCAGGGATGGATGGCCAAGAGCTCCATTTCCGTTGAGGACAGAGCAAGTGGAGACTGGAACTAGGCAAGGAGATTTAGCTCAGGCAAGGCAAAGATTGTCTCTCTCAGTAAGAAGGGATTTAGATAATGGAATAAGTTACTAAGGCAGGTTAATTCATTAATTAACTAATTCATCTAATATTTATGAAATGCCTGCTCTGTGAAGGCATTATGCTCCGTGTGGGCTGGGGAAAGTGGAAGCATGCTTAAAATATGCATAGAACCTCTGGAAGCATGGCATTTGCTCGGGAAGTTAAGACATTTCCCTCAATGGTTATTGGACAAGCACCACGTGAATACACAGATACTGAACTCAGAGACGAGAAGAGATGTCATCTGGTCAGGTGAGCGCAGCTGCATAGAGGAGGTGGCATTTGGACGGAGGCTTAAAGGATGCACACGCTTTACAAAATATATGGAGTGAGAGTGTGGGAAAAAGCTGAGACAAGAGGCAGAGGCCAACCAGGGGCTGTCATTCCCTTCCGGTCTTCAGGAATAACACTAATGGCAATTCGAGTGGCCAGGGAAGGAGAGAGCGGCCAACCTCCATCCTGGGTGGGTGGGGGGCGTGGTTAGGCATTCACCCAGGCCAGCCAGAGCTCTCTAGTGCACTGCTGCCCTGCTGGAAGTAGATGGCCAGATCACCCCCCAGGGGTCCAAGGAGTAAGGCTCTTTACTTCCTGCCCCACTCTGCCCTGCTGCTGGTTGATGGGGCAGGTGTGGTTCTGTGGGGGGATAAGTGTTCCCTTAGAAACTCCTTGGTGGGAGTGGTAGAGGCCAGAGCTGCTCACAGAATTCCTCGGCCCCAGGCTGGCATTCCGATAACCCTATAACTCCAGCACATGAGGACCGCCTGGAGGGAGAAGAAAGCCTAGGGATCCCGGCTCCTTCACGGGCTCGCTGAATACCACCGGCAGGAGGCTGTGATGGGAGGCTCTGAGAAGCAGGGTGGGGTGCCCCGTGATGTGGACATGGGACTGCTTTCTGAACTGTGAGTCTCTGGTGTCTCCCCTGCGCTCAGAGGTGGACGCGGGCTCGGTGAGTGTGCGTGTGTCCATTTCCACTTCTGTGAAAGAAGAAGCTGAGGCTTGGATCACCTCCAGGCCGGTGATGACAAGGGACCTCTTCAGGGTTGATAGTCCACAAGGACTCCCCTCCTGCCCATGACTCCTAGCATTTCCCCAGCACATGGCCTGAATGTAAGGGGCACGGATGCTGCATAACCAAGGGATTTATCTCTGGAAGCCCTGCTCTGGCCACAGTCATCTTTGGTGAGAGGGCAACTCAGTCAGCTGTGAGGGAAGCAGGGTCAGAGCAAGTTGCTGTGATGGCGAGAGGTCAGAGGCTGGCGTGGCTGAGAAGACACAGCGGTCGTGGCAGTCCCTGTGGTCCCTGGCCACCATAAAGCTGTTTCGGCCACTTGTTTGGGGGTGTTGCACAGAGGACGGCATGCTGACCGCCAGCCCAGCCCATAAACACTTTATGGTGTCTCTCATGATCTCTCTTTGGGACCGAACCTTTTTATTTATTGCACCATTTAGTAGAAAATGGGCGCTGTGTGAAGCTGGAGCTTCTCTGCTTGTGCAGCACGGAAATGGCGAAAGACACTGTAATCCAAGAGTGACGTGGGCAAGCTGCCTCGTCACCACCACCCTGTCTCTGCCCCCGAGCCTCAGTTTTCTCATCTGCAAAACGGAGGAGTTGGATAAAGTAATCTCTAAAGCCTGATGCTGATTTTTCAGTTGTAACAAGTCTAATATTATAGGAATATTAATAACTCACTTCAGTTTTTTTAATGCAACCCCCTCTTCTCAGGAAGGCCTTCCCTGACCACCCTATTTAAAATTGCAGGGCTTCCCTGGTGGCGCAGTGGTTGAGAGTCCGTCTGCCGATGTAGGGGATGCGGGTTCGTGCCCCGGTCCGGGAAGATCCCACATGCCGGGGAGCAGCTGGGCCCGTGAGCCGTGGCCGCTGAGCCTGCGTGTCTGGAGCCTGTGCTCCGCAACGGGAGAGGCCACAACAGTGAGAGGCCCGCATACCGCAAAAAAAAAAAAAAAAAAAAAAAAAAAAAAAAAAAAATTGCAAACCACTCTTCCTGCCCCTTGGCACTCTGATTCCCACTCCCTATTTGACATGAGACATCTTTTACGGATTTCACGTTATTAACCATTTCCCTAATAGAATGTAAGCTCCCCAAGGGCAGGAATTTTTGTCTGTCTTGAGCACAGCTGTGTTCACAGAATAGCGCCTGGAATATAGTGGGTGCGTAGTTAACGGCACTGAATGAATAAATAGATACAGCTTCGTCCACCTCCTCTTCATCGTGGACACTGCCATCACCGTGATCGCTGCCTGTCCAGTAAGGAGGATGCTTGCTCCTGTGCTCCTGGCTCCCTCTGCCAAGGAAAAGGGCCGTTGGCAGCAGCATCCTTGGCACTCCCTCCCCCCAGTACATTTGGCAATCTGCCCCTGCGGAACCTGCTGTGCCCCCTTCCTCTGGATTCTGGTGTGTTCCTTCCAAAACTCCACCTGTGCCAATGGCAGGCCTTTGGCCAGGGGGTTGGCTCTCTCTTAAGCCCCCGATCATAGAAGCCCCCAACACATTCTCTAGGGTGGAAGGGGGCCTCCCTGAAGGCTCCAAGCACACAGCAGGGACTTGTTGAGCAGCAAGGGAGGAAAGAGTGTGGATGAGGAGTACAGGCACTAGGGAGTGAGGGTGCGCGCGTGAGTGCGTGTGTGTGTGTGTGTGTTGGCACTACCTCTGGGTCCTGGCCTTACTGAGCATGGGCAGAAAGCACCTCATGCCCTTGTTTTGGCTCCGGAGGCTCAGATGCGCGGGTGGAGATGTTCCCTCACTGAGCCAAAGCCAAGAAGCCCCACTTGCAGGCCTGCCTTCTTAGTTAATTAAACATTCGGCCCGCGTGCCCAGAGATGCTTTTATGCTACATTATTTTTCAGCTACAGAGGGCCCTAAAGACACCAAATCTAGGTTGGATCTCTGGGCCCTCCTCTTGGCATCCCGCCAGGGATCTCTCTGGGTGCCCAGAGACAAGCACTTGCCTTCCCCACAGCCTGGCTCTCCCCTGCCAGTCAGTGTCCAGGCAGCCCTCGAAGCATCCTCACCCTCTCTCCCCTTGGCCCTCCTGCCTTGCTGGGTCACAGCAGGCTCGCTTAGGTGACATTTTCTATGGTAGCACCTGCAGCCACCTCTTGTGGCTCAGGAATGTGGCTTCACAGGAGGATACAGACAGAGGGAACATTTGTGTATGTGCAGCTGCGTGTGTGCAAGTGTGGACAGGCTAACGTGTCTATTTGTTGCATGCACGTGCGTACAATGCGTACAGTGCGTCCATGCGTGTGTACTCATGTACACAGGTCTCTGCACGTGTGTGAGCATGCATGTGCATGTGTGTCTGGTGTGTTCTGCTCTCCTCAGCTCAGTGTTTGAAAAATTCATCAGAAGACAAGCAGTCCCAGAAGGAATGGAGTCAACAGTGGTTTTTCCAGCTCATGGAGCAGCCTGGGTTTATGCCCTGCCCTGCCTGCGGGCTCTTGGCCTCACAGAGAGATGGGGGGTAGGACTTCCAACAAATCTCAGCCTTCTAGTGCCCTGTCCTGCCCCCACTCGCCCTTTCCTACACTCCAGCTCTCTGCTCTCATCCTCTGGGTGGGACGCACGTCCCAGCCAGGCAGCAGGAGTGGGGTGGAGAGTGCTGCCCTTGGGCCCTGTCCCTCTCTCCCCCAGAGTCGGGGCCGCTTTCCACGCCCAGGGGCACCTCCTCCACCCTCCTCCTTGAGTAGCTCTTAGAACAGCACAACAGCTAATCAAGCAGCATGTTCATAATCAGCTCTGATGGGTTCTTCTGCAAAAGCGCATTCTAATGAAGTGGGGAGAGGGAGACTGGGAGAGAGCGGGGATGATGGGTTTAAGCTTTCGGACAGGCAGGGGCACAGGGTCCCAGAGCCCTCATACAAATGCTGCTTCTCGGTCTGGAGAGAAAACAAGTGACTATAGCCCTTCTGGGGCTGGATTTGCAGACCCTGTGGGTAGGCAAGGGGCCATGTGTGCACACACGCCTGTGTACTATACACACACATATGCCCCTGCTTTTGAACTTCAAGCTTGTGCTGTGTGCCGGGAGCCACATGTGCCCAGTGCAGGGGCTCTGCCCTCTGTGATCACACACACACACACACACACACACACACACACACACACACACACACACACGCACGCACATGCACGCGCGCGCACATGCCCCTTTCCCTCTCCCAGGGCTGGGAGACATGGTCGCTCAGCACAATCACAACAGGCCCAGCGAGTCGCTGAGACGGAATGCATCAGATTCAATTCATTAGGACTGATCGCTCCCTGAATGGGGCTGAATAATTGATGAGCAGAAGCAGCTTTCAGGATGTTCCGCATACTCGGAGGCTCGCTGGAGCCTTGGTATTTATTTATTTTTTTAAGCCAACAAACCCGGCCAAATGCTCGCTGGTGCAGGCGGGTGAAGGGAGTAGAGCAAAGGTTAGATGTTTTAATATGTGATGTTTACACTGTAAACTCTCGGTCCACGGCTTGTGACAGAAATGGATATAGGCAGGTCGCCCCGAGATGCTGGGAACGGAAGGCAGGCTGGGGATGGGGCCTGGGGGCTGTGAGGTTCCCGCCAGCACAAGGCCCCTGGGCTGGGCAAAGGTTTTAGCCTGAAAGGGGGGGCCAAGATGCCCCTCAGCCTGGCTGGGGTGCAGCAGTGGAGGGGGGGCCAGCGAGGCAGATGCTGTTAGGGTCTCCTCTCTCCTCCCCAGGCTGGAGATGGGCCACAGAGACAGCCCGTCCCCCAGTTCTCAGGCTCAGAGCCAGGCTTCCCAGAAAGTCACTCCAACCCAGACTAATGTCTCAGTTTCAGCTCAAGAAACAAACACTGTCTGGCACTGTGACAGGTGGTGGACGCACAAGGGCGCATGGGACACGGCCCCAGTGTGCCGATGAGGGTGAGCCCCGGTGACCGGAGCAGAGGGGTGAAGCACTGATTGCACGTTTGCTGCTACCTTCCGTTTCTCCAGCTGTTCTCCTGACATCTGCCCCGGGAGGTCCCATCTTCACCATACGCGTGAAGGGGCCCAAAACGGAGGCAGCATCTGTCTCCCCAAACCTTTCCTTCCCCCAGACTCCCCTCTTCCTGTCCACAAGGCCTCCACTCCATCTTGCGTCAGGAGTCTGGGGCCCCCTGGGGCCTTCCCCCTGTGCCAGGGCCCCTTTGCCGGCCCAGACCCCCCTGCTTTCTCTTCCTTCCCATGGGCCCTAGAGCACAGGCTGGCCCCCTCTCCGGGTTCATGTGGTCCCTTGGGGATATGCGTGAGCCTGCCCTGGCTCTTCAGAAAGGGACATAAGCCCCTTACCCAGCACGGCCACCACTGACCCAGTGACTTTCCACCCCAGCTGCCTGGATTTTACTGACCTCTCCTTAGCCAGGCCTGGCAGGCGCCACCTCTCCATCCTGCCTCCTAGGTGACCAGGCCACCCTGCCCTCACCCACCGTCCAGACAATCTCCAGGCCTGTCAGTTCCAAAGAATGTGTTTGGGAGGGAGCTTCACACCCCCGCACAGCCCCTAAACCCAGGGGACAGCTGTCGTCTAGTCACGAATTCATTTATTTGCTCATTTATATGCATTCATTTGTTTAATCCACAGACATTTACTGAACGGCTGCCATGAACCAGGCACTGTGTTAGGTGCCCCCGCACAAAACACAGACCTCACCCAGGTAAGTGTGGCGGGCCTGGGAGGGAGGAGAAGTTTAGGCACCAGGCGGTGCTCTCCAGGCCTCCAGCTGCGTCAGCAGGTGGAAGGTCCTTGCCCATCCCATAGAAGCAGCCTCGGCCGGCCAGTCTGAACCCTGGAAGGGAGTCAGGGCACCCAGCACATGCACCCTCCACCCAGCTTCTTGCTGCTTCCGCTCTGCGACTCCTGCCCCTCTCCTACCCGTTGGTCTCTCAGGGGCCCTGCTGAGTTCTGGGTGGTTCCATGCTAACATCAGGGGAACAATATAGCCTGTCCCCTCTGACCTGGGCCTCTTGCCCAGGAGCCACTGACCCCTCATGCCCCTGGGCCAGTGCTGCCGTGTCGTGCAGCCCACAGAAGGAACTGGAATGTAGAGGTACCCGTGGCCTTCTTATGTACCCCCTACAATCTCCCCCCTCCCAGCCCCCAGCAATCTTCCACCCTGCCCCCTTTTGTCCAAACTCCAGGCCGGAGCCCTCTCTTCCGTGGCTTTCCACTCCCTCAGGATTGCCTGCCGCTGCCTGAGTGGCTGGCTGAAGAGTGGCCCACAATCCTGGGTGACCAGGAGGGCTCCGGTTCAGGCTGGAAGTTGGGGGAGGCCTACCTTTGACGGCCACGTGGACGCTCTGGCTGATGGAGAGCTGCGGCTGGATGAGGACGCTGCACAGGTACTCCCCTTCGTCCATGCCCTTCTGCACATCAGTCAGTTTGAGGGTCCCGTTCTCGAACACCACCTGGCGGTGGTTGTCGGGCAGCAGGAGGGCATCCTTATACCACTTGATGGAGTAGTAGGGGTAGCCGATGACCCTGCAGTTGATAAGGGTGTCCCGCCCGGCGACAGCTGTGATGTTCCTCATCGCCCGGATGCTGGGGGGGCCTGGGCAGGAGTTGGGAGGGAGGGGGAGGGGAGGGGCGATGGCGCGGTTAGCCAGGGACGGCCGGGCGCTGCCCCGCGATGCTCTTCTCAGTTGCTTGGACTCGGAAACTCTTAGGGGATGGAAATTTGGCAGGGGGAGAGGGAGGCCTTTTTTATAAGACTAAAAGCAGAGAGCTCCCCTGGTGGCGCAGTGGTTGAGAGTCCGCCTGCCAATGCAGGGGACACGGGTTCGTGCCCCGGTCCGGGAGGATCCCACATGTCGCGGAGCGGCTGGGCCTGTGAGCCATGGCCGCTGAGCCTGCGCGTCTGGAGCCTGTGCTCCGCAATGCGAGAGGCCACGGCAGTGAGAGGCCCGCGTACCAAAAAAAAAAAAAAACCCACAAAAACAAAAACAAGACTAAAGGCAGAGGTTGGAACTGGGGGCCCCCGTGGTCTCTCCCGGACTACTGTTACTATCTTCAATTAGTTGCAAACAGACACGTTTGCATTCATTCATGCCCAGGGCGAGACTCCGTTCCCCTAACGGGAGAGGCTAGATGAGCGAACTAAAGCCTCACCAAGAAGTTACTGGGATTTGGGAGGGCGAGTCCTCATTTATGAGGAGGTTAAGATTCGGGGGTGAAAGTGGAAGAGTAGAGATTTTGTTATTTTCATTTGATTTGCTCATAATGGTCTTGTACCAAAAAGGATCGCACATACATTAACTATTTAAAGGACGATAGGAAGGTCTTCAATGGATGAGTTTCTTTCAACAGGTAAATGTGTTTTGTGGGCCCCTGAGAAGGGGCTATAAAGAGGGGCTCTGATCACACTGGCGGAGGGGAGGGAGTGTCATCACCTGGGTCAGGTAGGCGGATGGCCACGTGGGAATTGCAAAGGGGGCTCAGAGGCAACCATGCAGGGTTAGTGCTGGAATGGGTACATGAAACTCTGGGCTTCCAGCTCCCCCCCCAGTAGGTGAGGGGCAGGACCAGGGCATCTCCCACGACCCTGCAGCTCTGTCCCCTTCCAGTTCAGAGAGGGTGGGAGGGTGGCCAAAGGGAGGCCACATTTCTCATGGGGGGTCGGACACCTGGCACAGGTGAATTTAGCATGAACCCCCCACTCCCCTTCCCCGTGCCTATGACAGCCACCAGTGCCCCTAGTCCAGCGCCCCTTCTCCCCCACTCCCCTGTGCCTCTTCTGCTCTCGTGTCAGGGCTCACTGGTTGGGTCAGATGAGGACCAATCTGACACCACAGGGCTGCAAAGAGCTTCAGAGGATCCTCTGCTCTCACCACAGCAACCTGGAGACCTGAGGCACGGGGATGGTCACCTTGAGGACTCCTTCCCCCTCTCTTGAAGGTGCTTGCCTTGGGGCACCCTCACCCAGCCTGAGTCCCCTATTCTTGATGGCTGGGGTCTTGGAGGGTAGCCAGGGGAGGGTGGACTGAGAGATGCTGGTGCCCTGGCTCCTGGCTGCTTACACCTCCTGGAGTATTGTGGGAGTGGGATACAGCTTCGGTGGACACCCCTATCAAAGGGCAAGCCTGGCCCCACTTCCCCTTCCTTGTCCCTGGCCTTGCAAGGCCCTGGTGGGACTGTAGGCGCCAGTGGAGCACTTAGTGTACCTGGGGCCAGAGAGATTGATGGGGAGGAACGGGGTGGGGGGCAGGATTGTGGGAGGGGTGAAGGGGTATGGGGAATGGGAATGCAAAGGGGGAGAACGGTACCAGACACACACACACACACACACACACACACACACACACACACACACACACACACACACACGAATGGATGATGGGATTTGTGGAGGGCAGGGAAACGGGGAGAGAGAGGAGAGAGACCTCTACTAAAATCAAAATGACGATTAAGAATAAGTACTAATCACCACAAGAAGAATGGTAAGCACAGAGATGGCAAAGGAACTCAAAAGCCTATTCTGATATTTAAATGTAGACAGGCACCTCTTACGTTTATTCGCGCCTGATATTCAGCACTGCCCACCGAGTTCCGCGCCGTGCACCGGTACACGCCCCCGTCGCGGATCTGGGGCCCCGTGACATTCATGTGGCTGATGGTGGTGCCGTCGGACATGGTGTACTGGCTGGTGCGGTGGCTTCCGTCCCGCATGATGGGCTCGTCGTCCAGGGCCCAGGTGACGGTAGGGGGCGGGGCGCCCTTGGCTGCGCACATCAGTGAGAACTGCTCCCCGGGGTTGACCACCTTCTCGCTGAAGGACGAGACGATGCGGGGCGTGCCGTCTGCAGGGAGCGAGGAGCCCCCTTAAGGCTCACCGAATCACAGAGAGACCATCCCCCCAGGCCACCCCACCTCGTCATGGGGAGGAGGCAACGCAGAGGACGTAACAATGGTAAAGCCCTTCCGCGTACTTCCAAGATTCATGTACCATCCGCAAAACCCTGTTTAGTGCACGTGAATGAAGACTCCTGGATTTGAATCCTCCCTCAACTACCTGTTAGTTCTGTGTCTTTGGGCAAGTTACTTAACCTCTCTGAGTCTTTCCATCTCCCCTCTGTGGAGGATGGAGATAATGGGGATAATGATTATATCCTCCTGGTACTGATGATGTGAGGAGTAAATGAATTAATGCATTCAAGATGCTTACACAGCACTCTGCAAGTGCTTAATAAATGTTAGCTCCTCTCAACTTTTCCTTTTCTGCCTCTTTCTCCTCCCTTTTTAAATAAAGCCATAGAGGCTCAGAGGTTAGCTATGTGTGGAACCAGGACCTGAACGGTCCAATTCCAGCTCTGATTCGAGTGGGAGGGGTGCTGGTGCTGTAACTCTGTTAGCAAAAGCCTGAAGCTTGAGTCTTAACATGTGAGCTGCCCGGGGCCAGTGGTGGTGGTGGGGTCTGTTTTGGGGCTTAAGTCTTGGTTAATGGAATAACCTCGGACAGCATAAGTAACCCCCGGGGCCCCACTTCCTCCATGGATCATGGGGGATGTAATCATTAACCCTGGCCATCCTTCCACACAGGATTGCTGTAAAGGATTAAAATAGGTGCTAAATCCTTGAAAAAGTCAAACACCAAAACACACATACAAAAAAAAAGCGAGGCAAATGTAACATGGCACTCCACATCCCACCCACATGTCACACCAAAATGCTGACGTTAACTCAGGCTGCCAGCCCCTGGCCCCATTTCTGAGGGAGAGCCCGGTGCCTGGTGGAGCCTGGTACTGCCTGGCGTGGCCACTGCCTCTGGCCTCTCCTCTGCCTCTCTCCCCAGCCCTCCCTCTCTGGCTGCCCCTCCCTTCCAGCTCATTGCCCCTCTCACCAGCCTCATTCTCCACATCCCAGCTCTGAACAGGTGGGCACCAGCTGCCCTGTGAGATCCACCAACGGCACAGGGGTACCCTCAGAGAGAAAATGCACTGGGTGGGAGCAGTCTGCTCCTGGGTGGGGAGCAGTTCAGACAGGAGGTCCCCTGAGATGAAAGGCACCCCTTTCACACTAGGCTGTGCCCAGCTGATGTGTTTCCTCATTGGGAAGAGCGACCAGGGATGGGGCAGGACAAGAGGAGGCAGGGGCTGAGGAAGGCAGTTTGCTGGGCACCGGGTGAAGGATGAGGGCTTAGTTTCGATGGATGCCCGGCTCTCATGCCCCACTTGCCAAGGAATGAGGACCCCTGGGCTGTAACAGTGAGACAGATACCCGTGGGGTTTGCCTAGGTTTGGTGTTTTCGTTATCACAGTGAAAAATCCTTGGAAGGAACAGGATTATGGGAGCAACAAAGGAGCTGGGGAACCACTAAATTTGTTGGTAAGGGTAGGGCCTCTGCTAACCCCCCCCCCCCGCATCTCTGTGCAAATAAGAAAAAGGTGCCTCCTCTGCGTGGCCACAGCCCAGTGTGGGTGCGTGGCTTGGTAAGTGGAGCGCAAGCTGCATTTCAATCCTCACCCTCTTAGTTGAGCACCTCGTGTAGCGAACGACCCGAACCACCATACACAGAAGTGCTGGGTGCGGAAACTTGCGGGGGGTAGTAGCTTTAAAAGGAGAGAGAAGCAGGTAGAAAGCCAGGTCCATGGTAAGAAACAGGGCCTGCTGTGAAGAGACCTCAGGCAGGGAGAGGATTCAAAAATCCAGAGGTTCCCAGCACCCTTCCAGAGCCTCTGGGAGACCGAGAGTCTTTGAGACCCTACTGAAGGCCCTTCTAATAGTGAAGTTCTAGTAATTTTGAAGGGCAGAGTCAACAGAGTATGGCGGTTAAGAGCCCTGAGTTCACACCCCAGCCCTCTTCCTTAGCAGGGCCGTGTGACCTTGGGCAAGTCACCGAAGCCTCGGTTTCCTCAGCGGTCAAATGGTTATTATAAAATAAAAAAAAAAGTATCTGCACACAGGGCCCTTGGGAGGATTAAATAAGACAGTGCATCTGCCTGGAGTGCTGTGAGTGCTGAACGAATGCCTCCTGTCTCTGGCCGGGCCGTAGGAGCCCTGAACCCGCCCGTCTGCTCCGGCGGCCCCAGCTCACCCTCAAGCACGATGATGGCGAAGTCCTGGGCGGTCTGGGCTTTGCGGGTGGCGAAGCACTGGTAGGCCCCGGAGTGGCTCTTCTGGGCCGAGGTGATGAGCAGGGTCTCGTTGCTGAGCCCGCGGATGGAGATGGCCTCGTTGGGCAGCAGCAGCTCGGTGTTGCGGTACCAGCGAATGGTGAACTCCGGGGAGCCCGTGAGGGCGCAGGAGAGGATGACCGTGCTGCCAATGCCGGTCTTCAGCTTCTTTGGTGTCAGGGTCACATGAAGAGGGTCTGTGCCGGACCAGGCAGGGGAGAGGCGAGGGAAAACAGGGAGGAAAAGAAAAGAAAAAGGACTCACTGTGAGTGGAGTGTGGCCAGGAGTGGGCTGTGGTCGCAAAAGTCCCCAGGAGTCAGGAGGCCCTGATTCTGTCTCCAAGACTCCTTGTAGCAGGGGGGACCAGGACGAGCGAATTCCTTTCTCTAGGGCTCAGTTTACTCATCTGTTAAATGGCAGGGTCAGGCCAGGAGATGTCTTTACGTCTGTTGTTCTGATGGCCTGTGCTTTCCTGATGTGGGCCCTTTGGCTGGGCGGGGCTGGGAAGCTCCCTTTGGCTCAGGAGGACGATGGGAGCTCGTCTCGTTCACTGTCCTTGCTGTCACCCACCCCAGAAACCAGGGAGGCACCCACGGCCGAGCCACCTGTCTCCTGTACTTATACAGATAACCACTTGCTACCTTCTGCTGGTCTGACTTCCTTTATATGCATCAGTTAATCCCCTGCCCTTCATCCTCACCACCCCTGTCCTGCTGCAGGCCTGCAGCTCCTGGCCTGGACCCATGCAGTACTCTCTTCTCCCTGCCCCCCTTTTCCCTGTGTCCCGCCATCGGTTCTCCATGCTGCAGCCAGCCACCGCCCTGTTCAGAACTTCCACGGCGCCCAAAAACTCAGCGTGGCATTCAAGGCCATCAAGGCCCTTGGGGACCTGGCACCCTTCTCAGCAATGCAGTGTCTAGACCAGCAGCCTGCCTGTGCTTCCTGCACACCCAGAGTCTCACCTAGAGCACCCTTTGCCCCCTCTACCTACTTCCTACTCATCCTTCACATTGAACTCAGGTGTCATCTCTTCCAGGAAGCCTTCCCGGACACCACTCTCCTCCCAGGCTGGGTTAAAGATCTCTCTTCTGGGGCTCCCTGTGTGTAACTAACACAAGACTAAGGTCATGGTCTTCTAATCACCTCTTTGTGTTTCTATCTCTCCCTCTGGACTCTGAGCCACTTGAAAGCAGGGTGGTGTCCCTCATCTTTATATCACTACTGCTGTCTGAGTCATGTTGATCGCTTCACTGGCTGGCTGGCTGGTTACCACTCCCAAGCTGGCCTCTCTCCCTTCATCTCCATGCGCTTGGGGTTCTGTACAGGAGCCTTGGACCCCCAACGAGGGAGCTTGCAGGAGATGGGGGCACGGCAGGCCCGTCTGGGGGGGCACAGTCAAAGCACACACGAGTCTGCTCACACTGTGCTCTCCCTACTCACTGCCAGAGCCTCTGCCTGCTGTCCAGGAAATGTCAGTGCAACGTGACGCAGGTGGCATCCTGCTTGTCCCAGTCACGAGCCAGGGCTCTCAGGGCCCTGCCAGCCAGCCAGCCGCTCTCTCCTCACTGCCCCTGCACGGGCTAGGATGCGTGGGAGGCTTGGGGGCAGAATGATGTGGAGTATGGGAAGCACTGCTTTCCTCTCCATGAACCTGGCAGAGAGGAGCTATCACAAGGATGGAAGACAGAGAAAAGCCAAGTCACTTCCCTTTGAACCTGGTTGTCCAGCCAAGCCCAGTGTGGCAGAGGGTGGGGAGCTGTCTCAGAGGAGAATGAGGTGTACCCTTCCACTCGGGGGCAGGGGCAGGCGGTGCGTGCACACAGCCGTAGGCAGTTACTTACTGTGAGCGTGCTCTAGGATGACAGTGTGTTACGTGGAGGAATGTGTGTATCTGTGAGTGTATATGGGCACCATATATGTGTGCACGTGTGTATGGGGAGGTGGGCATGTGAACTTTCAACACATCTGCCTGTGTGTGTGTGTGTGTGTGTGTGTGTGTGTGTGTGTGTGTGTGTGTGTGTGTGTGTGTAAGTACCTGCCTGCCTGTCTGTCCTGAGGCAGGAGCTCTGAACACCAAATTACTCAGAGTTAAGTTTGCTACTTTTCCAAGGATTTGGGGGTACGTGGCCCTCCTGACCTGTTCCCTGAGACAGTGTGTGTGTATGAATGTGAGTTTGAGTGTGTGTATGTGTGTGTATAGCAGGAGGGGTTGAAGGTAATTCTAGACCAGACAATTTTGGACAGTGCTTAGGTCAAGAGGGTACTAATCCTGGTCCTTCTACCTGCCTCCTCTGCGGTCCAGGGTTTGTCTATATAAGAGGACCGCCCCTTCCCCCCAAGCCTTCAGCGTCGTAACCTAAGCATTTGTATTATGAACTGTTGCTCCCAGAGCATTTCTTGGGGCTGTTCCTGCTCTTCCAGCTTCACAGTGGATTCGCAGAGGGGGGGTCTCTTCCCCACACTGCAGATAAATGTGCTCCAACTGCCAAGACCCCCTTGACTGTGGGGAGGACACTGGGCCCATATCTGGGCTGAGGGCGACAGGACAGCAGAAGGCCAGGAGGGGGTGGGCTCTGTGTGGTTCTCTGGTCCACCTGAGGGTCCGCAGACCTGCAGCTCTGTGCTCATGAGATAGGTGGTGAGCTGGGCGGAGAGCATCTTTGGTCAATCTCAACGGCAGAGCGCCCCTTTCTGCAGGGTGGGGATGGGATCCCCTCTGGATGGCCTCTTTCTGCTGCCCAGGCCGAATCCCTCACAATGCCCTCGGGTGCAAAGTTCAAGGACTCAGGCTACTGCTGCCCCACAGGGGTGAGATCCCACAATCCTGGGTCTCCAAATCTCTAAATGTCAGCCCCGCTGCTGCCAACACCTTCCCTGCAGCCCCGAGAGCAGGGAACTCGAGGGAGGGATGGCGGGCCGGGGGGCAAAGGATGCCCCTGGGTCTCATAAGTCCCCCTCCAGGGTTCTCTCCCTAGCTTCAGCCCCTCTGCCTCGACCTCTCTGCCCTTCCGGCAGCTCAGCAGCAGCGGGGGTCTGCGAAGACCTCCTGCTCTCCACACGTGCTCCCTGGGCCCTGGGGCTCTGGGATGGGGAGGAACAGGAAGGACCAGAGTTAATGCCCAACTGGCAGGTCCTGGAAAGGCTGCCTTGGGTGTTTGCCTCCAGCGTCTGCGCTGATCAATCGGTACTTCTATTAATTATCACTAAATATTCTGAATGTCGCCTCTGGTGGGTTCATATGTCCTCTGATGGATTCACGTCAGCATTGTTTCCTTTAGTATAGACTCTGCCTCCTCCCAAGAAGCTGAGAAGCCCTGTGGGCTTATCACATCACCGTCATTGTCGCTTTTGACCCTCGTGACCTCTGGGAGGTCGGAGGGCCAGGGTTATTATCCCCTTTGACAGAAAAGGGCACAGAGATGATGCCCAGGGCTATATGATTTTCCCCAAGTCAGTTACGATCTGGTGATATCAGAACCAAAAGGCAGGTCTTCTGATTTCAAACCCAGTGCTTTCCCCAGGACACCAACCTGCCTTCCCCAACCAGGGAATCATCCCCTGGGGCCGGCCAGAGGCAGGGGCGGCTGCCCCCACGCCCCTCCCCACCACACACGGTGCTCTCAAAGGTTACTGAAGCTGGAAGAGGGGCTTCCCCGCTCACCGATGACTGTGAGGGTGCCTGTGGCCTCTGCCGAGCCGAAGGTGTTGGTGACCTCACAAATGTAGGTGCCGCTGTCCTCGGTCCGCAGGTCACTGATGGTCAGCCCCGTGATGTGCTTGGTCCAGCGGCTATCAGCTGGAAGGGGTCGGCCATCCTTGAGCCAGCGGATGGCAGGGATGGGGTAGCCGGAGGCGGTGCAGGGCAGCTCCATGTTGAGGCCGGCCCACACTTCCTGGGAGTGGAAGCCGTCCAGGATGGTGGGGATCGACTCGGCCGGGTCTGGAAGGCAGAGAACACGAGAGGTCCTGGCCAGCCCTGGGTGGGAGCAGGAAGGCAGGCCCCCAGAACTTGCTGCCCACCAGTGCCCGGAGTGAATGATACCCAGTGTGGGAGGCTCACTGTGTCTCCTTGTGCCCCAGACTCTGGCCCAAATGCTCCTACTCGGGCCAGACGGAGGCCCTGAGAAGCACGGCTGGGAGCAGGGGCTGGGGGAGGAGAGGATATGGTGGGCAGACTAGGCTAGAATGACAGACAGACAGACAGACAGAGGGAAAAAGGGAAACAGCAAGAGACACAGGGAGGGAGGGACTTTCCTACAAACAGTCCCTGTGACATGAGGATCCTGACATCTTGGGTTTGTAATTCTGGTCAGTCTCAGTCTGGGCCCGTCAAGGATGGGCCTCCCTGTCCCCTCCTGTCTCTTCCCACCTGCAATCTGGGCAGGCTCAGAGGGGGCAGTGCCTTTCCACCAGGGCCCAGAAGGGTTCGGAAGTTAAGCCTTCCACAAAGCACACTGGCTACCCCAACGATGCTTCTGTGTTTTGCATTCCCAAACCTAGAGAAAGCAGCGACTGTGGGCCTGCGCCCTACATCGCCCGAGGCCTAGGCCCTCACTGGTGGGATTCTGTGTGTGATGCCCGTGTTATGTGAGCGGCGTGCTGGCTGCTACCTCAGTCTAGTTCTCACCCTAAAAGGCCTCTCTGGGTTTTCTGCCCACCGGGGACCTTCCCCTGATGTAAAACTCCCATAGGCTCCCTCTACCTACATATTACAATCCACACTTCTTATCCTGAATTAGGCCTTCTGGGATCTGTGATCTCACGCCAACCAGGTCCCTGGCTTGGCCTGCCTCCCGTCCCCCGACCCCTTTCTGATCTCACCAGTTCCCCACTCAGGGCATGCTGTCCGCCAGCCCACTCTTCTTGGCCAACTCCTACTAATCTTTCAAAACCAGCTTCAACGTCACCTCCTCTGGACGCCTCCCTCAGGCCACTTTCACTGGATTCCCATAGTTTTCCTTTGCTTTCATTTTATTTTCAAGCAGCCTTTTCTTTTAAAGAAAAAGAATGAAAAGTGCAAATATGCACATGACAAAACTTCAGAAAGTAGAGGAGGGCACACAGTGCAAAGGGAGTCCCCCTCACCCCTGCACCCAGCCACCCCACTTCCCTCCCAGGGGCGACCACTGTCGCCACGTCCCCCCAGGCCCTTGCCAACAGCACTTAGCACCAGGCCATGTATCTGGCTCCCCGGAAGGCCGAGAGCTCCTCGAGGCAGCGCTGATCCCCTACGGCATCTCCACGTGCCTGGCACAGAGCAGGGCTACTGAACCATCTGAGGGAGGGTGTCTGAGGGAGGGTGAACGGGGGCACGTGGGCATGGGGCGGGCCGGTGGTCTGCCTTTTCCACATGGCAGAACTTTACAGGCTCATGGAATAGTAGAGCTGGCTTAGGGACTCGGAAGGCACACACAGATGAGGGCCTGGAGACCAGAGAGGTGCAGTGACGTGCTCAGATCACACTGCAGAGCCAAGATCCGAAACCAGGTCTCTGCCACCCTTGTTCAGTAAATGGGGTCTAACCCCGGATTCTGCTCCAGAGTGAACCGTGAGAGCGCTGATGCCCCTCTCGGCCCCTTCTTGACTAAATGGGAAACTTCCTCTGTCCTCAGCTCACCCGCGCCACCCCCCCCCCTCGCCCCCTTTGGAGACAGGCTGAGCTAGGAATGCTCCTCCCTGGGGAAAGAACTTTCCAGAAGATTCTCTGCTCCTTCCCTATTGTCCATGGCTTCTCACAGGGAGCCTGAGACTGGGAATCAGGAGACCCAGGCACCAGTCAGCCTGGGTCACTGATAAGCCGTGTGACCTTGGGTGAGTCTTATGATCTCCCAGAGACTGAGTTTCCTCGTCTGCACGTGGAGGTGATACCACTGCTTCCAGATCTCCTAAGGCTGTTGTGGGCAACAGAGCAAAATGTGTGTCAAAGAGCTCGAGTGACACTAACCCACCACGCAGACATGCCCGGCGATTACTATTCTGCCCCCGCCCGCCCTCCCTCCCTGCCAGCTTCTGCGGCCTCTTCCCCATCCTGTGGGAATGGTTGGGCTAAACAAACTCGGTGCCAGGGAAGAATTACTCAATGTGACACTTAATTGATGCAAAATACACAAATTCCGTGGCGCACCGCAGAATTTACAAGCGGAGGGGCCCATGGGGTGGTGGAGGAAGGGGCTGGGGGTGGGGATGGAATTAATCGCCGAGTCTCAGGCGTGAAATTAAATTCTGAGGGAAAGAAACCTCTTTCATTACTCTGGAGCAGAAGTAAAATGCTGTGGCGTGTATGGTGGCAGCCTGGGGGGATCGGGGGCTGCCAGGGCCAGTGCAGGGCTGGGAGACAGATGGCCTGGTCCTGAGAAATCTCTGGGGATACGCTGGGGCTGGGCTGGCGGGGGGTAGGGGGTCAGTGTGCCCCGGGGTCGGGGTCGGGGGCTGCTGGGACCTCTCCCAGCTGGCTGAACAGTTCTGCCCTGGAATATGACTTCTGCACCTGGCTCGGCACCCCGTGAGCGGGGGAACCCTGGTCCAGTCTCTCAGCCTCTCTGGTCCCTGGTGCCCTCCTTTATAAATGCAAATGATGGTGCCTCTTCCACAGAGCTAACGCCCATGACAGCACTTGGTAAACTCCAAAAAGCACCTCGATGTGACGAAGGGTTATTAGGTTGTATTTTTACGGGGCTCAGTCTTTCCTCACGACTGCCTCCTCTTCAGAGAATTAACAGAAAAATGAAAAGTCCTTCCCCGCCCCCGCCCCCACCCCCTGAGATGTAGTAGGAATAATAATCCAGAGACAATAGAACAACAATAACAAGGACCACAACAAACAGCAGCTACTCTCTGCTGAGCCCTTCCTGTGTGTTCGGCCCCAGGCTAAGCTTTCTACGCGCGGTACCCTATTTAATTCTCACAACGACCCCAAGGAGAACATGTCACTCCCATTTTACAGATGGGGAAGCTGAGGTTTGGAGACATTATTGATTTGATGCCAGGTTGTACAGCTAGTGAGTGCTGAAGCTAAGACTGAAACCTTGGTCTGATTCCTGAGTCCTTTTTCCAATACGTCTCACTCTCTCCTTCCCCCGTCCCTCCCTATTACTTAATCAAACACCTGGTGAGAACTGAGAAAACCGCAGGTGTGGTTGCTGCCCTCATCCAGTGAGCATCGATAAGGCACTGCGGAGGGGATCATTCTGCCCCTTCCTCTTGCCTTTGTACCTGGTGAGGAGGAGGGGCAGCCATCCCTTGGGGTGTGCCGGGCTCAGACACCCTCAGCCACCAGGTGCCCTGGCAGGGCCCAGCTCTGCCAGGACATGCAGCTGCATCTCCCATCCCTGATTCCAGGGGCTGGCCCGGAGCTTCTGGCCAGGGAGGGATGACACCCTTCCCGACCACCAGCCCCAGGAGCTCACAGGGTTCTGGCCACTAAGGAGTGAAACATCTCAGTTGAAAGCTGCCTTGGGACTGACCCCTGCCCTCAACTCTGGGAATGGATCTGAAATGTGAGGCTCTGGGCGGAGGCCTGAGCCCTCCTGACACGAATCTCCTTCTGCACTGCCTCACTTGGGTATCAGTTGCATTTTTGCCGAGACAAGCTGCTTGTAGATTGCCTTGTCACATCACATCACATCAGGGCCCGCGTCACTCCTGGGGCCCCTTCCCCTCCGCTCCTAACGTCTTCCACCCTGTCGCAGTCATCTTGTCTATCCTTGTCTCTCTGTTAGGTTTCTGTTTTTCTCTGCCCTATGTTTTTCTCTCTCTGTGCCCATGCCTCTCCCCTTTTGTCGTCTGGCTGCCTCCCTGTCTTTGCTTCTCCGTTTCTCTATTTGGGCTTCATCTCCTAGTCTCTGGTAGCATCTCCCATTCTCCGCATCCCCACCCGCCATCCCCAGCTGGTGGGCAATGAGAGCAGAAGGAGAAGGGTTGGCATATCCTCCAGTTTAAAGGGTGCCTTTTTTGAGGGACAAGAGTGGAAGTAAGATTAGTAGGATGAAGGGGCTAAATATTCGTGCAGGGGAAAGGAGCAGGCCTGCAGGAGGGAGTATTTCTGTGCCTTTCCCACAGCGTATGAAAGACATGCAAATGAGATGCAAAACACTACACAAACAAGTCCGTATAATCTGGAAGGTAACCACTGACACGTTTGGGAATTGGGCTGCAGATGGCAAGGTCTAGCCACAAAGATGGGGCCACACAGCACAGCCCCATCTCCTCCCCACGTGACAGTGCGGTTTCCCTTGGCACTGATTAATTCCACAAATATTTACCTAGCACCTACTATGTGCCAGGCACAGGGCCAGGCTCTGGAGACACAAGGGGGAATCAGAGAGCCCGATCCTCGCTCTCCTGGCTTCCGCTTTTCCGCTCTTGCCCCCAAATGCACCAGGCAAATAAGAGGGGGTCCTGGATAGAGTCACCTGCTGGTCAGGGTAGTCCTCGGCAAACCACAGAATGTCAGAGGTAGACAGAATCTGAGCTGTCACCTAATCTAGCTCCTTTTTCAGAGATCCAGAGACATTGCATGATTTGGTGGGGGCTAGTCCCCAAACCCAGGTGTTCTATCAGTTCATCTCCCTTCCAAAAGCCACTCTGATCCCACCTCCACAAGAGCAGAGATTTTCAAGTTGCAGGTCACAAACTGTTAGGAAGTTATGAAATCCATTTGGTGAGTTGCGTCCAGCATTTAGATAAATTGAAGTGGGATAGAATAGAATAGAAAATATCAGAGTGCATCGCGACGCACGTGGTAGGAAATACCAGCGTGCGTTGCATAGGTCATGATGTCTGTGGATCACTGTCCGCAGTTTGAAAAGTGCTATTCCGGAAAGCCTTCCTTGAAGAGCGCCAAGTGCCCTTCTTTCTTCTGTGACTGGGGCACGTGTGTGGTGTTTGATTAGCGCCTTCCATGAGGGTGTGCAGCTGGAGGATGCTGGGGTCGGGGGCTCAGTGTGAATTCTGGCTGTGCCCCCCACTGGTTAAACAGTTGGGGTAAGTTGCTTGGCTTCCCTAAGTTCTGGTTTTCTCACCTGTAGAAATAAGGAGAGCAGTGCACACCTCACCAGGCTAGTACACTGCCTAAGATACAGCACATAAGTGAAATTTCTGGCACACAGAGGGATTCAGTAAATATTAGCTTTCATCCTTCCATAAGGAGCTATAATCACTCCAGAATAAAAATCCTTATTTAATTTAGAGGTTTATTTTTTTTAACCTTTTGTTTGCCTACTTTCAAATGTTGTGAGGTGGGCTATAACAAAAGACATACATGTATTCAAAAATAGATAGAATAGAATCCTAAAAAATTCTTAGGGACACAAGGAAATACAAAATCTCCCTAATCCAATCCAATCCCATCGAATCATTACTATGTTTGCATAGCAGATTGTATCTATGAACTTCCTGGCAGCAAAGGCAAAAAAGGAACGACAGGATAGGTCCCATACCCCTCATTATTTGATAAATGGTAAAATAACAATTCTTCAGGAGAGTTAAGCTTCCTCAGGTATAGACTCCTGAAAAGAATTTAACTGTAGGGTCCTTATGTGAAGGATACCCAAAACCAAACTGGACAAGGTCTCCCCCAGTGGTTTCTGCACCTGTGTTCTTTAACCTCCTTCTCTGAATCCCCTGAACACACAGCAGACTCCCTGATCAGTGGTGCCGACATGCCCACCCAGTCCCGGGGGTGGGCTGGTGCCCTTCCTCCCCAGCCTTCTCGCCTACCTGTCACGGAGAGGCGGGCCCCGTTGCTCTGCCGGGTCTCCCCGCTATACTTGTGCTTGGTGATGCAGCGGTAGGTGGAGAGGGCGTCCTCCTTCTGCACGTCAGAGATGTACAGCCCGCCGTGGTAAGTAATAAAAAACCTGTTTTCTGGAGACATAATCAGGACACAGTCGATTACTCCTCTGGCTGGGCACACTACCAGAAGCAACTTGGGCCTGCAGGTGGCCTTCTCCTAGGCCAGGACTGCTGCCCAGGGGAGGGGAGGTGATGGGGAAAACAAGGGGGTGAAGCTGATGTAGTGCTGAAGGCAGGAGAGCACCTCTAACCAATGAGGATTTTCCATGTGCAAATCAATAGAAATTACAATGATTATTCCTTTAAATGTAGATACTTCAGCTTTTTACAGGAAGATGTTGGGCTTTGGAGTCAGACTAAGATCTGGGTTCCAATCTGACTCTTTTACTTATTAGCTGTGTGACCTTGGGAAAGTTACTTAACCTCTCTGAGCCTTATCTGTGCAACAGGGTGCAAATAATCCTTCATAGAGTATTATTATTAGAGTATTATTATTATTATTAAAAAATAATAAAGTGTCTGGCACACAGTGTGTGCTCTCTTAGTGAATATCAGTCCTCATCTTTCCCATCTCTTTGCAAGAGTTTGCAAAGCTTTAATGTTCATTGCTTGCTTGTTCTTACAATTGTTTGAGGTGTCATCTCCATTTTAAAATCACACAGCCAGTAAGTGGATCAGAACTCAGGCCTTCCGGCTCCCAGCTCTCCCTTTGCACTGAGCCTAAACACACGCCTAAATCCCTTTCTCTCAGTTTTCATCATTTATTCACCCAAGAAACAATTATTGAGGATAAGCTATACTAGGAGCGGGGGCGTGGAGACACAGATTTACGATACTAATTCATCATACAGTTTTTGATACCATTTTGTTCAAGGCAAAGGTGCCAGCACTGCGCCCTCCACGGTCTCACTGCCGTGACAGCGCGAAGCAGAAAGGACAGAGTAGTTTCACCCATTTAGCTGATTACGAGACAAGACTACACTCCGAGGTAGAATGGATTTTCTTGTCCAAGGTTCTAAGGCAAACCCTGAACTTGAGCTAGTCAGGGCTGATTTTAAAAGGGGGAGAATGTGGACTTGAGGGTTGGGGAAGGGCTTGCATCTGGCTTTGGGACTCTCTAAGCTCATGGTTTCCCACCCAAGACCCAGCTAGACTGAGATCGAGAAGCTAATCTAGGGTCCCTCTGCCTGCTCTCTAGGGGCACAGCTGCTTCCCCAGGAAGGCATAGCAGACCTCAGGCTGCCATTTTCACCAGAGGGGGCATCAGAATCAGGACAGTGAACAATGACTTACAAGAAAGCTGCAGGGGAGAGGGTAATGCTGACCTCATACAAAGGACCTGCTAACATTGGACTGTCAGGCTTTCATAAGGAAACATTTTGGGTAGCCCCATGTCCTTCAAATCCTATTATTTCGAGGTCTGCTTCCTCCCACCTGGGTGCTGAGTGAGCCCTCTCAGCCACTGACAAGAGCCCTGATACTGGCTCATTCTATTAGGAATATCCTGTGGTGTCTCACCCCTCCAAGCATAAGCCCAAGATCTCAGCACCAGCAAACAGGGACCTCACCAAAGGATACTTTCCAACAATGAAAGCTGTAGAACTGCAGGGTTGAAAAGCTGAATGTGCTTGACCACATCTTTAACAAAGCTTCTCTGGCCTTCATTTGAATACCTCCAGGGCCGGGGAACTCACTACCTTATTTAGTGGCCCATTCCAAAATTGATAGCTCTGACTTTGAGAAAGCTCTCCCTTGCTCACCACTGAGCTCCATGGGTCCTGGTTTCTACTTGTTGGACCCTTACAGAACCAGCCTCAACCTGTGTTACTGACACACTCCCTCGCAAACTGGAAGGCAACTATCATGCCCTTTGACTTTTCATCAGGCTAAGCAGTCTCTGGATTTTATTTTTTAATCGTTATTTAGTATGGTTTTAAATAACTTCATCAATCTGACTGATCTCTCGCTTAATAAACTTTGGTTTATCTACAAATTTCTGAATTTTCCCTCCCTCCCTCCCACTCTCCACCCTCCCCTCCTTGTCTCCCTCCCTCTCTCCCATCTCCTTTCCATGTATCTTTGTACAGGACTAGACCTGCTATGTGGCAGGCACTTTGCCAAGTGGTGGGGATCCAACTGTCAGCTTATCTGACCAGGGTGGAATAGAGCAGGGCTACCAACTTCCAGCCTAAGCGGCATTAACTTTTTAGGGGAGATTGAGTGGGGGTGGGGAGGCAGACCCATTATACTACTGCTTCATACTCTGCCCGCAACTAAAGGCTCTGGTCGTGCGTTTGCAAGCTGCGGCTACGCCACTTTTCTTCTCTCCATCCTTGGACACCTGGCCATGTGGGCCCAGGTCCAGGACTTCACACGGATCCCTGCTGAGTGGCATCCTGTTGGGATCTCCCTAGATGAGCACTTGGCCAGCTGGCAGCCTGCCTGGAGCTTGTGGAGCCCTGCCCCGCCCCCTCCAACACGCAGACCACACCTTGTAGACTCCGGCTCAGTGCTGTGGGTAAAAGATGAAAAGGGAGCAGGAGGGAGCCAGGCCCTGCTGCCAGCAGTCAGAAGACCCACGCGGAGCACAGAGAAAGCCTGGCTCCCCCACCAGACTCTGCATGTGCCGTTTTGTCTCCATGCTGTGACATCCCAAAGTCAAATGCGGAAGCTCTCCCGTAATTTATTATGTAACCGGGACTGGGATGCAGAACTACTGGAGGGTGTTGCTGCCAATCAGAAGTATCAGGATTGGAGGTGGTGGTGGCAGTGGGATAAGGAAAAACAGGAAAGACCCTAAAATCAACCCTAGCAACCCACAGGTGCTCCAGCCTGGACAGCTAGGACCCTGTTGTCGCCAGAACGACACTGACAACGGTGCACTTGGCCCTAAGGAATTTTAAGCTGGGGAGGGGTGCTGCCATGCTGGTGGTGGGGAGCTGGGGTTTCTATAGCAACAAGCAGCTGCTGCATCTGATGTTTCACATCCTTCATTGTCCTCATTTTCCCCCTCCCTTCCCCCCTTCGTGTTCATATTTAATTGCAGTAACATTTCCAGATACAGTGTATCGCTCCTGAAACAAAGGCAGGCCGCAGCCAGGGGGATGCGCAGCGAGCAAGACAGGAAGGAGAAATCAGGGGTATTATGTTAATCCCCACTGGGGGGGACTTGTGCAACATCAGTTCTGCATGTTTGATGAGAATCAGATGATGGGCCCTGCTGGGGAAGGAAGGAGAAGGGGGCCTGTGGAGTGAGAGGCATACGGTGTGGAGAGCGGCGGAGGCACAGATAGCTGGTGGGGGGTTCAGAAGGGCCAGGGCTCCAAACACGGCTGGCCTCCAAGGCTGGCTCCAGCGGGGCGCCCTGGCAGTCTGGCAGCCCATCCTCCGCAGCCCAAATGGGACCAGCTATCCTTGGACTGGGTAGAGGAGCCATTATCCCACATCTTGTTTCCTCCTCCTTGGGGCAGGCTGCGTCCACCTGGAGTGGACAGCCAGGACCACCACGTCCAGCCCCCAGCCCGAGGCCGTTTGGACATGTGCGTCTGGGAGCATTTTTGGTTGACACCATAACTTGGGGGTACCAATGGCATTCAGTGGTCCGGTTAGAGCAACAACTATTCTACCCCAAATGCCAACAGTGTGCCCATGGAGGATCACTTGGTTTTAGGCTCTAGGACCAGGATATGGAACTGTCTAAATGTAGACTCTGCCGCTGGCGCTGCCTGACTGGTGCATCTCAAAGTCTGCAGTGTCATCTGAAACACGCCTGCGACCTGAGAAGTGCTGCGCATGGCTAATGAATCCTTTTCTGGTTTTTATTATTCCTCGAATACTCCAGCCTGCTTCACTATCCTTTTTCCTGGTGATCTGGAGCACAGCTCTCCTTTTTTTTAAAGCTAAATATTTATTGAGCATCCATTACATGTTAGGCCAAGGGCTTTAGGAACATTATCTCATTTAATCCCCACACCCCTTTGAAATGGTTATTATTGTTGTTACTAACCAAAGCAGAGAGGTTAAATAACCCACTCACAGTCACACAACTGATAAGTGGTAGAGCCTGGACCATTAGTCTACTTCCTATGCTCTTCCAAAGCTCTGTGCTAGGCTGACTCTCCTAGAACAAGAGCACTTTTATAGGGACACACGTTCAGCTGGCCTCTGCTTGATTGCTTCTGTTGATGGGGTCCTCACTTCCTCACGAAGGAGCAGTCATCCATTCAATTCAGTTTGGCTCCATTTATCGAGTCTTTGTGGAGCATCCTTAGGTACTGAACTGGGCTCCATGGAGAAGTCTTGAACTTGGTATCCGCCCTCTGGGATTCCACAGTTAGAAGAGAATGTTCTTCCACCAGGAAAGCTTTGGCCTTCAGTGTTGAGGGCTGGTGAAGGGTGGGGAGGGGGCTCGATGGAAGCCATTAGTGAGAAGAGGAAGATGAAGAGGGGCCGAGCCACCCAGCACTGGGGGACAAGCCCAGGACTGGGACTTAGGAGGCTGAGTTGGAGCCCTAGCTCTGCCACTAATGATGGGGTATATACTGGGTTAAATAGTGTCCCCCAAAGTTAATGTCCTCCCAGACCTTGTGAATACAAATAGAATCAGGTTAAAAAGAGGTCACACTGGATTAAGGTAGATCCTAAATCCAATCTGACTGGTGTCCTTATAAGAAGAGGGAAGTTTGGACACAGGTGCACACGCACAGGGAGGAGCCCGTGCGAAGATGGAGGCGGAGATCGGAGAAATGTATCTACAAGCAAAGAAAAGTCAAGGACTGCCAGCGACCCCAGAAGCCAGGCAAGAGGCAAGGCGGGATCCTCCCCTAGAGCCTGCAGAGGGAGCAGGGCCCTGCCCACACCTTGACTTTGGACTTCTGGCCTCCAGAACTATGACACAGTAAATCTCTGTTGCTTTAAGCCACCAGTTTGCGGTAATTTGTTAAGGCAGCCTTGGGAAATGGATACAGGGTGACCCTAGGGAAGTCCAGTCCTCTCTCAGGCCCTCAGTTTTCCCACCCATACAAAGAGGGAAGGGGTAGAGGAGGTATGTGTTTTTAACTGTGTTTGTACATTAGAATCACCTAAGAAGTTTTTAAAATTAAACTCAGAATCTCTGGGTGTGTGCCCTGGAAATTGGTATTTTTTAAAATTTATTTATTTTTGGCTGCGTTGGGTCTTCGTTGCTGTGCATGGGCTTTCTATAGTTGTGGCGAGTGGGGGCTACTCTTTTGTTGTGGTGCGCGGGCTTCTCATGGCGGTGGCTTCTCTTGTTGCAGAGCACCGGCTCTAGGCGCACGCGCTCAGTAGTTGTGGCTCGCGGGCTTTGTTGCTCCACTGCATGTGGGATCTTCCCAGACTAGGGATCGAACCCATGTCCCCTGCATTGGCAGGCGGATTCTTAACCATGGCACCATCAGGGAAGTCCTTGGTATTTTACAAAAGCTTTTTGGGTGATGTAATGTGAAGCCAGGGTGGAGAACAACTGGATTAGAAAAACTAAGTCCCCTTCACTCTGGAAATGGATGTCTCTGTGATCACACCAGACTTCTCTGAGTTCCATTTCTCCTTCAGGAAAACGGAGATAATAACTAGGACTTAGGTCACAGAGTTGTTGGGAGAATTAGATGAAAGATGAGTTACTGCATGGGAAGGTCTCCAGCACGTGGGTGGCACTGGTTAAATGTCATCACAAGTGGCTCCATCTCAGGGAGATGGTGGGCTGCACACCGCTGGGGGGCTCTCCACCCCTCCCTGTGGCCAGGCTTCCTGCAAAGTCTCCCCCTTCCTCTCAGTAGCTTGAAAGTAAAGGAGGCCCTCCTTGGCAATTCAGTGGCCTTGCACACACATGCTAAGTGAGCCGAGAACATCTTTTCTGTCTTTTTCTAAGAGGTCAGAGAGTTGGGCCTCGGAGACTCCCCAGAGCTGCAGGAGTCCCGGAGAGGTAATGGACAGAAACCTTGGGGCTCCTGGTGGCCCCAGAGGGCTGGGAGAGAAAATCTGTCTTCTGCAAAGGTGGGGCCCTCTCCCTTCCCTCAGGGAGGTGTGAGGGTGAGTTGGTGGGGAGAGGGTCCCGGGCAGAGGAGAGGGGAGGAAGGGTTTGCTGGAAGGTGTGACTTGGATAGATCCCCCTTCAACCTGTAGAGCAAAGGAAGGGAATTACTGAGGGAAGCAGGGACAGCAGCTTCCTAACTGGCCCTGCCCCTCCTCTGTCTTTTCCTAGGAGGCAGCCAGAGAGATGCTTCAAAACCTAAGTCAGACCATGTGGCTCCTTTGCTCAAAACCCCTCAATGTTTTCCCATTTCACTCAGTGTGAAAACAGTGTCTATCACAAAAATAGGCCCTTGATAAATATTTCTAGAATGAATGAATGAGTAAATGAATTCCCCAACTCTAAGTTTGTTTTATCCCCATGTGCAACTCAGAAAAGCCAGATCCCAGCTCTAAATTTACCTCTTCCAGGAAGCCTTCCCAGATTAGCCCACTCCCATTTCTGAGGGTTTGTACATCTGGCAAACCTCTTGCCACTGCTAATCACTGTTTCTACTATATTCAATTAGACTTTTAAAAATAACTACTTTTGAACATTCAGAAGTCAAGATTAAATAGTATGGCAGTTCCTCAAAAAATTAAAAATAGAATTACCATATGACCCAGCAAATCCACTTCTGGGCATATACCCAAAATAATTGAAAGCAGGTTGTCGAAAAGATGTCTGTTCACCCATGGTCATAGCTGCATTATTCACAATAGCCAAGAGATGGAAGCAACCCAAGTGTCTATTGATGGATGAATAGATAAAGAAAACGTGGTATATAGATACAATGGAATATTATTCAGCCTTAAAAAGGAAAAGAATTCTGTCACATGCTGTAACATGGATGAACCTTGAGGACATTATACTAAGTGAAATAAGCCAGACACAAAAGGACAAACACTGTGTGATTGACTCCACTTATAAGAGGTACTTAGAACTGTGAAATTCTTAGAAACAAAAAGTAGAATGGTGGTTGCCAAGGGCTAGAGGGACGGCAGAATGGGGAGTTGTTAATGTGTCTAGAGGTTCAGTTTTGCAAGATGACAATGAACTTAAACATTACTGAACTTAAACTGAAACGTTACTGGACTTAACACTTAAAATGGTTAAGATTGTAAATTTTACATTATATGTATTTTACCACAGTTAAAATGTTAAAGGTCAAGATTATAAAGAATTGGAAGGTGTCCTTGTGAGGCAGTGAGTTTCCTGTCATCAGGGGTAATTCAGTAGAGGCTGAAGAAGCACTTGGCTGAGATATTGCATAGAAGGCTTAAGTATTAAGTGAGGGAGATTAATTGATCCTCTTTAAGGTCCTTCCCTCCCAGCAAGTTATAAATTCCTAGCTTAAAGAAATCAGAGCAGCAAGACCCCTAGAAGGTCATCTACTACAATGGTTTTCAAATCAGTGTGCATGTGCTCATTTCTACCCCAGGGCCTCTGCTGTGACTATTCCTTCTGTGCCTGGAATGCTCTTTCCTTGACTCACCCCTGGCCCTGTTCAGATCTCTGCTCAAATGCCAACCCCTTGGAGAGGCCTTGCCTGACGCCTCTATCAAAATTAGGCTGAGTGCCACGTTCCTGCCCAATTCCTTACCCTGCCTTCGTGTCTTCAGAGCACATGGCGCTTTTTGTTGAGAGAGGGAGTTATTTTAGTATCCCAGCTCCAGAACGTGCTGGCACACAGTAGATGCTCAGCGAACATGTGTCGACTGAATGAATCCTACAGTAAAGGGGCGCTTCCAATGAGCTGAGACAGCTGGACCTCTAGCCTGGAGTCCCGTCCTGAGGTCCCCCGCACCCTGGGGTCTCTTCCCCCTCTAGCCCCCGCTGCCATGCTGCAATGTTTGGGCCTCTGCTCCCCGGTTAGGCCACTTTGGTCCTTGTCTCGGTTCCCCAGGTACAGGCGGGCACATCAAAACCAGACTGATGGTTTGGAGCTAACAAAAGGGAAATCAACAGATGGTGACACAAGCTGGGCAATCTGGAGCGTACACTCTGGCTGACTCATCTTAAGGGAGAGGCCTGCAGCAGGGGATGACCTCACGCTGCCCAGGAGCTCGTGAAACACGAGGAGACCCAGGGCAGCAGGGCCCAGGGAGAAGGAGGGACACGGACACTCCATCTCCAGCCAGCCTCCCACTGTCCTTCCCTGACCAAGACCTGCCTCTTCCTTAGGTGATTGGAGCAGAAATGCTACCCTCGCTCGGAGGAGAAATCACTAACGACAGAGGCCACTGGTTCCGGGATGGAACCCCATGAGAGTCCCAGGGGCCAACATTCAGACCAGAGGTAATGCAGTAGGGCAGTGCCCCTCTGTGGACAGGGAAGTTGGAGAACTGAGCTTCCCTGAGTGGCTCTGCCTCTGCCTGTCTGGAGGTGAGCTCAGTCCCCTGGGTCTTAGAGGTTTCCAGAGCTGGGGCCTTTGAGAAAGGAGACCTCTGTCCAGGAACCTGCAGCTGTGAACTTCCCGTCTCCAGCGCCCTTGGGGACCCCTCCCGGGCAGCGTCTACCCAGGTTGGGCGAGGGATCCAGGCTTAGCCGGGGACTTGTCTTCAGTTGTTTTACAAACTCAGCAGGAAGGGCGCCCCGAGGGGCAGGAATCAGTGGGAGCCTGTGTGCCAGGCTCTGGGCTTGGCACTTTCCCCTGATGTACATCCCTCTCTTCAGTGTCATCACCGGCCTAGGAAGTGTGTGCTGCGCTTCCTTCCTGCGCTGTTGTTTCACGGACAAGGACGCTGGCTTGGGCAGAGACTCGTCCGGTAAGTGGAAGAGACGGTACTCTCACCTGGGTCTCCTGAACACAAATCGAGCTGCCAGGACAGCGGATGCTGCGGTTTGGAGGCGCTCCGGCTCACCCCTTCCCTGCGGGGCAGACGTCTCCATCCCCCCTGGGTAGTGGCCGGGCCCCTTGCTTCTTCTGGAAGAGGTTTCCTTCTCACTAGTCAGAGCAGGCGTGGTGGGCGAGCAGAGAGGGTGAGGTGCGACCAGCATGCAGTTATTGACTGAAAGGATGGGTGAACGCTATCCATCAGGAGGCCGGTGTGCAGTGAAGCAGCAGGTCAGGGCTATCAGGTGGTCATCCGTTCTGGGAGGACTCAGGGAATGAAGAAACTCTCTGCTGGCTCCGGGTGCTATGCGCTAGCAGGAGGGCGGGCTCGTGGGCAGGGGACTGCACGTGTCTGTGAGGGAACGAAGTGCACGTGCGGGCACGCACACTGCTGGGGGTCCGTGCATGGGCCTGTGGGGTACCACAGGGGACACAGAAGGGGTTGGCGGCTTGGGTGGTGGGGCATATGCTCCAAGGGGTGCTGTAGGGAGCACTGTATTTGGAGTCAGAAACGGGAGATTTGAGACCCACCACCTACCAACTGGGTAGATTTAGGAAAATCCCTTAACCTTTCTGGGCTTCTGTTCTCTCATCCCGACACTGGGGACACTAACCCCTGCTTTCCATGGCTCACAGGGTTTGTTTGTGGTGCCCACGTGATGATGACCATGAAAGGGCGTTGTGACATATACTGCGCTCTACACGTGTAAGGAGGGGTTATTACCGTAATGTGAAGTGTGTAAGAGCACAAGGAGTATGTGTCCATAACACATACACGGGGTATAGATATTTGTGTAGGCGTTTTGTTGAATGGATGAATCCTGGCAGTAGAGATGATTCTTGGCTCTGGGAATCAGATGCCTTCCTGAAGCAGGAAAACCAGAGGCTAGGGATGGGGGGTTCTGCTCTGCCCGCCTCCTTCGCCCCTGCAAGGAAGGTCCCAGGAGGCAGTGGGAGGTATGGAGTGGGGGAGGGGAGGTGCGGAGGAACGGACGGAGCTTTGCCCTGAGACCAAGCTTTGGCCGGAGTCAGAAAAAGCATCTGGTCTCCTGCGGGAGAAGAGATGCTTAATCTGTCACAGCCCTAAGTTTCCTGGGGTGGCCTCAGGATGCTTCACTTGCCCCCCTGGGGCCTCCCAATTCCCAGAGAGAAATTGCAGTCAGTAAGGTTACCAGTTACTGCTCTATCCCATAGAGATTTATCAAAACAATGTGGTCACCCTGCCGCTTGGGGCCTGTGGGTGGTGCATGGACCAATGAGATAACTCCTCCCAGCGGCAGGGTAGGTGGGGATGACCAATACCTCTGGGCTGGCAGGATTAGCCCTGCCTGGGCGCCAACACCAGGGCAGCCTACCGGGAGCTACTTGAGGCTGGCTCTGCAGAGAACCCACCTCTCACACCTTTGTTATTCCTGCTGAGGGCGAGGGCCCTGGGGGAACCTGCTAGCCTGGGTTTGAAAAGCCCAAGGGAAGCCAAGGCCCTGTTCTGCCTCCTCTGCTCTCCCTGGACTCTGGACCCCCAGGATTGCAAGCCCTCCACCGAGGCCCTGGAGAGAGAGTTGCAGCATAGTGACATGTGAGTCTGGAATTTGAAGTCAAGTCCCAGCTCTGGTCTGGCTGGCTTTAAACCCTAGATCCTCCCTGTTGTGGACTGATTTGTGTCCCCACAAAATTCATATGTTGAAGCCTTCACCCCCAGTGGGACTGTATTGGGAGATTGAGCCTTTAAAGAGGTAATTAAGGTTAAATGAGGTCATAAGAGTGAGGCCCTAATCCAATATGTCAATTCTTATAAGAAGGAGAGACACCAGGGATGCACAGGCAGAGGGAAGACCACGTGAGGACACAGTGAGAGGGTGGCCACCTGCAAGCCAAGGAGAGAAGGCCCAGTAGAAACTAAACCTTGATCTTAGACGTCCAGCGTCCAGAACTATGAGAAACACATTTCTGTTGTTTAAGCCACCTGCTCTGGTACTTTGTCATGGAAGCCCTAGGAAATGAATCTCCTCCTCCTCCTGCCATGCTGTTGCCTGAGGACCCTTCCAGGGCTACGATTCTGGAGTCAGGTCCTGCTCCGTAAGACACTGGGGTGAGGACTGTAGGGTAGGAATGGGGAGGAGGACAGAGGCAAGCTGGCCCTGAAGCTCAGCAGGCGGACCACAGAGGTGGGGTTCAGAGAGTGAGAGCGTGAGGGTGGGGAGACACTGATCCCGAGGACCCCGCCCCCCACGGGTACCAAGAGCAGAGGGAGGGATGAGGTGGGCAGGGCACCGGTGCGGGGAATGGGCCTTTGATCACAGATAGGGCCTCGTCCACACTCGTCATCAATCACTCAATCTGATGCACTGCTGCAGGGGACACTCGAGGAAACAGAGGGTCACGCAGCCAGTCTGGGTCAGAGTGGAGCTGTCAGGAGAGGCCTCCTGTCTCCGGGCCCCCTGCTCTTCCCCACGGAACTGAGTTCAGGCAGAGCGAACACGTCTGGGTCACAGGGAGTCTGGATGGCTGGGAGGTGGGACCTTTGCTATGCGAGCTTGTACGGGGCATGCAGAGCCACAAACCCTGCCCTGCCCCGGCTGGCTGGAAGAGGGAGGGGAAGGCAGCCAGAGCTTGACAGCGGGTCACAAGTTAACAACCTCCTTGTGGCAGGTGACAGGTCCACCGCCTGCTTTCTGGCACAGGGGCTCCGAGGAAGACACCATGGTCCCACATTCATCTTCAAAACCTGATGCCAGGCTGGGCAGGGGATAGCGTGACAGGCTCCGAGTGGGTGGCACAATGCATGTGTCCCCAGGGGCCTGCGGGAGCAGCACCACTGCCACCTCTGAGAGAAGAGGGCGAGCGGTCAGAGAAGAAGACACAGAACTAGGGAGCAATGCCCATTTCTGCCCCGTAGGAGGGATTAGCCAGATCCCCCATCTTTATCTCTGCCTTTGGGGCTCTACAGGAGATGGGGTTACTGGGAAGACAGGTGCCTCAGGAGGACCAAGCAAGCTGATAGCATGATGGAGTAGAAAAAGCCCGGCTTGAGTCAGAAGTGGGGTTTGAACTATGTTCCCCTCTTGAGCTGGAATATGCCGGATGAGACTCTGAACCTGTTTCCTATGAGAATGCAAGAAGTTAATGAATGCACCCAGCACAGTACCTGGCACAGTTAGGCAGTGGTTAGTGGCTGTTGAATGACTGAACGATCGAATGAATAAATGAATGTATATCTCTTGTAAGGTGGGCACTCCGAACTTGATCTGGGTCTCAGCCTCCAAGCCAACCTTTCCCACCGCCTCCCAACTGCCCACAACTGGCCTCTTATAGGTGAGAGAGTGTAAATTTCCAGGGAGGCACCAGGCTCAGCTCACCAGGACCTTGCCGACTGACCACTCTGGGCAGCTGAGATCTAGAAGGGGGGGGGGGGGTCAAGCACTGTCTTTGGAGCGGCCCCCAGGGAGCTGGGGTCACAGGGGGTGTGAGGATGGAGCGTCTTGGGGAGGGGAGCCAGCAGGAGAGCCTTGGTGGAGCGGGGCAGAGGGGCAATGGCTAGTTTTCTCTCTCTCCCTGGGTCCTTTTCTCTAAATACAGCTCTATCTTCCTCCACCACAGGATTAGCACACATCTCTCATTCTCCTATTGCAACAAGATTTTATTTCTAATTATGCTGTAATAAAACTGGAGCGCTCCCAGGCTTCCTTTCAAATGACTTGTACACACACCGCCGATGGGATCCTCCTCGGCCCCATTGTAATAGCATTTCCCTGACATTCATTAGACATGCATGAGAGGGGCGCTTTAAGAATAGAATTGCATTTAAATGGATTTGCTGAGAGAGGAAGATGAAAAAAAAGAGAGGCGAGGGGAGGAGAGGGAGAGGGAGAGAGGTTTGTTGAACAAACTATGAAAACAAGATGCCATAATAACAGGGTGCTGAAATAAGCCTCTTTCTTCCCCGGCCTCCTCCTGTTGCACGTGGCCGAGCCCGGCCTCCAGCCCTCCCCCCGGAGCCCCCGCCCACACTTTCATGGTACCCTCTGGGGGAGCTTCATAGCTCCTGTGCCCTGTGTCAGATGCTCATGGTGTCACAGAAAAAACTGTTACTACCATTCAGGAAGGCTGCCTTGCTTTGACAGAACCCCAAAAGCCAGGCTGCCGCCCTCGGGAAGGGGGAGGGATGGTGACCGTCCCTCCAGCGCTCATCTTTAAGGCCCCCACCCCTGTGTCCCTCCCCCTGAATGACCACCCGTACCCTGAACTCCCATGGGCCACTGAGTAGCTGTGAGTTTTCTTTGACCCTGGGTGGCTCTGAAGCATCAGGCGTCGGAGATCCACTGTGACCCCAGGGCCTTACTCCCTGCGGAAGCGGACGGTCCCCACAGCATACTGTGTGTACCATATGCAGCCTACTAGGGGTCAGAGGCCTGCCTGCTAGGTGCCCGTACCTACTGTGGTCTCATTTAATTTCTTCCCCTCGCTAGAGCCCGATCCTCTTAAAACGGACATCTGATCATACCGAAAACCATCCCGTAAGCTTCCTCTTTTTCTTCAGATAAAGACAAAAACCCTTAACAGGGCAGCCAAAGCCCACCACCCTTCCACTGGCCCTGTTTAGTTCCATGTCTGGCCCTGGCCCCAACTCCAGCCACACCAGCCTTCCTCTGTCCTCCGTGGTGCCCAGCTCCTGCCTTCTCTCCAAACCTTGCTGCTACTCGGGACACTTAGCTGCCTCTTTCCCAAAGTTTCCACTGACCCACCCCTCGGAGCTCAGCTCACACTCCCTTCCTCCCGAAGACCCTCCCACCAGTCTTCTGTCTCCTGTCCTCTTCCCTGCATACTTGCCACAGCTGTACTGAGTCACTAAAGACCTGACATTGTCCCTAGACTGTAAGCCTGTTGAGGGCAGGGCAGGGTGGGTCCTGGCCGCCCCCACCACCCCGCTCTGAGGTAAAGGCTCAGTACAACGGGATGGAAGCCAGGCATTGTGCCGGGGACTTCCCGATAACATACCTTAGCTCCTTTCATCCTGCTGCAGGCTTATTGAGGCTCAGGGTTTTTCCTTCCCCTCTAATAGACTAGGAAACTGAGAATCAGAGAGTTCAAAGCAATTTGCCCCAAAGCACAAAGCCGGAGCTGCCATAATTGAAAGCCATGCTTTTCCTATGATACTTCCTGGTACCATGGGCACTCCTACCAGTTCCTTCCCACGTGGACTGCCTCCCACCTCCCCTGCACCCAGCGAGGCCCTTCTCAAACCCTCCTTCTTCTAGAAGTCTCCTTGGACAGTCCAGCTAGTGCAGACCCTCACCCCCTCTGCAGACAGGGCCTCAAGTTTCCCATTTGGATTGCTCCCACCTGTTCTGTGGGATCATTCTTATATCCCCAATAGACTGCAGGTTCCTTAAAGACAGTGCGTGTCGCTCTTCTGAACCCCCAGTACCCGTGGGCCAGGATACTGCAAATACACGACCAGCAGAGCATCGGACTGCAGCCAGGAGAGCCGCTCTGCCACTTAGTAGCTGCGTGACCTGGAGAGGAGCCCACTGAGCCTCCACCACTCGTCTAGAAGGTGGTTCTGATGACACCTACCCCACAGGGTCACTGAGGGGCCTCAATGATCTGTGGCAGAGGTGGTGCCTCACAGAAGCTCATTTCTCCTCTTGTCCTATTCCTTCCTCTGTTTGGTGACAATGGGAATGAGAAAGTTGGTCTTACAGTGTCCCAGAAGGGGGTGTGGCTAAAAGGGACATGGCACTATGGCCCCTCAAAGCCATCTGATGTGGCTCTAATGGCGCTGAGATGGCAGGGGAGACCATCCCTCCGTCCTTCCTACGTTTGCCTCCAGATCCACCACTTTGCCACCCCCAGGCCTGCCTGGTTCAGAGGCCTCCAGGGTCCACACGCTGCAGAGATGATGCTCCCATGATGAGCGGTCGGAGCCCCCGAGGGCCAAGAGCAGCTGGAAGGTCCGTCCACCTCTGCCTCCCAGGCCTGGCCCAGTGCATGTTCGTGAGACCGTGACCTCCATGAGGGCAGGGGCTGCCCCCTGTCCACTGCTCCAGGCTCAGTTTTGTGTACAACACCTGCAAGTGGTGATGCTCAAAAAATATTTGTTGAATGAATGATAAATGGAGTGAGTGTATGAACCTCAGCCTTTCTGCCTCCATGGTAAGTACTTAGGCTCTGAAGTCAGCCAGACTTTTGCGGAATCTTGCACAACTTACCTAACCTGATTTCATTTCCTCTCCTCTAATAATAGTTCCAATCAGAGCTGGAGCTGTTGCAAGAATGAAAGCACCTGGCTGCTGCCTGCACAGCGATGGTTCAATAAGCGATAGCTCTCGTTGCTCCATCTAACGTCTACTTCAACCCACTCGGGAGCTTGGAGCGGCCACTCGTGTTGGTGGTTCTAGATTGCTCCAGAGGCAATTCTGCTGTTTTTGAACATCTACCTTTTTTATTTACAGGCTAATCAACATGACTGGGTGGCACCCCAGTGATGCCAGCCAGGGATCTTATCAGGAAAGGTAGACATGGTCACAGTCCCATCCACATTTGTGTCTTATCAGCTCCCAAAGCAAGTCCGTCCCATTGAAATGATGCGAACACAGAAGCGCTCTGCCCCAACTCTACTGGCCTATTCATTTTTTTCCCCCAAAGCCGTGCAGTCTCAGCACCTTTGAGCTCTTAATTATATCCTATGTTCCCGGGAGGCTCCCCTCCCCAACCCAGCCCTCTGTCATCTCTTCCTCCCCTAAACCTGTAATATCTGTACCCTTTCCCCGGCTTTCATCATACGCTTGTTTGTATTGTTGATTTAAAAAATGCATCGGTGGCTTGTCTTCCTTGGCAGCAATGCACGGGGGATGAAAAGGGGAGGGTGATAGGGATGTACCTCTCATTTACGGATCTCCATTATGTGCCAGCCAGAGGGCTACATACTTCATGTGCATGGCCTCAGTTTAATCCTGAGAGCAGCAATATCATCCCCATCTTACAAATGAGGAAAGCGGGCTCGTGGAGATGCAGAAACTTGCCCAAGTCACACTGCTAGAAAACAACATAATTGGGATTGGAGTCCAGGTTGCGTGACTCCCCAGCTGCTCGAGGACAGAGGCCGCAAATCCCCCCACGGGATTTCCATGGGCCTGGCCTGGAAGCCCAAGGTCTGTAATTAACATTAGCCGTTGACATTGGCCATCTTTCAGGGAGGTATAACATTAAACGAGAAACAAGAAACGTAGGTACATGCTTCCCCCTTGGCCAGGCACACAGTGAGGGCTGTGTCCTTGCGTGTATGTGTTCCTTGCATGTATGTGGCCCCGGAGCGTGACACTGGCCCCGGCTACAGCCCACGTCCTCTCAGCACAGCTCTGGCCCTACCAGCTCCCTGGGCACACGCTGCCACCTCCACCTTGCCCAGATTGGCGCCAGCTCCCCAGCTTCCCCACACGCTTGGAATTCTGAGCTCATTCACCAGACAGGTGCAATTTCCCACCTCTCACACTCCGGCACTTCCTGTGCAATCGATCACAAACTGTTTCCAAATTAACCTAGATTTAGCTCCGGTCTCCCCTCTTTCCACTCAGGCAATTTCCTACCTACCCCCGGGGTAGGTTTCCTCCCCCAGGCTCCACTCCCTGGGTGTCTGTCTTTTCCTGTAAATTTCCTACGGATCCAGAGACTGGGTTTCTGTCCAGCCTGACCCTCTTGCCCTTGGCCAAGACTATTCTGGACTTGATCTCTTTCTCAGGATGCCTCTCTGCTCTGTCCTTGACCGTGGTTTCGGGGCACAGGACAGGCAATTCCTTTCTTTTCCTGCTACCCCTTCTTGGGATTCACCCTATATGCTGAGCTTTCTTTTAATTAATATTTTGGGTTGAAGGGGCCATAAAGATTCCTCTGCATAAGTCCCTAAAAACATGTAAAGAGAAAGAACTTTGGGAGGGCAGAGATCAGAGGGAATCAGCACAAGGAAAGAGTTTGGGGATATAACTCAAAGCTGAACAAGAATTTCTTGGTAAATCCTGAGAACTGTATACTCCACCCTCAGTAAATTCCTGTCTCGAAAGAGCAGAGTAGGAAAATAGCATGAACTGAGCTCCTACTATGTGTCAGGTACTATATACTCTGTGCGTTACCACAGATGAGCATGATCATCCCCAATGTACAGATGAGAAAACTGAGGCTCAGAGGGCTTGGCCAAGTTGTTGTCTGTGCCACAGACCCAGGAAATTCAACACTCTCATCCACTGTGCTCAACTACCTCTGCATTCTCCCTCTCTAGAGTCTTCTGAGGGATGCGCATGTGGGGAGGGGTAGAAAGGGAAGGAAAGGAGTAGATGTGGGGGGGGGTGGGGTGGCATTCATCTACCATTCTTCTGCCAGGTAAGCTCCAGCATCAGATCTGCCTCCTTGGCCCATAAGTTCGAGGTAGTTGCTGCCCCAGAACTGGCAGCTGAGGCAGGTAGGAGTGGGGGTAGGAGGGGGTGGGTAACAGTGGCAGAAAATCAGAAAGCGGCTGACTCTGGAGGGAGACAGCCAGTGAGGGCCTCGGGGTAATTTCCCCACAAGGCCTCTGTGGCCCAGCGGCTGTGTGGGGTGTCCTGGCACATCAGCAGTCACGGGATCAAAGAACAAATAGGAATTAATATCCCTGAGGTGGTCCGGAGCTCCTGATACCAGCAGAAAATTACAGAACATGAGACGGGAGCATTACAGAATGAATGGGAGGGGACAAGAGATTTCCGTGGCTAATCCTGTTAACAAGACAATTTCTTATCAAACTCATTATGCTTTTGAAAGGAGGGAACAAGAGGGGGAAGAGGAGGTAGGGGGAGCGTGTGATGGGGGCTTAGCCCTGGAGAAGGAAGGAGAGAGGTAGGGGAGCCGTGGTTACAGAGACTGCAGGTTCCCGTGAAGTAGGCGTGTGAGTGGCAGGCGTCTGGGGGAAGAGGACTCCCCACCTGTCCCTGCCCTAGAGGCCAGGGGCAAAACCCCTCCCTGATGGCTAAGTCCCTGCTGAGCTGCTGGGAACACCCTCCCTGTCCCGCCCGTTGTCTGAACCCACAGGTGACCAGAGAAAAGCAGGCTCTCAAACCTCTTTCTTTGACCATATCTCCCATGGGTCAAAGATGACCATCCCCATCTGTGTAGATGCTGACAAAGCAAAGCACACCATGGGTCTGCTAAGCAGGTCCCTGCCGGCGTCTCACTTCTCCTTGTGGCCCCGCCCCCTGGGAGGGGGGCGGGGATGGGATTACAGGGCCTGGGAAGTTAGAGGGCCCTTTCTGGCACTTCCCAGCTTGGTATTTTGGGCAAACGGCTTACCCTCTCTGAGCAATCATTTTCTCATCTTAAAAACAGAGATTAAATAAATCTTGCCCTACCTACTTCACAGGGTCCTTGTCAGGATTAAAAAGGACAGTGTAGGCAAGAGGACCTTGTAATCTGCGAACATTTTACTTACACAGAAGTGATGTTTGGGGCCATTTTGAAGTTGAGGTAGTAAGTTAAGTGTCTTGCTGGACGTAACGAGGTGGAAGTGGGAAGCCAGGCTTGAACCGTTAGTTTCAAATCCAGGGTCATTTCTGCTGCCGGAAGATCACTCCATGGGCTCGTCTTTGACTAGGCAATCACAAGGGTCTTAAATTGGCACAAACTTAATATCTGTTTATTAAGGGCTCACGTTGCACTCAATGTTCTCCCAGGCTGGCTTGGGGAAAGAGTGAGGGCAAGGACAGAGTCCTCATCATCAAGAAGCTTGGCATCCAGGTGGGGCAGAGGAGTCAGAGCCAAGGAGCAATGAGAAGAATTCAAGTCAGGGTGCCTCCCTCACCCCCACAAATACCCAAGGGCACAGTGTGAAGGCCCAGACAAAAAGTCCTGTGGATGAGTAACAAAGGCAAAGACCCTGGGCCGGCACCCTGAGGGAGGGCTTCCTGGAGGACTCAGGACTCACGGTGGGTCCTAAAGGATGTGTGGGGTGTGGAGAGACGACCAGAAGTCAGGGAAACATTAAACAGACATTTATGGAGCACTTGCTGTATATCTGGTGCTGTGATAAATTAGGGCCAGATACAAAGATGCTTAAGATCTTTTAGAGGTCAAGTTCAAGGTCAAATCGAAGCCCCTCAGCAAACGTTGGTGAGGGTGCGGAAAAGCCGGACCCTTGTGCACTGCTGGAGGGAATGTAACATAATGCAGCACTATGGAAAACAGTATGGCGGCTCCTCAAAAGATTAAAAATAGAACCACCATGCGATCAAGCAATCCCACCTCTACGTACATCCCCCAAAGAACTGAAAGCAGGGACTCTGAAAGATATTTGTACACGCATGTTCACAGCATTATGATGAACAATAACTCAAAAGTGAAAGCAACCCAAGTGTCCATCCATAGACGAATGGATGAACAGAATGTGGTCTGTAAATACAATGGAATATTACTCAGTCTTAAAAATAAAAGGAATTCTGACACGTGCTACAACACGGATGAACCTTGAGGACACTATGTTAAGTGACGTAAGCCAAGCACAAAAGGACAAAAAGTGTATCATTCTACTTAGATAAGGAACCTAGCATAGCCAACTTCATAGAGGTAGAAATTAGGATGCTGGTTGCCAGGGGTTTGCGGGGGGCAGGGGAAAACGGGGAGTTGTTGCTTAATGGGTACAGTTTCAGTTTTGCAAAACGAAACTGAACTTCAACATTACTGTTTAGAGATGGATGCACGACCATGCGAATATACTTAACGCCACCGCACTATACACTTAAAAATGGTTAAGACTGCAAGTTTTATGTTCTCTGTATTCTAACATAACTAAAAATAATAACAAAAGGGCAGGTTCTATTGGCACAAACCTTTCAACCATTGTCCTTCCTCCTTTTTCCCTGCTAAAAAGATGGATATGTGGCTCAGAAGCACAGAGGCTGTCTTGCAGTCATGAGGATGGCAGAGCGGGAAGGGAAAAGGAGTTTAGTTTCTTAGCAACTGGGCCAGCCCTAAGCTACCTGTACCCAGACTCCATTATACGAGAAAAACTACTCTCCAATTTGGCTAAGCCGTTGCCTTTTTGTTACATGCAGCCAAACACCATCCTAATGGACACAGTTTCTAAAGCTCATCACCTCTGGCTGCTTCCACCCCTCCTGCCTCTTGTATTGCTATCTTCCTGCTCAAACTTCTCTGACACGATGGAACCTTGTATCTCCTGGAAATGCCAGGCTCTGTGCCTTTGTGCACGCCAGGCCCTCTGCAAGCCCTTCCTTCTGAGCAACCTCCTTGATTGTTCCAAGAGCTTCTTCCATGGCCTCCTGCATTCAGGTTGGGCATTGTCCTGGATGGGTGAGTTACCCTTTGTCAGGACTGCCCTAGCACCCCACACCCAACTCTCTCATGGTATTTACCACTTTTCTCGAGAGTGGCTGTGTTCATGTTCTCTTCCCTCTAGACAGCAAGCTCCTAGAAGCTCAAGATCTGTTCGGGTCTGGACGCCCGGCGCTATGTGGCAGGTGCTGGGTAATGATGGGTGGACCAGAACTCTTCTGACTCCCAGGGGTCACAGTTGGAGGAGAAGGATTCAGACCCAGAAGCAGTTCCCTGAGAGGAGTGGCCTGAGGTGCCGGGGATGCCCAGAGGACCAAATGACTGCTCTGTCACAGGGGAGGTCACCATTGAGCTGGGGCCGGAAGGACTCCTCCTGGAATGGCGGTGTCTGCCTCCCGGTGTAGGGGTGAAGGCGTAAGGCATGACAGCGCAGGGAGCCTCTGCGAAGCAAGGTCTTGGGGGGCAATGACATGATGGGGCTACAGTGTCAAGAGCTTGCTTTGTAGCCTCTGCACGGAGGGGCTGCTGAGGAGAGGAGAGGAGAAAGTGTCATGTTGGGGGTTCAGGAGCCAGGCACAGAGTCAGCGCTGCATACCTGTCAGCTTAACCACTGTGATCAGCTCTGATTCATGAAAAGCTCTCTGGCAAAGTGTGGAGGATGGCGGGGAACCGGGAGGGGTGGCAGCAGGAAGACGGTATGAGCTTTTGCAGGAGTCCTGGTGCCTGACAGAGGAGGGGGAGCGGGGTGGGGTCTGCAGGAGAGAGAGAGGAGACTGCAGTCTAGGGCCAAGACCTGGCTCTGTCACTTACTGATGTCACTTAGGGCCAGTTTCCAATTCCTTTGTGCCCATTTCCACATTAGCAAAAGAAGGTCATTGTGTTACCAATCTCAGAGGCATGTCATGAGAATTATGTGAGACAAATGGTTATAAGTGATAAGCACGAGGCCTGGCACACAGCAAGTGCTCAGTGACCCTGAAGGAAGAGGGGGGAGAGGGACCCTCCTCAGTCCCTGTGGGCTATTAAAAAAATTTTTTTATTTGTTAAATTTATTTATTTTTTTGGCTGCGTCAGGTCTTAGTTGCAGCGTGAGGGCTCTCTAGTTGAGGAGCACGAGCTCAGTAGTTGTGGCACGTGGGCTTAGTTGCCCCACGGCATGTGGGATCTTAGTTCCCTGAGCAGGGATCAAACCTGCATCCCCTGCATTGGAAGGCAGATTCTTTACCACTGGACCACCAGGGAAGTCCCCCTGTGGGATATTTACAGACAGTAAAACCTGTGGCCGGAGCTGAGGGGTAAATTGGGGGCTACAGGAGGTCCAGGTGGTTGAGAGGGGAGGGCTGGATGGCAGAGGCTTTGCATGCCAGGGCAAGGAGTCTGGGATCATCTGAAGGTTTCTGGATGGTGGCATGTATGTAGGACGGGAGGAGTGCTTTAGAAAGATGAATTTGTTTCCGTTTATAGAGCAAAGAGAGAGAGAGAGAAAAAGGAAGGGAGGGAGGTGGGGGGGGAGGGAGAGGGAGAGGGAGAGGGAGAGAGAGGGAGAGAGGGGGAGAGAGAGAGGGAGGGAGGGAGGGAGGGAGGGAGGGAGGGAGAGGGAGGCTGGAGACTAGGAGGCGAGAGAGGACCAGACTTTTTCCCTTCCAGGCTCATAGTCATCAATCTAAGTCCTGTCCAGTTTCTTTCACCCTTCAACTTGGCCCTACTAATGGGTCTAAGAGGAAGTAGGTGGAGGGGATGTGGAGAAAAGCTAGAGACAAAGGCACATCCCATCAACATGCCCTGTGTGAGATCCCACCTGACTCCAGGGCCGAGGGAGTAGGCACTCAGCCTGGGGCTACAGCTACACACCCCACGCGCCCACGAGAGCCAAAGAGATGGATGTGTTCATGTCCTCCACCTCCAAGTGAAGGTCAAGTGCTTTGAGAAGTCGACTTGTTCGGCAGGACTTTGCATGCATTGGGGAAGGGCTGGCGTCCTTTTGTAGCCACACCCACCTAGAGCTTAACGGCCCGCTTATCTGCATCTTCTTAGCTGTGGTACTGATCCATTTTTGTCAGATTAAATTGGTCTGGTGGGGAAGAGAGCGCTAGATAAAGAGGTGACACGTTGGCATCTCCCCAGCAAAAGGGGAGCATTGTCCTTCCTGGAGATGGATGCAGGGAGGGGCCAGTCCAGACAGGACCAGGCAGGGACTAGACCTTGGATGAGGGATCTTTTTTTTTTTTTTTTTGTTCCCTGCGGTACGCGGGCCTCTCACTGTTGTGGCCTCTCCCATTGCGGAGCACAGGCTCCGGACGCGCAGGCTCAGCGGCCACGGCTCACGGGCCCCGCCGCTCCGCGGCATGTGGGATCTTCCCGGACGGGGGCATGAACCCACGTCCCCTGCATTGGCAGGCGGACTCTCAACCACTGCGCCACCAGGGAAGCCCTGGATGAGGGATATTTTAAAACAGACATGAGGATTACTTCTGAGCCCTTCATGGTGATGCTGAAGGAAATGAAAATGTCCCCTAGAAACTCTAGTGCGTGTCAAGGGTCACAGATGGGAGGTCAAGAGCGTGGGGGCCTGGGAAGCAGGTGCAAAGGCAGAGCTCGGCAGGAGGGGCTCTGACAGGAGACTGAAGACACCTCCCGAGATGAGGCTGAAAGTGCTTACTGCCAGTGCAGGCTGCTTCCCTGGGACAGACATGGGGCTCGGGACCCCTGCCTTCCAGGGAAGAGGCTCCACCCTGCTCCCACCTGCCTCTGTACCTTTGCAGAGCATGGAACTGGCCCAGGCTTCCTGTCCTGGAGGGAACCAGGCCCTTCTGGGCCTGCAGTCCCAGCCCCACCCCTGCTCTCCCCCACTGGAGGACCCAGTGTCAACAGAGGGGGTGGTACAGTGGGCGCTGGGAGGGAGTAAAGCTTCAGCTTCTCAGAGCCCCAGTCCCTCTTCCTCCCTTTCATGGGAGCCAAAAACAAGGGAGAGGCCCCAGGCACCAGCAAAGCATTCTGCTGCGTGCAGTTTGCATTCAGTCTCCATCTTGAGCAGCCTGGCTTTGGGCAACCAGGAGAAAGAGCAGCGGCTCAAGCAGAGAAGGTGCTTAGTCCAGTGTGGGGTGTAACGTGTTGGTGGTAGTACTGGGGAGGGAGGGGCATTGCTCTGAGGCAATGAGAGAGGGGAGAGGGGAGAGGGAGGGGGAGAGGGGGAGGGGAAGGAGAGGGGGGAGGGGAGGGAAGGGAGGGGGAGGGGAGGGGGAGGGGAGGGGAGGGGAGGGGAGGGGAGGGGAGGGAGGGGAGGGAGGGGAGGGGAGGGGAGGGAGGGGAGGGAGGGGAGGGGAGGGGGAGGGGAGGGGGAGAGGAGGAGGAGGGGGAGGGGGAGGAGGGGGAGGGGAGGAGGGGGAGAGGGGAGAGGGGCAGTGAGAGGGAGCAATGCACAGGGGTGGGCGTTAGGGGCCAAGAGGGGAAAGGCCTAGGACAGTGATTCTCAGGTGGGGCGACTTTGGCCCTCAGGGGATGTGGCAGTGTCTGGAGACAGTTTTGCTCATCATAACTGGGTCGGGGGTGTTGTTCCTGGCATCTAGCAGGTAGAGGCCAGGGATGCGGCTAAACACCCTACAGGGCAGCCTCCCTTATCAGGTCAACAGCGCTGAGGCTGAGAAACCCTGGTTGGGTGGAATCGGAGGAGAGAGGACAAAAAGCAGGGAGGAGGTGGGTGGGCCCTCAGCTCTAACCAGTGTCTCCCAGGCACAGGGCAGCGCTGGGCGCTGCGGGGTCAACAAAATGAGCAGTGGGTGTCCAGCTGTGGGCAAACTGATAAGCTGCTGTCAGGACCCACTTTACCAGGGCCGGGTGCCTTGGAGAAACACAGGATAAGGAGGCTGGGTTGAGGAGGGGCAGAGACCTCGGCACAGAGAAAGAGGGTGGAGGGAATACAGACCTGGGCAAGGTCAAAGGTCACACGGGGGGCCACCGTTCAGGCGCAGAGATGTGCGGATTGGCTGGGTGAGTCAGGCTCAGGTTAGGAGGAGCTGGGGCATAGGGCTGGGGGAGAGGAAGGGGCTGCCCCAAACCCAGAGAAGCTCCAGCCTGGGTCCGAGCTCCTGAGGCCCGTTCCCCGAGTGAACAGGTGTGGCTTCTGGGATGGGGTAGGGGGTACAATGAGCAGGTGAGGGGCTGAGGTCAGCCTCTTCTTGGAAGAGAGGAGGGACCACCCTGACCAGGGACATATTGAAGAATTCAAGGGCTGGAAGGGACTGCATTCTATTAGCAACGAGGATGATGATAATGGAAATAATAACAGTTGTAACACAGCTGTTGTCCGTTGAGCACCTGCTTCGTGCCAGGCACAGTGGCAGGCGTTTTAATAAAGTACCTCACTTAATCAGCATGACAACTCCATGCGGTGTGCAGAGAGGCCCGGAGCGGTGAAGACATGGTCCAAGCTGTCGTCACCTTACCGACTCGCCATAGCTTGTATCGGTGCCGTCAAAACAACGTTCTCATTTGATTCGCACGTGGCACCATGAAGTAGACTGAGCAAGTACCAGTAATCTATTTTATATTTAAGAAAATTGAGGACACCTAGTGTATTAGTAGGAAAGCCAGAACTAGAACCCAGCTTGTTGACTCCTAGCCGAGGCTGTTTCCAGAACTCTCTAGAACTTAGAGAGGGCAAGCATTCCTGCCCTGCTTCTGCCTCTGCCTCTTCATGAGGGGGCTATCACATCCAGCTCCGGTGCAACTTGCCTGAGCCGTCCCACCAGCTCCCTGTACCAGACCTGGGAGAGGCCCGTGGGCTCAGAGTGATGTCAGAGCAAACTGGCGTAAGATCCTGCCCAGCCATGCAGGCCTCAGGGGCAAGGGCTTCCATCCTGGACACGTCTTCACCCCATCTCCCCCACTGCCCATCCCTTTGAGGTTTTCCTTATTATTGTAAAATTAATCTTCATTTACTCAATAATTCATGAGGCAGTGACAGGAAATGCTTAACAAAGCGCAAACTCCCCAGTCCCGGCTGGCCTGGACCACAAGCTGTCCCGAAGCCTAGGCTTCAGGGTTGCCCAGAGACAGAGATGGAGGGTGGGCACTGGGCTCC